>NW_012136080.1:10541098-10744575 GCF_000956105.1 Propithecus coquereli
TGTTGCAGATGAGAATGCTGTCATCAGTCAATCCATTTGTCTTTTCAAGGCTATCTGAAAGGTCATAATGAATCCAGGTGGAATTGTGTCAAATCTATATGTGATGCTGATTTCCTTCTTTTGGACTGTGGTTATGGTTGGCTATGGATAAGGCAGAACATCTGAGAAATGATTGACGGGTCTGATAAAAGTACCAGGCCACATCTGAGAGTCTTATCATTAAGCACAGCCACATCTACACTGAACATGAAGTCAAGGATGAAGGCCTGGAATGGTGAATAGGACTTACTAGGGTGCATAATGGGCTTGCTCAGTAGGGGCACAACCACATCTACATTAAACATGAAGTCAAGGATGAAGGCTTGTACTGTTGAATAGGACTTAATAGGGTACATAATAGGTTTGCTCAGTAGGGGCTCAAGAATTGGCACAAAAGCCAGGTTCGGTTGCACCTGTAATCCCAGTGACTCAGGAGGCTGAGGTGGGAGTATTGCTTGAGGCCAGGAGTTTGAGACCAGTCTGGGCAACATAGTGAGACCCCATCTCTTAAAAAAAGAGAATCGGCACAAAATATTGACAGAGTTGGAACAGTGTATCTGGTAGACAAATATTTAAAAATTAAATTAAGGGCGGGAATGATAAAAGTGTGTTTTATTATAAAGATTGGGAATCCCAATAATAGTAACATGCTCTATGATAAATTATAGCTCTTATATTATTAGTTTGTGGATATTTGTTACTGTTATTCACGTGTTTTTGCTTTTACTACATTTGTACTAGTATATCTCCCAAGCCTCAGATAGACCACACTTCTCTGACTCCCCCAGAGTCAGGTTTCTCATGTGCTCTCAGAACATTTATCAAAGTTGCAATTTTATATTTTTATATGTAATTTTACACTGTGTTCATCTTTCTCATAAACTGTGTTAGATAAGGAATCATGTGTTTGCTGTTATATGCCCAGAGCTTTGACTGATGTTTTATGAGTAGAAAGTGCTCCATGAACATTAGTTTGATTTATTAATTATAGTAAACATTTGTTTGATAAATTAATTAATTAGGTGCCAGTCTGGTTCCTGAAGTCTGATACTAAAGGTTTATATTGTGAACATGGAACTGGACTGAAACATTAATGTTTTTGCTGCTATCCTCAGGGCAATAGCCTGAACTTGATTGACCTCCCCGGCCATGAGAGCTTGAGGCTTCAGTTCTTAGAGCGGTTTAAGTCTTCAGCCAGGTAAGTAAGAAGGAAGTGAAATGGGCTTGTCTGAAGTATGTAGATTGAGGCCACACTGTCCAGAGGCCAGTCTGTATATTTGTTCTGGTGGTATTTGGGAGGCAGCATGGTGTCCTGGAGTAGAAAGAATGTGGACTTTGAGTTCAGCCAATTCTAGATCTCAAGCCTTCCCTCATTTGGGTTATGAGGATTATATGAGACGATGCTTAAAAAGTGTTTCATGGTGTTTAGAAAATGTTAATTCTTTTTAGCATCGTTACTAAATTTTGCATTTACTCTGAGGATGAATTTAATAACATGTACAACTTAAAATCTGAAAAAAGAATTTTAAAGCTGGGATGGATCCTAGAAGTTATTAAACTCCAACATTATATATGTCTATTCTTAAATTACCTAAAATTGATGTTTCAAGAAATACAGAACAGTATTCTCATATTTCTTTTAGTATCTGCCCAGGTATTATTGACTCTTAAGTTCTTCCCTAAAATTCTTACATTGCAGTTTCAGTTGCTTTCTTCTTTTTGGTCTCTCTAACATTGAAGAACTGAAGAAGAAAATCAGTGTGCCATGTTTCAGTGATTTGAAGACACATTTTAATATCTCTAGATTCGGAATACATCTTACAGTTAATGATGTCATATTTTAATTGGCAGTATTTTCTCTTTCTTAATGGTCCCTGAAATAATGGTCTTTTGATAGCATCTTAGTTTTGATGGAATGAAGGTAGTTGATTCTTTCCTTTTTGTTGAAGATGTCTACACTGAGATTTTGTTATTGCTTCCTTGCCCACAAGATAGTGGTGATGAGCAATTTGTCACAATGAGAATGTGATTTTATTCCTTGAACAGTTGAGAAAAATATAGAACTGATAAATTTTGCCATAATTGGGTGTTTATTTCCAATTAAAAAATGTTTTTTTCTGTTGTCAATTCTAAATATTTTGTAATTTGCAGTATAATTACTCTGATTTCCAGAGAAGGTGAGGAGTAGTAAGGTTTTTCATTTTTTTGTTTGTTTGAAACTATCTTTTTTTGGCTCTCATTTTTGAGTGATTGTTGCAGCTGAGTATGGAGTCCTGGGTGCTGGTTGATTCCCTCGTCACGTGTAAGGCCTTACCCCTGACTTCAGACATCTGCTGTTGCAGATGAGAATGCTGTCATCAGTCAATCCGTTTGTCTTTTCACTGTCTGCCTGGTTTTACTCTCTACCTATCCAGGGGTAGATTTTCTTCTGTTGAGTGGTGCATTTAGCCTTGTCATGCTTGGAATTCAAGTATGGTATTCCAGACAAAAGATTCTCTTCAATTTTGGAAAATTCCCGCCATGATCTCTTCAGGTAGTGCTGTTTCCTTATTCTCATTTCTTACCTCCTAGAACAATTATTAACATTATTGAACCTTATTATTTCTGCCCTACTTGCCTCTTCTCTATCATATCTTCCAGGCCTTTCTCCCTTACATATTATGTGATTCCTTATATTTATTTTCTAGTTTACTACATTCTTTCAGCTGAGCTTAATCTCTGCTTAACTTTTCTTTGAATTATTCATTTCACTCACTATACTATATTCTTCTAAAATATGTATTTTTTCAAATCAGCCTGTTTGTTTTTATACTATTCTATTTTTATTATCGTTTCTAGAATTATTCTCCTAAATAATTTTGAACAGACTTATTTTATAGATTGCTTTATTATCTCTAGTTTTGGGGTGCTGATTCTCTCTTTGGGGTGCTAGCTGTTCTCCCTCATGATTATTTATTTTCTTGCATGCTTTATAATTTTTGATCTAGAACCCTTTATCAAGGGGGATGTGTTGTTGATATTGTGGTTGGTGTTCTTTAATACTTTATGATATGAAAGCCTCGTTCTACAAAGGATTCCCATTTCCTTCTGTTGGGGCCACAGGGGTTCAGTGAGTCAGGCCCAGTTTTTATGTAAACCTTTCTGCTTGGGGATCTTATTCCTGGAGAGAGTAAAATTCATATCCTGTATCTGTGTGAGGCACTGGAGGCCTGGTGTTTCTGTTTCTTGTGGAATTATTTTTCAATCTCTGACCTCCATTAGACTGCTTTTAAGTTCTAGGCTTTGCGCAGGGTGTTC
Organism: Propithecus coquereli; assembly: GCF_000956105.1. Lineage (NCBI taxonomy): Eukaryota > Metazoa > Chordata > Mammalia > Primates > Indriidae > Propithecus > Propithecus coquereli. The sequence continues at coordinate 10,544,435 of NW_012136080.1, forward strand.
AGTTCCAGCTCCCCAGTTGCAGATTGGTCAGTGCATGTCTCCTGTTCCCTCCTGGGCATCCAAACCCCTTTCCACTAAGGCCTGTTGTCTGCAGTTTCCCTGGGCTGCTGTGCGTTAGCCTTGAAATCTCTGTTTCTGTCACATGAGGGTTCTCACTGTTGCGTTAGGTCAGGCCCTACCTGGTCACTCATCTTCTAGTTCAGTTGCCCTAAGATTTCTCTGTCTTCCATTTAGGCACCAATATTCTTCGTAAGACAGAAAAGCATAAACTCCACAGGTCAGTGTCTCGTGCCCCTTCACTATCTGACTTGGTTTTCCCATCTCCCTGTGTACCAGCTTACCTTGACTTCTCCAGGGCATGTGTTTCACTTGTTTGTACCTTGAACTACAGGTCAAGTATCCCTTATCTGAAATGCTTGGAACCAGAAGTATTTTGGATTTTCAGATTAGGGATACTCAACCTATACTTTCCAGACAGTCTGCCCCAATTTTTTGTCTAGATAAAATTTAGCTCAATTGTTTTATCCTCCTTTAAGTCTTCCTTGACCTGTTCTCATTTAAATGATCTTCCTCTTTGTTCCTGTTACACCGTGTGCATAGTTCTGTCCTGCTTGGCATTTATCATAATGGTTCTCTATGTGATATTTCTTGGTCTTTGAGAACAGGCATCATTTCTTATTGTCTTTTCAGCTTTAGTCTTTGTTACATAGTAACACTCAATAGTTCTTTGTTAAATGAGGATTTGTGTTGTGTGATAACATGTACACAGGCCTGCATGTGTGTCTGTTGAGTGTTAGTCACCAGGATTAAATTTGAAGAAATTAAGGGTACAGTTTTTCAAAATGATGTTATACTATTGCATGTTCACATGCCAATATTTCTTTTTCTTTTTCTTCCTCCAGGGCTGTTGTGTTTGTTGTGGATAGTGCAGCATTCCAACGAGAGGTGAAAGATGTGGCTGAGTTTCTGTATCAAGTCCTCATTGACAGTATGGGTCTGAAGAACACACCATCATTCTTAATAGCCTGCAATAAGCAAGGTGCCATCATGTTTTCTGGCAATAATAACTAAGATTTTGTGGGGGATTGCTACTAAGAATTAGTTCAGTTCTCTACATTTGTCATTATTGAGGGTAGAGACAATTGCTGTAATGAACTATAAATTGAAAGATTTTAAATCTTAAAATTTATTTCTACTTCTACCTTTTCACCAGTCTTCTTACCAGAGGACTAAGGAATGACAACAGAGTGATTGTTATCAATTTTTCTTTGATACAGTGTTTTGTTTTTTTAATAAATTATTTTACTTTACCAAAGTTGTCAGGTTGACGATATGTCATATCAGATACATAATTTTAGAGGGACAGGGTGCAGTCTCTCCTTTCAAACAGGTTTACCATCCAATAAATTTTATGGAGGAGAGTTTGTACAACTTGCCTTCCTTTAACCTGATAACCATTGAAAACTTTCTAGTCATGCCAAATAAAACTGGGCTTTAGTTCCATTATCAGTAAAATAAGATAAACTAGTTGATCTCTTCAGGTCTCTTTCAAATCTAAAATTCTGATTCTATGAAGAGCCCAGAAGTGATCAGATAGTAACCCTAATGATGCCTAATCAGGAACGCATTACCTAACCTCTTTATTTCTCTGATTCAGGACAAGGAGGGGAGTTAATGTTTATTTGGTGTGGGCTTTGTGCCAAACCAGGTCTTATTTCTTACCTATAGTGCACTTGATGCTTTAACATACCATCTTAGTGTCAGTTGGAAACATGCTAAGTTAACTTTTAAATGACAGATAGAGTATTATCTATTGGAGTCAAGGCTCTTGTTATAATCACAGCACTGGTAGGTTTTCTTTTTGTTAAACTGCCTGGACTTATGTATGTATTGAATTGAAAAGTCTGTAAGTTGTGGAAAACTTTAGAGAAAGAGCTAAAGTCAATTTTAGGGTCATCAGCATAATAGTTTATAAGCATTATTTTGGGAAAACCCATATGTGCAGATATAAAGCTTACTTTCATAGAGAAGGAACTAGTTACAAAAGCCCTTATTTTAAAAAAAAGAGAAAAGAAACTTACTGGTTTAAATAGGAATTTTCTTCTATGCAAGAAGTCTTAGGAAAAGACCCATCCTTACTTAAACTACAACAATGCTTTTATTTTTTTTACAGATATTGCAATGGCAAAATCAGCAAAGTTAATTCAACAGCAGCTTGAGAAAGAACTGTAAGTGTGAATGAGGCCATTGGTTAATTATACGTCTCAGTACTTGACCTTAAGAAGCATATTCATATTTCTTTTCTTTTTTTTTTTTTTTTTTGAGACAGAGTCTCGCTTTTGTTGCCCGGGCTAGAGTGAGTGCTGTGGCGTCAGCCTAGCTCACAGCAACCTCAGACTCTTGGGCTCAAGCGATCCTCCTGCCTCAGCCTCCCAAGTAGCTGGGACTACAGGCACGCGCCACTGTGCCCAGCTAATTTTTTTTCTATTTTTAGTTGTTTGGCCAATTTCTTTCTATTTATAGTAGAGACAGGGTCTCACTCTTGCTCAGGCTGGTCTCGAACTCCTGAGCTCAAGCAATCCTCCTGCCTCAGCCTCCCGGAGTGCTAGGATTACAGGCGTGAGCCACCGCGCCCGGCCTTCATATTTCTTTTGTTTGGTTGTATGTGATTATCAGAGTTATAGACTGAAGATTAGTGTAAAATATACTTGTTAAATAATTTACAAAAGAAGTAATGGAATTATAAAAAGCATTAATGGGATTTTTATAGATATTTTAAAATGTATGGAAAGAAGATTTATTGAAACCATAAGCTCAATTTATTTTACCACTATTAGTAACTCATTTATAGTTGAAGTGAAGGTTTTAGAAACTAAAAAATTTTAATGCACCAAGTTGAGAACTCTTACTTCAGTCAATGGAAGTGTTTTTTCACCCCTCAGTAATGCATGTTATCCAGTGTTTAAAGGCACATGTAAAAAATAATAATAAAATAAGAATAAATAAGTAAAAGCTGGAATCAGGGGAAAAAAACTGAGAAACTAAAAAAAAGAAACTAAAATAATTTAAAACCATTTTAGAAATTATTGTTGATAGAATAAGAAAGAAAAACTTAGGAAGAATATAAAAAGTTGTACTGTTTTGTAGTTTTTCATATTGTTGTCAAGCTACTTGGCAATATGAGATCCTGCTTTGAGTGTTTAAAAATTTGTGAAGTGAGCTATAAGCTTTTGAATTTTAAGGAATCTAGCATGTCTTTATTTTATGTCAGTTTATAAGAACAAGCCAAAAGCTTGCTTAGGCCGAAGAAATGATCAACATTATAGTAAAGCAAGTTATGTTTTCTTATTACTTGTATAAGGACTTGGAAAGGCTCTGATGAGGAAAAACTATATAAATTCAACTTTTAGAACATTTTTTTCCCACTATGATTTATTTACTCCTTTATTCATTTACAAGCACCTATAGTGCATCTAGTATGTGCCAAGCCCTGCACGCAGGATGCAGCTATAGGAGGAAATGTGCTGGGAGTTCCTGTACTCTGGAGCTTAGAGTCTAGTAGAATCTAGTCAGCTTCAGGGGTTGACAAACTCCTGCCCACAGCCTGCAACCTAAGAGTAGTTTGACATTTTTAAAGAACAGGTAAAAAAAAAAAAAGAAAAGAAAAATATGTGACAGAGACCAAATGTGGCCCACAAAGCCCCAAATATTTAATTCCTGGCTCTTTACGGAACACTGTTGCCAGCCCTGACTGTGCCATTTTCAGTGGTTCCTGTCGCTTCTGAAATTGCATGTTTCTCTGTGCCCACACTCTCGGTGCTTACTCCCTTGAGAGTGTACATACTGCTTGCCATTAGGCTAAGGACATTGGAACAAGTAGATGATTTAGTTTTTCTAAAAATTCTCTTGCAATTGTTGGGAATTGTTTTGAAGAAACAAAAGCTATCATAGTGTTATTTATGTATCGGTTTTGGGGTTTTTTTCTAACAGTACAGTCCATTTTCCCATATTTAAAACACATTTTCCTTAGGCCATTTGCTTTTTGCTCTAAAGAGTCAGAGAAAACAAGACAGAAGGAAGTGCTCTATTATAATATAAGGCAGTGAAGCAAAATATTGAAAAGTTATAAATGTTAACAGTTAAAATTAGGATTCTGACTAATTTTATTTTAATCTTGAAATTGTGAGAATTAAGCCCTACTGGTTTTGAAGCATTTCAATCTTCTGAATAACAAGGTTTACTATATTTCCATGGCCTTATGGCAAAAGCTGAATACATGTAATGTTTTGATTTTTTTCCTTAAAAATTTTTTTATTGTAAAATATCACATATAAAAGAGTATATATGACACATGCATTAAGTTTAAAGAATATTAAATGAATACCTATATACCCACCACCATGCTTAGAAGGCCCCTGTGTACTCCTCCCCAAAAGCTTATCCCTCAAGAGGTAAGTAACGTCCAGAATTTTGTATTAATTGTTTTTTTAAAATACTTTTACTGTGTGTGTTTCTAAGCAAGGTATTGTTTAGTTTTGTCTGGATTTCTTCACTAATTTTTAAGCTAACTTACAGAATCAAGAAATGCTTTATTTTGTAGGAAAGCAGATTGGCAGCATGTATTCCTCTCCTGGGTAGCAGGAGGGGTAGGGAAAGTCTGCAAATGAGTGTTGCTTATACACCCTTTATTAGGGCCAGCAGGTGGCAGTAAGGTGACTGAAATCGAGAAGGGTTTAGTGGTTGAAGAGGTTTAGAGAATAGAAATTGTGCCCACATATAGATATGAGAATCTGGAGTTTGTGGATTTGTAAGCTCCATATACAAATAAACTCAAGATAAAAATAAATACCCTATCTACCCACACTTAACTTTCAGAAACTTACATTTTGATAACACTTGCAGCATGTATTTTTAAAGCATATTTTAAAATGGCATCATTCAGGAGATCTTAGAAGGGGGCCCTGGGAGGAATGAATGTTGGTATGCCCCAACACTGCTGACCTGCTGTCATCCAGCTATGAAGGTTGAACTCCTGTCTCACCTGTCTGTCCAAGAAAGTGATCTATAAATGCAAAGGATTATTCAGCAAGTCTAAATAGCATAAATGACAATTTCATGATTTTTTTAAATGAGCACTGAAATGTTTAGGAACTAATATGATTTAATTGCTGTATAAAAATTCTGCTTCCTGACCTGTTTTCCTTTTGACCCACAGCAATACCTTACGAGTTACCCGTTCTGCTGCCCCCAGCACACTGGACAGTTCCAGCACTGTCCCTGTTCAGCTGGGAAAGAAAGGCAAAGAGTTCGAATTCTCACAGTTGCCTCTCAAAGTGGAGTTCCTGGAGTGTAGTGCCAAGGGTGGAAGAGGGGACGCTGGCTCTGCTGACATCCAGGACTTGGAGAAATGGCTGGCGAAAATCGCCTGAGGGGCAGCGCCAAAGCATGAGACACGGATGTGTGTGTGTGACTGATTCAGTTTGGGGAAAAGGGCTATGGTAGTCTGTAGTTGATAGAGAAAAGGTACAAAATGTGGTTAGAAACATTTCCTTGTTGTAGAAACAAATTACTGTTGAAACCAGCTTGAATTTTTTTTTTAAGTTCAGTTCTCCCGCATGGCTCCCTTTCAAACAAGTCACTTTTATTTGACCTTTGTATCTTCCCTTCGTTAAGGTGTGTTTAACGTCTAGTGTATGTTTGATGGAGGGCCAAGGTCTTTGTGACATAAGAAACTGACTCCACACAGAGAAGACATTAGCAGGAGAATATGCTTATCATCTGGAAAGTGTTCTTATCCTCTGCTTCTGTGCTTTGTGCCCTTTTCCCTGGAAACAGACGTGCCTGTTCATGAAGCCAGTTGATTTCTTGTTGCCCCTGAGGTTCATGAGCAATACATTGTCTAGTCCTTTGTGAATTCCCCGATTTGTAGGCACAGTTACAGTACGGTTTCCCCACACGTGAAGACAGCTATAAAACAGCAGGCCTGCGCCGACAATGAGTCTGTTCTTCATCAGCTCAGTGACTTGACCACACTCCAGTCTTAGCACTTATGGTTCAGAAGCTTGTCACGAACCCCTGGAGTCATTCCTAGATAACAGAACTAGAAATGCCAACTCCCCAAATACCAAGGGTCTGGTGTGTTCTTGTGGTTACACCGGGGAACATATGGAGATTTAGAGGCTGTTCCACTTCTCTGGATGGCTGAGGGTTCCTGGGCCATCCTTATGTGCTGCTTGAACAGCTCCAATTTTGCACCCTTGCTGGGATGCTGTGGGACAAATCCAAAGTGAAAAAAGTTCTCTGTAGATTTCTGAAGTGCATATTCATTGATGCTAAAAAAAAAAAATAAAGTCTGCCTTTTCAAAGTGATATTCTTTGCTGTCCTCTTAAACATTTGGCTTTTCCATGGCTTTTCTAAATGTTAATACATTTCTTAGTAAATAAAACCACCTGTCTGGCTCAGGACACTTAAATAGAATGGAATAATGAGTACAAATGGGAGCGTGTGTTAGGATTCAGGCCTAACCCCGAGTTTCCTGAGCTTAAAGATTGCAGTGTACACAGGAACACTCTTCTATCCCTACCTTACCCAGTCAGGGACAAGCCCAACTAAAGTTTACAAGGAGACAAGGGTGGCCGTGGCTGAATGAGAAGCTAATCACAGAAGAGTGTAGGGAGAGCCACAGCAGAGGTCCAGAGTGCGCTGGGAGCCTGCTGCAGGGGCACCTCGCCTGGCCTTGAGGGGTCAGGGAGAGTCAAGGAATAAAAGGGAGGCACAGATGACGTCCGAGTGTGGTCCCTGTGTACAGCCCCTGCCCGCTGTCTCCCACGTCCTTGGCTGTGGATCACTCTCCGGTTCTGAGGGTACACATGGCCTCAGTCCCTCGTCATGCCTGGTGAAGTACTCCAGGCTCCCGCCCCTGAAGCTCGTCAGCCTTGCTGCTGGTGCACAAAGTAAATGCGACGTGAAGGGGCAAAGTCGGACCAGATCCTGTCAGAGTTCTTTTAAAGCTGCATTGCTGCTTGTGTTCTGTCTTCTGGACGACTCCTTGCCCTTTGCCGTATTAGCCAAACAGTAAGTGAAGGAAGTAGACAAGAACAACAAGCCAGAAGGCAGAAAGGGATGTGATGAGTGTGACAAGTTCACATAGTCACAGGAGCTCACGTGAACAAAAATCCATGGCTCGATGCTTCTGTTAAGAGGCTTATGTTTTCCCAACCTCTTTTGTTTTTGTTTTTTTCTGGTTAATAAGGTTATTGGTTATTGGAGGAAGCAGTATGCTAAAAAAAGTGAAGAAAGGGAGCAAGTTGAATTCCATTCAAGGCCTAATGATGGTCTGAAAAAGGAAAGTTCTGTCTAGAACGGTGATTCTCAAACGTTAGTGGGCGTCATCAGAATCGTCTGTGAGGCTTGTTAAGCTGATTTGAGGACCCTACTCTTGCACATTCTGGTCAGCTAGGTCTTGTGTGGTCTCAGGAACCTGCATGCTTAACTAGTCTGTTACCAGTTGTAGGGCTCCTGGGACATCCTTAAGATGACCTGGTCTGGAGTGTCGTGTGTGCCTTTGCTATGTTTTGTTTTTCAGTCTTTGGGCCACACACCTTATTTAGCTTTCCTGACAAGGTGAAGTGAGCAGGCAGGTTACAGAGTCCCTCCTGGGAACCGTGCTGCAGGCATTCCATTCTTGTGGGTTTGGGCCAGGATGAGGTTGTGGTGACTAGCCTTGGGAGCTGGGAAGGTTTTGATAGGAAAGCAGATGTGCTCTCCACTCAGCTGGTGTCCTCTTGTGGCTCTGAAGGCATTCAACCTAAGCATCCCCATTTCTTCTTGAGATGGGGGCAAGAGGAGAGAGGGCTAGCAGGTCATGGGGATGGACGATGAGGCACGACTGTATGTCATAGATGAGACATTTGTATTCCCTTGGGAATATGGGGTTTTAAGCTACAAATATGGGCACCAAGACCTCCCAGAATAGCATACGTCAATCAAATGGCCCTGGTCCCTGCTAAGGAGGGGTGCGGCTACGGTGAGATGCCGCTGTGGAGGGGCAGCCGCGATGAGTAGGCCCTGGGCACTACATTGGTGAATATGTCGCCTTCTGGACTGGAATCTTCCACTGGGTATGGAGCACACAGGCAGACCAAGAGGGGTTTAGGCACTGACTGCACTGACTTTTACTCTGGCTCTCCTTCCCAGCCCGGGCCTTGGTAGCCTGTCCTCTACCAGGCACCTGACAGTTTGCTGAGGGTCCTAGTTCCCAATAGACAACAGCTGCTGTTGGTGGGGCGTCCCTGGGGTCTGCCATTTCTTCCCATGGTCTCTGCCTCACTGCCTCATGGGGTGTCAGTGTTCCCCTGCGGTCCATCCTTGTGTGAGGCACTTGGCCACGTTCTGTTGACTTAGATAATTTCAGCCAGAAAACTATGCTTTTTCCTTTTTTTCGAGTTTAGAGTTCAGGACAGAATTGTCAAAGCTTCAATTGATTCATGCCCAACCTCACCTGAAGGCCATTAGTAGCAATTAAGATGCCTACCTCGGGTTGGGTGCAGTGGTTCACGCCTGTAATCCCAGTGCTTTGGGAGGCTCAGGTGGGAGGATTGTTTAAATACAGGGGTTTGAGATTAGCCTGGGCAACATAGTGAGGCCCATCTCTAAAAATAAAAAAATTAGCTGAGTGTGGTGGTGAACTCCTGTAGTCCCAGCTACTCGGGAGGCTGAGGCAGGAGGATCACTCGACCCCAGGAGTTCAAGGTTGCAGTGAGCTATGATCACACCACTGCAACTCCAGCCTGGGCAATAGACTGAGACCCTGTTTTCTTTTTTTTTTTTTTTTAAAAAGGATGCCTACCTCCTCTATCTCATCCCTTCACAATTGTAAAGAAAGGTGATAACTACACCTGGCTTCATTTGCACAGGAAAATAATCCCACTTCCTTTCAACCATAAAGCCCGAAACTCTATTGCTTAGGAGAGCCTTGTATGCATTCGTTCACTGAGTAAATGTCAAGCACTGCAGTAGGCCCTGGAAATACTAAACAAAGCACAACTCTTGCTTTTGGAGGATTATGGCCCAATTCTTAAGTTAAGAAATGTGCCTTTTCGGTGTGGCTCCCTGCCCTCCTGCCTCCTTAATGCGCGCCCCATCAAGGCTGCACTCTCGAGCACTGGGTGGGCCGGCGGTCAGCTGCGGCCATGCAGCCCCAAGAGGGCTGTGCCTTCTCCCCTTGGCCTCTGTCTTAGGGCCTCCTGGGGTGCCAGTGTTCCTCTGTGATCCTGACATGTGAGGCACTTGGCCGTGTTGACTTGAATATTGCTTCAAGTATTGAATCATTTTGTTTCAAAAAGCTGGAATATGCTTTTTTCTTTTTAATTAGAGTTTAGCATACAGTGACCTCCACCTTTGTACACTGATGAGGAAAACAACTCTGGGCAGCATCCCTGGATGCCACGTTGTGCGCTTTAGGCGGGACATTCACCACAACGTGAAGATGTGTGTCATCTTCACATTCATTTCTGGGGAATCCCAGCAGTGCTTCCTTAGGCAAGGGCAGGGGCTGCTGGACAGCTGAGTGTGAACACCGTCCCGAGATCACTCTCTGCCTTTGCGGGTGAAGTCACGTTGTCCTGAACACCACAACCTTGGGGAATGACTTGGAACAGCTCTACTCGGGCCTCAACCCTGGCCCGTGTGCTCTCAGCCCTCTGCCTGTTCACACCCTGTACCTCGCATTTTACAATTGGCCGCCAGATACAGCAAGGCTTAGCGGACAGGAACATCTATTTCCTGTCTCTTCTAATCAGAGATGGCTTCCTTGAGGTGGCAGATTGGAGGGTGTTCCGGAGCCTTTAGAACCTTAAAGGGGAAAAGGCACTTAGTGAAGTTGGACTTGAAGAAGAGTGAGGTTCCCAGCATTCCCAGGCGAGGGCAATTCTGCACCTCATCTTGGCCTTTGTATCCTCTTCGGATTGGTCCCAGAACTATCCCGGCTTCCAGGGCATCTCTTAGTCTAGAGATGACTGACACCTGAAGGGGCCTCTGCGGGATGTTCCTAACTGGCATGGGTGAGGCTGGGGGTGGTACATGGCAGCCTGATGTTGCCGAAAGGTGATTATGTTTCATCTTACATTCTTGCCTTAAATAGCTTTCTGGAAATTACCAGAAGGACCAGAGAGCCAGTCCCTGCAGCTGCGGCAAGTAGAGAGTGAGGATGATGGAGAATATCATACCCCTGACTCGGTTCTGCCTGGAGGCTCCCTTTCCATCAGCCTTTAGGCAGAACAGAGATTACAGGAACGTGTGTGGATGTAATCGGTGTCCCACCTTCCCCCCTTTGGAGTTGGCAGCGAGCCCAGGTGAGTAGGAGGAAGCAGCAAAGGCTCTGGGTGGTGGCTACACCACCTAGACACGAGAGGAGGGTCTTCGTGGAACATGAACTTGAGGAACTCTGTTTTGGAACCCCCGTGCCCCCAGAAATACATGACTGCACCACTTAGAAACATCAGACAGGAAGCTTTGTGTTGAGAATTAGGACAGTTTATTGTTCGACCAACATGCTGAGTCTTTTCCACATTTTACACAGTTTAATGTGAAGTCAATATGGCCGCTATGCCTTCTGAGCCCGTGACACAGATGGAGCTGCCACCGGCTGCTCCCCACAGCCAACTGCTTTAAAGGGATGGTGGGGGAAGTGAGGGGAGAAGTGGACACACACCGCAAGATGCAGGCTGGCTTTCGATGCTACGGAGACTTCCCACCTCCTGAAGGAGCCATCTAAACCTCCCCTGCAAGGCTTTCCTCAAAACCACACCCAGCTGGAGTGTCAACCAGACAAGGGTCTGGAGTCCAAGGAGTTTTGCACATTGAGATCCCAAGGCTTTGGAATATCTAAATAGTTCATTTAAATAAAAAATCCAAAGGGTGCCCCGATTGGTGCGGGTGCCCAGGACAATCAGTCGGCCTGGGGACTGGCCCTTCCTTGCAGTGGAGGAGCCCCACATGCACCTACATGCTCTCCCAGCTCGCTCAGACACACTGGGGGGAATGTGTGTCCTACCGCAGAGCAGAGCTGGTCTGAGGAACACACTCGTGCACAGCAGCTCCTGACTGCAGGTGTGCCGTCCCACGTGTACACACACGGGCAGCAATGGACGAAGAAAGGAAACACCAGCTCTGAACGCTCCGACTCTCTGTGTGATCACAAGCAACTCACGCTTCTCCATCTTGATTTTCCTGCCCGTGACACAGGAGGGGGTATGAGACCTGCACCTCACACTGCGGTAGCAAGGTGACAGTGGGGAGAGGTAGTTTGGAGACTAGCGAGCATGTGACCCTGTTTGGTTGATGCGCACAGACATACTTCTATTCAGCTGCCCCTCACATGGCTCAGACATGCCTCACGGTCCTCGGCTACCCGGTCTCATGTCCTGACATCTGCACCTGCCTTCCATCTTGTGAAGGAATAAGGCTGCTTGCTCTACCTACAGGATGCCAAAGCCAGCAACACCGTCCCTTTACTGTCACACCTGGTACTTGAGGGCAGGTGCTCCTGGCACTGGGTAGCCACTGGGGCAATGGAGATACTACACCCCAGATATGTCTGCACTCTTGGCTCCCACTATTTCAATCCTTATTTCTGTTGCCTCAGAAAAACTGATATGGCCATTGCTCCCCTCCAACCTGGGAACATTACAAAATGTTTAAGGGTGACGACAGGAAGAGAGTGGCAATAGTGATAACAGGGAGGCCTCCGACCAAAGGAAACTTGCCCACAGCCACCAAGCAAACGGACCTGGGACCCCACAACTGCAGCTGCAGTGCTCAAGATGCGGACATCACACCCTCACGTTGGCTTCTGTCTGCAGTTGTAAATACACTCTCAGCTTTTTCCACCTTACACTCAATTTTCCTGATGCCTGTGGAACAGGAGCTTTACTGGCAGCTCTTCTTTGAGATCCCCGAAGAAAAAGGGTCAAAGGAAGAGGATCTAGTCTTTGGGGAGAAGGACTGAATTACCAAATTGAGAACGTTTTCTGAAAGGAATCCTCCACTCCCCCTGTGCTCACGGATCTCGATTCAGCAAAGATGCGATACTCTGGCCGGGGGTGCTGAGGCAATTTCACGACATCCTCTTCAAGAGCACCTGACCATTCTATTATGGAACCTTAACTCTGAGTCAAGATCCTACCTACAGGCAAGAGGACAGTGATGGCAGCTGCTCAAGACGAGAGTCGAGGAACCGACACACGTCTGTGAAAGAGGTCCAGCGGCCTCACCAGACCCCAGGGAGGGAGGAGTGGAAATCGGGCCTGAGGAAAGGCGGCCAGGGAATCGCATGGCATCGCTGAGATGGGAGGACAAGGAGGCAGCTACCCTCAGCTTCAGAGGCCACGGGACTGGGGAGAACCTGGGCTCAAGAGAGGACGTCGTTCGTGTGCAGACTAGGAAAGGCGAGACTCACTAAGGCCACGTCAAGCCACATGACATCCGCTGGGTCTCTCACTGCTCCTCTACGCCAGGACGGAAAAACAGTCCGTGGTGCCTTGGATGTGTGTGCACATGAGAAGGGAACTGAGTTTCTACTTTGTTTCACACGACATTTTAAGAAAAGCTACTCTTTAGGGCCAAGAAAATAAAAATCCACCATACATTCATTCACTGAGACCCAGTGCAGATCCCTGTAAATGGGGCAGTCTCAGAGGCCACAAGTGATGGCCTCACTGCCAACGAGGCAGGATGCCATAACGGGGACTCCCACAGATTCTCACGAGGTAAGTAAGCACTCTACCAACAAGCACCACTTGGGGGTGTGCCCGTGTGGGGGGATACTGCCCACACGGGCACACATACCCATGCATATAGTAAGTACATAGAGAGATGGTGGAGATACTCCCGTGGGCTATTTTTGCCTGTAGTTTAACACATCTATGCATTATTTTATTGATGGCAAGACAATCACAAGTTATTTGACAATATTAAGTATTTCTTATTTCAACACATTGCAGTACTTTTGAATTCCAAAACTGTTATCACAATGCGAGTTCCAACTTGAGAGCAGGAAAAACAAGAGTATACATTGAGCACATGTTTCTGTGTGTGAGGATGTGTTTGTGGAAGGTGTATACACAAGTCTATCTCTATATATAATTATGTACACACATATAAAAACTGAACACATGACATTTGAATTACGCTCATACATTGGTCCTTGCCTTCTGGAAGAGGTGCTCAATGGGATCCTGCTTCCTCGCTAAAGCTGTCAGACAGTCTGCTGGCAGAGCGTGCGTGGCCGGCCCACTGCACAAACAGCAGTCCTGCCAGGTTCTGCTGCTCTTGCTCCTGCCATCTTGCATTAGTTTCTGAGAAGTTTCAAAATTCATTCCAACAACCTTGTTGGAGTCCTGCCTTGAGGAGGAGTTCACCTCACCACACCCCAGATGGTCGTTCACCCATCCACGACATGCCCGTGAGCAGCCGAGGGAAGGGCCAGTGCCAGCTGGGAGGGTGGGGTTTACGCTCTGGCCAGAGTCACTGCCCACTGCCTAGCTTTGTGCAGGCTTGGGGTGGTGAGTCTGGGTCTATCTGGAATGCTGGCCAAGTCGGTTACATCACTGAGCGAGAAGAGAGAGTTCTCTTCAGAGATTTTACAGGACCTCAGGACTAAGCCATTCTCAGGAATGAGTTAAAAATGGCAAGGATGGCTCTCTGGGGGCAGGTTGCAGTACCCTGGGCAGGCTTCTGGAGACCCCACCTCAACCACATGCTCAGGTGGCCAAGTGCAGCCACAACATCCACGAAAGTATCCACAAAGATTTCAACTGTGCCATGCCAGTGGGGTGAAAACATATCAAGAAATCAGCTTTTCCAGAAAGCACTCAACAATATTAGCAACTGAGGATCTGAAAACATGTATCTTTCAAAGAGATGGTTCTGCAAACAATCCTGCCTTCCCCAGTCACAGATGGACCAATTCCACATGGTGCAGGCTGCAGCTTAGGGTGGCAGCTGCCCAACATCACACATTGAGTTTCTTAGATTCAACCCACCTATGTGTGCTGACTGCTTGGGTGGGTTTGTTAAAACATTTCCAGAACTACACGTGGTGCCCCAGTCTATAAACCACGCACCACCACGGCCCACAACTGCCAACAGCACCCCGTCCTTCCAAAGGCCTCTTCTCTTCTGGTCACTGTGGGCACAGGGAACACAAGGCTGCCTGTGCCCATGAGCCACTTCCAGGCTTTTCAGGGAAGGGAACAGAGAGGCAGAAGTGGCTCCCCTGGGCTTGCTGCTGGCTCCCTGCAGTCAGCAAGGCCTCGGTCTCAGCGCAGGGCCGCGCTGACGTCCCGCTCTGGCCACGGAAGGGCAGAGGCAGAGGTACCTCTTCAGAGGCTTCGTTTAACCAATGTTTGATTTAACCATGTAGGGCCTGGATGGTGGGGCCAGATGGCCTGGGACTGGAGCCTAATTTAGTCGCTCAGTTAATTGTTTTAATTTACTGGGCTGGGGATGGGAGGAAGGCAGAGGAGGTGAACAGTTCAAAGAGAACAGGAAGGAGGAGGTGTGTGGAAAAGGTTCTCTGTAAGTTTACAAATATACAAAAACAAAAAGCACATCTTTCAAATAAAAATGACTACATTTTTATCTGGCAAAAAGTTGTATACACATGATTTAGATTTTTTTTTAAATTTTAACAGTTTTTGGCAATCTTAATAAAGTACAATATATTACAACCAAACCAAAAAATAGTTGTTTAAGTAACAGCTGTTAAGAGTGACGTGATCCCTGATGCCCAGCCTCCCTCCCCATCCCACCCTACTCCTAGAGACAGAGAGAAAAGAAAAATCCTCCCATCTGGATAAACTCATTTCCCCCCCGTAGGAAGCTAACCAATAGGAAGCAACACAACAAGCAAGTAGTGTCATAGGACGCCGGCGGGGCGGCGCTGCATTAGCAGGAACAGCCACCCTCGCTGGCCGGGGGCTCCTGGGGCTTGTCCAGCTTGATGTCGATCACTGCGGGTGGCTGGCTAAGGAAGACAACTATCTCGGAGAAGCTGCCATCAGGCTCACGCCCCCGCACCTCTTGGCTGCTGCTCTGTCCCTCTGTGAACACTCTCCTCCTCTTCCCCCACCCACGCACATCCCCCAACCCCTGTCCACCCAAAGCAAAGCTTGTCCTGTGCTGTGGATCAGCATCTATACAAAGGCCAGGGGGTCACTTTCTCAGAAGCCTTCCCTGGTGACCAGTGCTCAAAAGCCAGCTCCCACCTCTTGCCTCAGCCCTATTACCTGTCAGCCCCATCCAAAAGTGCACTGGTGGTAAGGAGCCCATGGCCCAGCAAGAACGCTCATGTCTCAAGGCACAGGCGTGTGTGGGCCTTGCCCTAGCCGGCAGCAGGAGCGTCGACCCCTCAAGCTTTAGTCAGAGTGCGGCACCTGCATTCCGAGGATGGCTACTGTGAGAAGCCACATCCATGGGGCCTAAGCACAGCCCCCTCTCCAACCCTTTCCACTGGTGCCTCAGGGGCTGTGGGGGCTGCAGAAGCACTTCCCAGAACCAACAGAGGAACGGGTTCAAAATGCACAGCCAGGCTGTCCCTCTGCCCGCCTTACCGGGCTCAAAACCAAGGCTTAATTTGAGTTTTTGGCCTGGCATCAAGACAGACCTTCTAATTAGAGCTGAGAACCAGGTCCTTTGGTACCTCACAGAATCACTCTTCCTGGACTGGGCTTTGGTGCCTGCTGTAGGGCTGCACTGGGACAGAGGTGAGTGGGGTGGGGTGGGGTGGTGTCAGAAGCCCTACTATGGAACTTGTTGCTGACATCCTGGGGATGTTTTTGTGGCTCCTATTTGGGGTGACAGGAGAGATTCTTTCAGCTTAAGTTCTGTGAAAAGCCACATGTCTCCTGAAGTTCACATTTTCCCTCCTTGCTTTGGCTGTTGGGAAGCTTAGAGCCAACTTTTTGGCCATGTCTAGTAACAACATGGCCATGGCATATAATTTGAGTATGACTTTATCTCTGACATTTCCTTGCCTTTCCTACCTTTATTTTCCCTATGTGTGTGTGTACACATGTATAATTTTATGCTGTTTGTGTGTGTATATGTGTGTATATATACATACACATATACTTCTTATACCATGGCAGAGTATAAATAAATAAAAGATAATAAGCAATTGCTGTAATCCTAGCACTCTGGGAGGCTGAAGCAGGAGGATCACTTGAGGTCAGGAGTTTCAGACCAGCGTGAGCAAGAGCAAGACCCTGTCTCCACTAAAAATAGAAAAAAAATTAGCCGGGTGTGGTAGTGTGTGCCTGTAGTTCCAGCTACTCGGGAGGCTGAGGCAGGAGGATCTCTTGAGCTCAGGGATTTGAGGTTGTAGTAAGCTATGATGACACCACTGCAGGGCTACCGAGTAAGACTCTGTCTCAAAAAAAAAAAAAAAAGAGCAACTGCCTTCCTTCCTATCTTCCTACTTCCCACTGCAGTCCACCTTTTGTCCTCTCTACTCCAGTCAAGCAAAGCAAACCTGCTTCTCCACTCCGCACTGCATTTGGCAAACCCACTGCCAAGAATGCCGTGCCATTTCTCTCTGCCAGCTGTGGTCTATGGCCCACAATGGCCCCAGCAGCCCAGCCCCCTTCTGCACTGCTGGTCCAGGTGCAGGCCTCACAGAGGTCTCCTGGTCTTCTCTGGGTGTCCCTCTGAGCCCACCCAGTCCTCTCTCAGCATGGTGGCTTCCCAAAGCTAGCTCTGGTGACAGTCACGTCACACTCTGGTACAGAGACAAAGCTTCCACAGACTTCTCACTCTGGCATTCAAAGCCTCCCCATGAGTTGACGCTAGCTCATCCCCTTCCCTCGATCACACACTGAGGCTCTGTTGAGGCACCAAATTTCCCCCTTCTTTAAACACGTCCTACACTTTCCTTCCTCCCTTTGCCTGTGCTGTTCCTTCCTGTTAGAAATGATGCCCCCTCGCCCACACCCAGTCCCCCTCCCTATCTCACCTGTGAAAAGTGTCCTCATTTTTAGACCAGGGCTCTCGGTGGTAATGGCCTCTCCGTGAAGCCTTTCCAGGTGGTAATGCGCACACGCTCTGCCGCGCAACGCACTGGGCGCTTAAATGCATTACCCCACTTCGATATTAGACCCGTCTTCCAGCTAGGAGGCCAAGGTGCCTGGGTGCAAACCCAAGGCTATCTGACCCCAGTGTCATACTCTTAAATGACCTGGCTATGCTAAGTGCCTCTTGGACAGGCTTTTCAACCTCAACACTGCTGACATTTTGGGCCAGTTAATTCTTTGTTGTGGGGGCCATTCTGTGCATGTGGGATGTTTAGAAGCATCCCTGACCTCTGCCCACCAGATGCCAGTAACACCATTCCCCCTTCCCCAATTTATGACAACTAAAAGCATCTGGAGACATTGCCAAATGTCCCCATGGGGAGTGGGGCGATATCAGTCCCAGCTGAGAAACACTGGTCTAGCTGGAAGCATGGTCACCGCTGCAGCATCACATTCTGCCCAATGTTGAAGTTACCTGACTACCATTAAAAAAAAAAATCTTCTCATGTGCAATTTGAGTCAATACCTTTGTACAATGCACAGCAGTGCTCAAATGTGGAGTACTCAAATAGAATGCATCGAACCTTCCTGGGAAGTTTGTTAAAAATACATCTCCCTGGGCCCTACACTCAGTAGATCTGGAGATGGGCCCAGATGTGGCACCCAAGGCCTCCCCACAAGCTGCTGATAGCTCACCCCCTCCCTTGATCACACACTGAGGCTCCGTAGACCAGATTTCCCCTTCCTTAATCATGTCCTATGCTTTCCTCCTTTCCTTTGCTCATGCTGTTTTTTCCTTCTAGAAATGACATCCCCTGCCCCACACCCAGGCTCCCTCCCTAGCTCACCCATGGGAGATTCCCAATGCACAGACACCTGGGAAACCAATTCTAGTCATACTTCTAGAATAGCACTATCCAAAAACTTTTTGTGATGATGGAAATACTCTATATCTGCACTGCCTAACCTGTAGCCATTAGCAACATGGGCAACTGAACTGGTGAAAGGATGCTGGTGCAAGTGAGGAAGTGACCTTGTGATTAACTAATTTAAATGTAAATAGCCACATGTGGCTACAGCACCAGAGAGCACAGGTCCAGATCAGCCTCGCCCTACAAAGAGGAGGCCCCATGCTGTACGCAGCAGTCCAGGGAAGTCTGGGCTGGCGACAGGGCAAGTGCTCACCCACTGTACTAAGTGGACAGATGGCTTCTCCTGCCCATCTTTCACTCACGCGTCAGAAGAAAAGGATACTCCCTTCTTTGCTTTTCTCCTGGACGTTCTCCATACCAGGCAGAGCTGACGCCACACGTCGAAAAAGCTGGAGAGATGAGGAGATGCAGTGTGAGCCCCACTCTGGCCTTCCCCTCGCCCGCTCCTGACCTGGGGCTTTCCTCGCCGGTCTGCCCGCTGGCTGTGCCCTTGAGGGCAGGGGCTGCACCCACATTCTCTCCCTATCCCCCGCGCCTCTTCCAGTGGCCCCGGCAGGTCTCAGTATATGTTTGTGGAAGGAAGAAGCAAAGCTGGAGCCTCTCACCCAAGCAGGCTGGCCACAGAGTCACCAGACGGAGCATGGGTCATGCAGTGACTGCAGGGACCTCCTCTGGTGCAGAAACGATCTGATCCCCTGGAGAGAGGCTCATAGGCAGGCTTCTGTCCATGGCCCTCGTGGGGACAAGGCATGGGGAACCGACTTTCAACCTGCCCTTGAGACTAATGACTCTCCTCAGGGAGCCCCGCCAGTCCGTCAGCTGGACACTGGGAGCCAGGGCCACACAGTCACAGTGGCGAGGCTCCTCTGAGAACGTGGGGGACATGAGAGTGTGAGCATGATGCTGTGGGTCTGTTTGGGTGTGTGTGTGTGTGTGTGTGTGTGAGTGTGACATGTATATTTTGTGCAGGGGTACGTGTGTGCGGGATATGTGGTGTGTGCGTTTTGTCTGCAGGGGTGTGTGCAGAATGTGTGAGTGTTGTAAGTGGCGTGTGTGTGGGTGCACGTATATCCTGTAAGCATATGGAGGAACGTGTGTGTGAGTATGGCATGTGTGGATGTGAACGTGTGGTCTCCGTGTGCGGTTTGTGTAAGTGTGGGGGGAATGTGTGTGTGGCGTGTGTATGCATACATGTGCGTTTTCTATGTGTGTGTGTATGTTGGAAAAATTGTGTATGTGTGTGTGTTGTGTGTGTGTATGTGTGTGTGTGTTGGGACAGAGGTGGGCAGTGGGGGGACAGGAGGTGAGTGGCAGGTGGGGTCATGGCAGAGACGAAATATTGGAGGTGACAGTATAAGGCAGAAGAAGTACAAGGCACAGAAGACTCTGAACTGCTATAGTCTGAATGCTGGTGTCTCCCCAAAATTCATACGTTGAAACCTAATCCCTAATGCAACAGTATTAAAAAGGTAGGGGTTTAGGAGGTGATTAAGTCACAATGGCAGTGCCTTCATGAATGGGATTGGTGCCCCTATAAAAGAGGCCTGAGGGAGCGTGTTGGCCCCTTCTACCATGTGAGGACACAGTGAGAAGGCACCACCCATGAGGAACAGGCCCTCACCAGGCATGGAATCTGCTGGCACCTCGATCTCGGACTTCCCAGCTTCCAGAACAGTGAGCAACAAACTCCTGTAGTCTACAAGTTTCCCAGTCTGCGGTAATTCGTTACAGCAGCCTGAACGGACTGATAACACAAACTCTCCCCGTTCTCCCCACAAATACCAATTGCAGGAAGCCGGTGGGCTCTGGGCTTATACCCTCCACTACCGGAGCTCTCTGAGGACAGGGTGAGTCTTATTCACAGCTCACCCAAAAGCCCAGCCATACCCAAGCTTCCAGGCTGGTGACAGGGCTAAAGGCAGCGAGGGGGAAGTTGCCATGGCCCAGCAGGGTGTGGGATCCTCGTGGGCGGGTGGAGATGGGTGGGGGCGTGGAGGGCCCAGGTCATCCCTCCTGAGGTCTCCTTCATAGCTTACCCCAGGCGGCCCTGGTCTACCTGTCTGACTGCCAGCATGGTCACAGCCTCTGCCAATGGCCAAACTGCCACTCAGAAGGATGCTCTTGGGGTTAGGCATGAGTCTGGGTGAGCAAATATGATCACAATTAAGAGTCCAGGAGTCTGCACTGCACGGAGACTCCTTCTCTGAACCATGTGGGGTTTGAATGGAACACATTGAACTCCTGCTCAAACCAGTGCCTGGGTTCCAGAGCATTCTGGGAGCGGGAAGCAGCATTTGCCTGACCCTGACTGCTGGGGCAGACAGACCTGCCCTATAGACCACTTGGTGCTGCCCTCTGCTCCCCCACTTCCCAAGACTTTCCATCAGGGCCCCCAAAGAGCAGTGGCCCCGCCTCCCCTGCATGCCTCCAGGGAGCACGGGAGGAGGGTGACAGCTTCAGCCTCACACCACAGGGGCTGAGACGGGGCTGGGAGTGCAGGGAGCCGTGCCCAGGGCACTCCAGGCGGGGCAGGGTGGGGTGAGGGCACTGAGCCCTGGAACTCTGGGACTCCTGGTGTCGCCGCAGTGTCCCTCCCACTCCATCGCTCCCCACTGCTCTGCCACTTCGCTGTCCCCACTGCTACCAGCACTATGCATGGGACCAAACCATCCCTGCACCCAGAAGGCCAGCAGCTGCATGGGCAGCTGATCGAGTGTTCCCCCAACGCTGGGGTGGCAGGGCACAGTGACCACCCCAAGCCAAGTCATGCTCCCCATTCAGCATTCCCTCCCCACACCACGGGCACCCTGCTGTCACACCTTTGCTCACTGTCACCCCTGCTTGGAATGCCCTCCCTCCTCACCACCTCTTCAAGTCCTCCTCATCCTCAACGGCAGAAGTTCCTAATCTCGTGAGCCAAGGACCCCTCTGGCAGCCTGGTGAAGCCTACGGACTCCTTTGCAGTGTGTAAAATCAATCGCACAGGATTATAAAGAAAACCATTTAGTACTGAAATAAACTAAAAAATCTGAAGATACGAATTTGTGACATAGCAGCATCTGTGCTTCTTTATGAACCTATTAAACAGCAAGAACTAGCTGTTTAATAACTAGTCTAATAACTATGGTGGTACTGAAGTAGTGATACATGCAAAGTTCGAGACATCCGCGGCCCTGGGAGGTGGTAAGAAAGCATCTGTGCTCTCTGTGGGTGAGAAAGCCAGAGGTATGGCCAACGTTACTGCGTTGTGTTGCCTAGGTCATCACTTGAAGGAATGTTTTCCAGCCGCTCTGCTGACCTGCTGAATCGCATCCCTGGACTACGTGGGGACCAGGGAGAGCATCCCTGCTCCGAGGCTCAGCCCTCATTTCGCCTCCTCGCCCTCCCGTGAGCTCCAGCCACACCACGGTGGGCTCTTTTCTCCAAGCCTGCGTTGCCCACCATGGCCCTCAGCACTTGCCAGGTACAAGACATGAACCCCAAATGCTGATCAGACTGAATTTCCTGCACCCCTCATCCAAAGCAAGGGAACCACTGCTTCCCTCAGCCCCTAGAAGCCGGTGGCTGGGCACTCTGCCAGCCTGCTCCAAGGCCTTGAGAGGTTGCTGCCGTGCTAGCTAGTGACTGACAATCTCCCGATGCCCTGTAGGGAGTGCTCCCTCCCCTCCACAAGCTCCTTCAGCTCTGAAGTTAGCTGGCTCCCCAGTGCTCTGGTTGGCTGTTCCGGCTCCTCAGGGCAAGGCAGGAGCCTGGAGCTGACCACACCCAGAGCCCAGCGAGGGCCTCCCCAGCACCAGGTGTGTCCTCACCTGCTTCACGTTGTAGCCAGTCTTCGCGCTGGTCTCGATGAACATGACACTCAGCTCTTTGGCGCGCTGCTCCCCTTCCTCGATGGTTATCTGCCTGGAGATGGGGGAAGAGGGAAAGTCACTGGCGCAGAGGAACAGCCCCTGGCACAGGTGGAGGGAGTGACCTGAGCTGAGGGACCTGCCCAGCAGGGCAGAGGGAGCCAGGCCCTTGGTCAGCCATGAAGACAGGGTCTGATCCCAGGGGTCCCTCCCAGGTTGCCAACCACAGTCTCCAGGAATAAGGGCACCAGGACACAGCAGGACACTCGTCCCTTCCTCCACTCTTCCACAGGGTCTTCTCAGCTTCGGAGCAGGCCCTGGGGCAGGCCTGGGGTGGGGCTGTCCCAAACCTGCCTTTCCCAGTGGTCACTACCACCAGGGCCTTCATTTGTGAAGAGCTTTGAGCCACACAGTGCCTCTCTGGGTGGTGTGTCACTCCCATTTCCAAATGAGGACACGAAGGTTAAAAGTGACTCCCCGAAGGCCGCAAAGCTACTTAGCAAAGGAGCTAGAATTTGAGCCCAGTTTTTCTTACTTCAAGTACAGGACTCTAGTAAAGCAAGCTCTAATTCAGATTATTCCTTAGGTGGTCTGGGGACGTTGCAGGAAGGCCAGCCTGCTGGCTGGAGTCCATGACCTGCTGCTTTAACTGCCCAAGTTGGGGTCACGTGACATGAATGGACAAATGCATGTAAATGGTGCCCAGGTTGGTCCTGTGCACTAGAGGGCAGCTGTGGAGAGGCCTCTTCAGAGAAAGCTTCATGCTAGACACAGCCACAAACCAGGCTGAGCAGGCTGGGGACACAGGTTTGTGGTCTGTAGGGATTCTGCACACTCACAGCTGGGGCCCAGGGCATTCACGCCCCCATTCACACCAGTGCAGGCACTTCACAGGGGCAGAGACACAAAGCACAGCAGAAGCTACTGGGGCCCAGAGGACTGCTGTGTCTGGGGCTATGCTGTGGCCATGGCAGGGCCCCAGACCACCCACTGCTGGGCCAGGCCAGGCACACAGGGCTCCGTGCAGACGGCATACCGAGCAATACCTCGCCTCTGTCTGCTGGTGAGAGACAGGGCTTCACTGATGAGACACCCACGGGCGGGGGGTCTACCAGGTGTTTCCAAAGGTCCTGGTGTCTCAAGGGAATTTTCCTGGATGCACGGGGACAGGTCTGATGCACAGACGCACCACCCATGCATCCTACAACTCCCTGTCCAGGCGCAGTCAGAGAGGAGTGCAGGGTGGGCCCCTGAACCTCTGCCGCTCGCACCCACCTCTTGTCAGCCAGGTCCGTCTTGTTGCCCACCAGCATGATGATAACGTCACTGCCCCGCTCTGTCCTGACGTCATCAATCCACTTAGAGGTCTGCTGGAAGGAGTTGAGATCTGGAGGCAGAACGTGGGGATAAACTGGGGGTGAGGGCCAGCCCCCAGCAGGAGAAGGGAAGGGGAGGCGTGAGCCACCTAAGCGTGTGCCCTCAGACACTCGGGACAGGTGTAAAGTCCACACAGGCCAGCTGGGCTGGGGCCACCCAAAAGGAGCCAGGCCCTGCCCCACAGCCCTGGAGAGCCCCAGCACTGCTCAGCTGCCCTTTGTGGGAGAGGAGTGACCCCATCTGGAAGGTCACCAAGTCCTAACTTGCTACATGGAAGAGTGGCTTTGGGGGCCTGCCTGGAAGTCAGACCTGGCTGGGGCTCAGAGCAGAGAGTGAGAAGTGAGTGCACAGGACTCGGCTGAGCTTAGAAGCAGAGAGGGGTAGGGAGAGACACAGCAGTCCCCAGGGAAGGAGGCGCCCTACAGAGTGGCCCCCCCACCAAGGGGGGCTCAGGGGAGCCTGGGAGGCCAGAGGGATCTGAAGAGAGAGGAGGGAAAGTTGGCTCTGGGGCTAGAGTCAGGGGAGCCAGGAGCACTCGCAAATCCAGGAGAGGCAAGGCCGTTTCTGGGCAGCCTCACCTCCCTCATAAGGCAGGTCTTACAGAGAGGAGCAGTCGTGGGGTGATGCCACCGCTCAGCAGCAGGCACACCCAAGGGGAGGGGAGGCAGCCTGCCCTGGGAAGCCTCAGTTTCCCGAAGCCCTGTCGCCCTTCAGATGGGCATCAGGCTGTGTGAGCCCAGCTCCCACCTGCACTCAGGTGTGGAGGGAGCTGTGGTCAGGGAGGGTGTGAACAGAGGGGCAGGCAGAGCCGGGGGCACAGGCTGGACAGTTGGGGCATGGCTGTGGATTGTACACAGCGTGTCCACCCACCTCAGGGCTGACCACAGCCCGAGGGCTTACCAGGTGCGTTCCATTATAGCAGCCTGCGAAGCCTGGGCTCTGCATCAGCCCCCACCCCACGCCTGGCCCTGTGAGCCCCATAAGCTGTACGGTCCTGTTAGAAACACCTGCTCTGGCCAGAGAACCACAGTGTGTGAGAAGCGCTTCCAGACCCCCTCAGCCTCCCCTCCCAGAGAGCCCTGCACAGCTGCCAGGTCACATTGGCCCAGGGACCAGTGTCTTCTCCCATGGTCATACACACACATATAGAAGTTGCTCTGTAGGGGTCTTTCTGGCAGCCAGGGCGATGGAGGGTACAGAGGGACTGGAACAGGGCTTTGTGAGCATCTGCTCACCCCACATACCAGCCTCTGCTCTGGGCAGGACGAACCCCGCCCTGTACACCCCTGCCTGTTGTAGGGGATGGGGGACAGTGGAAAACACACTGGTGTTCAGAGGCAACTAACCACCCTACCCCGATTGTCCTGCATTCAGGGGACAATGACACTTGTGTGCATATTGTCCATACACACAGGCCTGGCTGGGGTCCCATCCAGGCCCTGGAGCCCCTGCAAGCCACCCTGCCTCAGGCACAGACCCTCACTCACTTGTGATGTCATACACCACCACAGCCACCGTGGAGTCCCGGATATAGCTGGGGATCAGGCTGCGGAATCTCTCCTGGCCGGCTGTGTCCCAAAGCTGCAGTCGCACCTGTTGTGGGGAGGGCAGGATCGTGGGCAGAGGGGTCAGTGAGGTCCTCCTGATGGGGTGGGGTGGGGGACAGGCTCTGCCATGCAAGGTCAGCATGGGCTCTCCGTGGTGCCCAGCTAAGGGTCCCAGGGGATAAGCCCAAAGGCGCCCTCCCTGCCCTCCCAGTTCTAAAATTGGGTGCTCACCGTACGGTCCTCCAAGTACATGGTTTTCGACAAGAAGTCAATCCCAATGGTTGCCTGTTAGAGAAAAGCCCAGAATGGTCAAAACTGAAAGATCTTGTGTGGAGGGCAAAGGCCCAGTGACCCCAGGCGGTGGCATAACCAGCAAGAGGGGGACACCCATGTCAGGTCTAGTGTGCCCCACTCTGTCCTCCCCGCCCTCCGCCCACCTCTCAGGGGCCTCTCAGAGGAGGGAGCATGAGCTGAGGAAGGACGAGGGCAGCTTTCTTAGGGAGAGCTACTCTTTAGAGACAAAAAGTGCTTTGGTAACAGGTGAGAGGGCAGTGGTGAGGAGGCATCCCCAGGAACAAGGCCACTGCCAATTAGTGCCCATCTCCCAGCCCTACCCCCTGGTGGGGGCTCCATGCTTTATTTCCTTCACAGCTTCCCCTATGGCTCCCAGAGCTTCTCCCCTACGCCCCAGGAGCACGGGCCTGGGTTCAGCACTGGCCCAGGGAGGGTGGTAAGGGGCAGACAACAGCATGGCTTCCCTCAGACAGGGGCATCACAGACCACTCAGGGCAGCCTCTCACTGGGAAGACCCACTGGCTCTTCTCTCCCCAAGCCAACATGCTGGGAGCCAACCATCACCGACCCCCTGCCACACCTGTCCCTCTTCTGTCCTGGCACCGGGGAGAGGCAGCTAGCCTTGTGGCCAGATGGCCAGGACCTGCCACTCACTTGCTACATGGCCTTGGGCAGGCCACCCAACCTCTGTGGGCCTCATCTGCACTCAGTGCCTGTGAGTCGGGATGAATGGCTCAAGGGCGCTCCCTATCCCCTTTCTGCCACAGTGAAAGAGACAGTGTTCATCCCTTTCACCATCTGAAGACACAGCAAGAAGGTGCCATCTTTGAAGCAAAATAAGCCCTCACTAGACACTGAATCTGCTGGCACCTTGATCCTGGAATTCTCAGCTTTCAGAATAGTATGCAACAAATTTCCCTTGTTTATAAATTACCCAGTCTAAGGAATTTTGTTATAGCAGCCAAAATGGACTAAGACATGCATCTTAACAAAGTCTAAACATGGTAAGTACTCACCCACTGAAAAATGTTAGCTGCCAATAATTTAATTGCCTATTAACATTCAACACTATTCAGAAGAAGGTAACAGAATCCAAGCATCTCTTCAACTTACTGTGTCTACTACACAATAAAAAGGACAAGGAATGTGAAGAAGCAGGAAATTCAAGCCATAATTAGAGAAAAAACTCAACAGAAACAGATCCTTACATGATCCAAATGGTGAATTGGCAAACAAGGACTTTAAAACAACTCTCATAAATATGTTTAAAAAATGTATATTATGGGTGACTTTCAAGAGATATACTTAAACTCTAAAACAAAAAGGGAATCTTAACACTAAAAACTATAATATCTAAATAAAAATGCACTGAATTTAAATAACAACAGCTAGGACACTGCAGAGGAAAGATCAGTGAACTTGAAAACAGGCCAAAAGAAACTATTTAAACTAAAGCACCAAGAGAAAAAGAATACAATAAAAACAAACAGGGACTCAAGCACTTCTAGGACAGTGAGCTGATATACATGCAATTCGAGTCTCAGAGGAGAATAGAAATAGACTAAAGCAATAACATTTTTGGAAAAATAGTGGCCAAATATTTTCCCAATTTAATTATAAATATCAACTCACAGTTCCAAGAAGATCAATAAACCTAAAACAGGATAAATACAAGGAAAACCACATCTAGACATGTGATATTCAAATTGCTAAAAACCAAAAATAAAGAGAAAATCTTAACAGCAGCCAGAAAACAGAAAGACATATTACATACAAGGGAACAATGATAAAAATTATGGTTGATTCTCATCAGAAACAATGGGGGACAGAGATAAGGGAACAACATCTCTAAGCTGCTTAAGAAACAAAACAAAACACATACGAAAAACACCGTGAGCCTAGAATTCTATAGCCAGTGAAAGTTTCCTTGAAACATAAAGGCAAAACAAAAATATTCTCAGATAAGAGAAAGCCACATAATATGCCACTGGTAGGTCCTCATTATAAGAAATGTTTTAAGCTAAAGGGAAATTTTATACACAGAAATTTGAATCTTTAAGGAAGGAATACAAGAGCACCAGAAATGGTAAATCTACAGGGAAATATAAAAACACGCTACTTGTCCTTGACTGTTTCCTACCACAGTAATAATGATCATCACAGTAATGATGACTAAACATGTAAGTACTTACCATTTAGCAGCTATTGTATTAAGTGCTTGAAATGCATTCTTTAATTTAATCCAGATAACAAATCCATGCTATGAGTTAGGCTCTTTTGTATTCTACCTCACTTCTAAGAAAACAGAGTATAAAAGAAGTTACTTGTCTCCTCGTTAGCATAGTGGTGAATAAACACAAAAAGAAAAAGAAAAGAAGCTACTTGCCCAGTGTTAACAGCTAAAAGTGGCAGTCAAGACTTCGAGGCGTTTGCAACGTTGTCTACATGTGTCCAGCCTTATGCCCATGTGCCTCCAGGCTCTCAGTATTGGCTTTTTCTCCTAGTTAAAGTGAGCCTCTTCCTGGGGGCCCTCTTGGCCCTGGTCTTTTCTTCCCAGATGATGCTCTCTCAGCCATCTCCTTTCTCTTCTACATCTCAATCTCTCATGCTCTACTCACTCTTTCCTTTCATCCAAGAAACATTCTCAAGATTCTCAGATATTTGGGAAGAAAAATCCCTGCCTGTCACTAGGTTGCTCTCTAGCCATCTGCCAATCTCTCAACTCTCCTCAACGGGCATGCTTCTTGGAAAAGGACCCCAAGCCCACTGTCTCCACTTCCTCTCCTCCTAGCCACTGCTTAACTAGGGCAGTCTGGTTTCTGTCCCTCCTCCCACTACAGCTGCTCTTGCTAAGGTCATCATACTCACCGCATCACCAAGTTGTAAGGAAACCATATAGACCAGAGTCCACCTGACACACCTGACCCTGCTGATCATTACTCTGCTTTGACACTTTTCTCCTTTGTTTCTCATGACTCTGCTTGTGTCTGGCTTTCCTTGTCTCTCTAAAGGCTGTAACTTCTTGGTCCCTTGTGGTATCCTCTTCCTTTCTCTGTCCCTAAAATGTTGGTATTTCCTACTGTTTTGTTTCAGGGGGACCTCATTTACTCTCACAGCTTCAAATATGATACACTGATGGCTTCCCAATATATACCAGGGGCCTTACCTCAGATCCATGTGTCCAACTGCTTACTGGACATCTCATCTAATTATCTTCTAGACATCTCACTGAACATAGTATGTCCCCAAAAGGAGCTAATTATCTCCCTCCAAACCTGCTTCTTCTATTTTCCCTATCTTAATGAATGGCACCTCCACCACCCTAGCTGCCTCTGGGAGCCTGGAGCCCTCCTGAGCTGCTCCTCTTCAATTGCTTTCTTGTCTGCTCCACCACAGTTCATGAATCCTGAACTGGTTACTTGGCCTCCTAAGTGTTTTCACCAGTCCCCTTCATCTCCATCCCCACCACCACTGCCCTAGTTTAGACCTTGAACCTCTTTTACCTGAATCACCTCAACAGCTTCCTGATGGGCCCTCTGCCCGCAGGCTCTCTCTCTCTGTATGAAAAGTTAACTTTTCATACAGCAGCCAGTGTCTCCTTAGTCCCTTTTCTGCTGCTGTAACAGAATACCACAGACTGGGTAATTTACAAAGTAACACTTATTTCTCACAGTTCTGGAGGCTGGGAAGTCCAAGAGCATGGCGCTGACATCTGGTGAGGGCCTTTGTGCTGTGTCATCCCATGGCGGGAGGTGGAAGGCAAGCACGCGAGACAAAGAGAAAAAGGGGGATGAACTCCTGCGATAAATAACATACTCCTGTGACAACAGCATTAATCCATTCATGAAAGTGAAGCCCTCATGACCTAGTCACCTTTTAAAAGTCCCACCTCTTAATACTGTCACAATGGTAATTAAAGTTCAACATGAGTTTTGGCAGGAACATTCAAACCATAGGACAGGCTTATTTTTCTGAAATATAAATATGATCATATCACTCTCTACTGCCTCTAGGAAACAGTCCACATGCTTCAGCTTGGGCTACAAAGCTGTTCAGGGCATGCCCCTGGCTTTCTGTGGACTCATTTCCCCCTTTCCCAGCTTCCACTTTATACTTTAGTAATAATACTCTGTTTGGAAATCTCCATACACAAATCGCTTTGTGTTTCTGGGCCTTTTCTAATGCTGTTCCCTTCCCTGGAATATTCTTCCACATGGTTAACACTATGACAGACGTAAAGGCCTGAAAAAGGGCAAAATGTAATACAAGTTGTCTCCTTAACGTCCCCCTTTTTGGGAATTAAAACCTGCATTCCTACCTGAGGCCAGTAATCAGAGGGGCAGGGGAGTGTTATCTGTTCTTTGTTTTCTAGTATCTTAAACCACAGGAGATGGCTCAATAGAATTATCCAGACAAAGATCACGAGATCATCTTCACCTGAGATGCTATAGTTAAACAGCAATAGCCCAAAGCTGAAAACCCCCTTTAAAACCCTGTATTTCTGCTTAAAGTGGGGGACGATGGCTCTTTGAGAGTCTGTCATCTTCCTCATTTGCCAGTAAATTAATAAGCTTCTCTTTCCTTTTCCTCAAACCACTTATTCTCGTTCTTCGTTTGGCCTCAGGCCAAGTACCAAACTTTCAGTAACAATACTTCCTTAGAATTTAATCTCCTCCAGAAAACATTTTCTGAGCCCTCAGGTTGGTCCTGGCACCCCTCATTTAACACTTTCTCTACTGAATTGGAAAGATCCATACTGGTCCATCTCTCCCACTGGCCAATGATTCTCAATCTGTAGCCTGCAGGTCACTTGCATCAGAATTGTACCAGGAGCTTGCTAAACATGTTGATTCCTGAGCCCCACTCACACAGATGGAATCGCAATCTCAGGTGTCAATATGGGAATCAGAATTCCAGAGAAGCCCTCAGATAACTCATTTGTGTATAAAGTTTGCAAACAACTGCCTTGTGTTGTAATCAGAGTCTGGGGAGGCTATGGTGTCAAGAAGTGGCAGATTCCCTGCACAGGGTGAGGGACAGAGGGAGATGCCTGTGCCTGAGAAGGTCTATTCACAGATGAGGAAACCAAGGTCACACAGTGGGTGGGGCACAGCCAGGATTTGCACCTATGCTTCCCTAACTGCAGAGTCTCTGCTCTTGACTATTCAGCTGTTCTCCCTCTACTTCCTGAAATCCCTTCATTTCTGATGCTGTCACTGTGCCTTGAAGCTGTCACTGAGTTTGCCTGGGGTCACGTCCTATCTGGCTCCTTACTGTCAGAATCTTATGGTCATTAGCCATAATAGCTCAACAGAGCCCACTTAAGAGGAAGTTCATTTGCATTTCAGCGTTAAAAAAAATCAGCTCTCTGAGGACAGAATAGAAACAAGAACATTTAAGAGGGCTTTGGCTGGGCCTCGGTTACGAAACATTTCTAGCTGCCCGGCATCATCTATTTTCCCAGAAACAAGGCACAAGCAGCTGGCCCCAGACTACTGCCAGCCGGAGCCCATCTCTCCCAGAAAGGTCAAACTGCAGGGAGAAGGTAGTCATGCTGTTCCCTGGCAGCTCCTTCGTGGCAAACAATGTAAATAATTAATACTCATTCATTAATTCATTCTCGAGTCCCTACTATGTGCTGAACACAATAAGCCCTGGTCCCTGTCCATAAGGGGCTTCCAACCTTGTGGAGAAGCTAAGACATGCACACAGAACTACCATCCCTGGCAGACGGAAAGGACTAGTGCAGTTAGAGCACTAGGGGTGGGGCACCTGCAGCCTCAAAGCCACATGTGGCCTTCTAGGTCCTTAAGTACGGCCTTTTGATGGAATCCAAATTTTACAGAACAAATCCTTTTATTTTTATTAATAAGTTTTTGTTCATCTTATATATTTTTATTTTATTTTTAAAATGAACATATTTAAAATACCAAAGAATAAAGTAAGTTTAAATGAAATAATTCTCCCGGATTGACTGGCACAATTAGAACATTAGTAAGCCATAAGGGCTAAATTGATGGCTGCTATGCTCATGGTTTAGTTTTAACTTTCCCTGCCTGACTGGCGCCACTACCGCACAAGGCTGGTTGGCGAGAGTTTATGGGGGCCAGTCTGTTATCAGCTTTGACAATGATGCATTGTGTTTCTGTTTGAAGTAGAATTTGTGAATAGTTACACAGCTCGACAGCATTTTTTAATTCGGTCTGCTTAACAGCCCATCATGTCAAAGAAGACCAAGAGAACGCTGAAGGAAGAAAACAGATTTCTTTGAGGATAGGGAATTGCAATATTATCTTGTTTCTGCTAAAGATAAGATGATTTGCTTGCTTTGTGATACTGCAATGTCAACATTAGAGGAATTCAGTGCTCATTAGCATTATAACACTTATAAGGACCACATATATTTTAAATTAGAGGCAGAGGTGTGAAAGGTTGTATTGCATAAATTAAAAGATGAAAAGCAAAAGCAAAGACAATTCTTTTAAGCAGCGATAAAACCTAGAAATAATGCTACTGAAGCAAGTTATAAAGTAGTTTATATACTTGGGGAGGGAGGGAAGGGAAGCCATTTGGTGATGCAGAATTTGTGAAAGAATGCATTGTTGAAGTTACAGGATGCTTAGACCTCAATAATATTTCAAAGTAAAAACAACTGCCTCTTTCAAGGAGGACCATAACTGATCAGCAGCATGAATTAGCCTTCAACTTAATAGAACAACTTCATGCAATAGTTCAAAAGGAAAATATACATCATTTGCTTTGGATGAATCAACTGATACTGACTTGGCACAGGTTTTATACTTCATTCACGTCATAACAGAAGATTTTCTTTGTTACAAAGAGTTACTCGGTTTGGGCACTCCTATAAACAGAACACAGGGAACAGATATTTTCAACAACTTTCAAGATAAATGTTGTGAAGTTGAACTGAATTTGGTAAATTTAGTGAGTGTATGTACAGATGGTGCACCTTCCTTGACAGGAAAATATGAAGGGTTTATTGCACAGATAAAAAATATTAATATTAACAGATCCATATGCTCTCATTTCATTTTATCTTGCATCAGCAAAATCTCTGCACTAAAGCTACTATTTTAAGTGACACTTTTCAACAAGTTATAAATATTGTTAGCTATATTTGTGCAAATGCAGCACGGCATCATCAGTTTCGCAATATGCTAAAGTTGAACAATGAGGTATTCGGTGGGGATTTGCTATATCATTATAAAGTGTGTTGGCTATCGCAGGTGTTAGCCAAAATTTTATCTCTGTGAGAACGGATAGTTAAATTTTATGAAGAACAGAATCAGCAAAGTGAATTATTGAAAGAAAATTTATATAGGAATGCATTTCTGTGTGATATCATGTCAAATCAAAACAACTTGAATATTTCTTTACGAGGTAAAACTAATAATAAGTCTATATATGATATGCGGCAAAAAACATCCAAGCCTTTCAAAAAAGGCTATCTTTTTTCAAAACACTTCTTCAAAAGGAAGATTTTCGATGAACATTTTCTCCAGTTAGCAAAGGTCACTGATGAGCAGGATGATATATACAAATCATTTAAAGAACATGTAGCTGTTATAGACCTATTAATTGGAGAATACAATGAAAGGTTCACTGACTTTGAGAATCATGACATCACACTCAAATTAGCATTTAAGCCTCACCTAGCTGATATCACCAAGGCATCTAAAGAACTCCAGATGGAATTGATTGAGCTCTCAGTAGATGACATTTTAAAGTCATTGTTTGATGCTAAGAAAGATTCAATTGAAATACAGAAAAATGCAGTAGAATACCCACCTCTCAGGCAACATGCCTGAAAAATGCTCTCTTGCTTTCCAACCACTTATTGCTGCAAATCTACACTTTTCTACCTAACCCAAATCAAGATATCTTTAAGGTTACAAAAGACTGATATCCATCTAGAGGATCAACTGAAACTGTGTACCTCCATGCTGCAACCAAATATTTAATTTTCAAATGCTTTCCAACAAAAACAGATATGACAAAGTCATTAAAAGGTTAGTTAACTTTAAAATTAAATTAACTTTAAAATTAACAGTTTTCATTTTTTTGAAATTATTAAGTAGATTATTAAGTATAGTAGATTTCTGCAAAATAATGTACATTTTTAAGTATATCTAATTGAAGTTTCTTGAATGCAGCCTTATTTGATTACAGCTAAATTAATGCAGCCTTGCAGCATGAAAAGGCTCCCCACTCCTGGTCTAGAGGGCTCTAAGGGTCCAGAGGCGGGAGATCTTGCTTCTGATTGATTTCTTTAGGAAACGTGGGGCAAATAATGCAAGTCCTCACATGCATACTAACTTTCCAGCAGGTGGAGATGGGGGAAGTAGTGGAGGATGGGAGAGGTAGGGTGAAACAGATGGAGGAAATGAGGGAGTTCCAATTCCAGTAAAGGCAGAGCTCCTATCAGACCAACCCTGATACAGATTGCTCTTATAAACTCTGAACAAAATGTAACAAACAACTATCTGAAGGCACTGGAAAGTGACCAAAAGAAAGCAGAAACTGGAGGGGAGTAAACACTTAAAAGGGAGCAGCACTGGGTATGGTTCCTGTTTTTTATGACTTCTCACCTGAGGACAAGCCCTGGTTGGAGCTTAGAGTGGCTCAAACTTGGAAAGAAACCCACAACTCTCTGGTTGAGAAATAAGAGGACACATTATAAAGCTACCACAGTGGCCAGAAAGTGTGGAAAATCCTGGAAGTAACAAAGCCACAGAGAGATGACGCTGAATTCTGCATATAAATGCTGCCCAAATCTCAGAAAACAACAAAACAAACAGACAAACCAAAAAATCTGAACAGAACTTTCAGTTGCTGCCTTCCACAGGGGAGAGACTTGAGAATTTGGGTCCAGACAATTTAGCTGCCCGCTAAAACAAAAAACCAATATTCTTCAAAGGAAAAAACAGAATCCACAGTCCTAATCACAATGTATAGGATATAACCCCAAAGTACTAGACATATGAAATAAGTGAAAAATATAAGCTACATTAAAGAAAAAAGAGAATAGAGATTAACTCTAAGGTAACCCAGATGTTGAAAACAACAGGCAAATATTTAAAAACAGCTGATTATGGTCAAATATATCAAGAAAAATGTTTATAATAAAGGCACAAATTTAAAAATCTCAGCAGAGAAACTGTAAGAAGAACCAAATATAAATTTAGAGCTGAAAAACACATCTGAAACAACAGATTGGAAATAGTGAAATTGAAAAGAGATCAATAGAAATTACCCAAAAGGAAGCATACAGAGAAAAAAATTGAGAAAAATTTCATAAACAGAGCCCCAATAACTCATGGGACAATATCGAACAGCTTAACATATGTTTAACTGAAGTCCCAGAAGAAGAACAAACAGAAAATAGGACAAAAAAATTTGAAGAAATAATGGTCAAAAGTTTCCTAAATGCATAAATGAAATACATTTATAGGAGTCAAGAGGCAGATTAGGTTGGCATTGTGCTTTGGAGGTCTGTGAGGGTCTGTATCACAAATCGCCATGTAAGGAAAGTCTCTACTTCGCTGGTCACACTGCCACTAGACACCCTACCTGCCAAGCCACCTCACCTACCTCTTTGTAGGCTGGAACCCTTGATTCTAAACCTGACCATGTCCACGCCTTACTGTATGAGCTTGTTCAAGTGTTAGCAATGTCTACCTCATCACACAAAGGTGCGAGCTTCTTGTCATTAGCATGTGGGAACCACACACAGTGTTTCCTTTCCCCGTGGCCACCAGGAAATTCAATACTCAGTGCAGTATTTCTGCTATAGCTATCTTCCCTACCCTCCATTCCTTTTTGGTGCTAGATTTTTCTCCTCTGCAACTGTAGAATGGTCATATCTGTGGCTCCCACCTCAGGTCCACTTTGGAGGAATATGGGGACACCAGACGAAAAAACACCTGGCTACCCAGGTAGGCCACACCCTCCTGCAAAAGGCCCCAGCAACCTTGGTGATTTCCTGTGACCTGTCACAGGGTACACTCCTTCTCAAAGGTCAGCACAGGTCACAGCATATCTGATGGGAAGGTGTGAGCGCGTATGAGCAGACACATGGGTGAGTGGGGATACACACATGTGCATGAGCTATGTGTTTATTTGCATGTAGAAGTATGTGTATGTGGGCATGAATGGGTGCATTATGATTGTGTGGGTATGAGAGTGTAGGGATGGGAACGAGTGTCTTCTGCTTTAAAGGTAAAGCGCAGATTCATGACATACACATAGCCCCAGTGATGCCAGGAGGCCAGGTGAACAGAAGCCTTCACAGGCCTTTGGGGCGGGGAGCGTATTTGCCTGCAAATCTAGGTTGCATGTCAATGCCTCCCAGGACAGACCACAGCCAGCCCCAGAGGAGCTGCCATGCACCCTGGCCCAGGGGAACAGCCATACAGCTAGGAGAGTGCCCCACCCAATGACCCTGGGTGGAGTCATGTGTCCAGAAGGCTCCAGTCTGTTTTCAGTGACCTCTGTCACTGTTGGCAGGGTCTGAGTGCTCTGTGGTGGGCTTGGAAGAACAGTAGATTGAGAGTGTCCTGGAAAAACGGCTTAACCTCCCTGGCCCTCAGGTTCCTCATCTCTAAAACAGGGGTAGCCATTGCTTCCTTTAAGAACCATTGGATCAAATGAGTCAGACTACGTAAAGATACTCTGTATTCTGTGATGTGCTGCATAAACAAAAATGAGGAATTGTTATTAGTGACCAACTGACCCAGGGATTTAAGAGAAGCTGTAGAACCCACTCCATAGAGACCCTCCAATTATGTTTCTCAGTCTTGTTACGGGAAACACAGCCCTATGAGATGGATCTTCAGAACAAAAGTAAACTGTGATCAAGTATTTCTGGGAAAGGCTGCCTATTCTAGCCCCTCTAGAGAGCCTTTCTAGCACACTCTCATACAGCATACTGGCATATTACAGGCTCTGACAAGTCCTGCAATGAAGAAACACGAACCCAACGTTTCCCCAGCTTCTTTGCCCTAGGAACCTCCATGGTTGCAATCCCTATTAACATCCCAATAAACTAGTGTTCCCAGAGCTTCAGGACAGGCTGAACTTCAGAGAGGTGGGTTCTAAAGGAGATGACATCCCTCTTTTAAGCTTGCCATGGAGTCTTGCTCAAAGCATTCATTCTCTGAACTTCATTTTCTCTTGTGAGGTATGAAACAAATTATTTTTGCTGGTAACTATTCCATAGGGATGCAAAGACAGGATATCAAGACAACATAGATGCAGGATTGACTTTGGGGGCTCTCCTGACAGCCAGTCCAAAATCCCCTCTCCCCTGTGCGGCTGGGCTGTGTGCACCTCCTGCACTGCATGCCCCTCTGAGGAGGCTGGGCTGCACCCTGCTGTGATGAGGTTATCCTACACCTGGCAGTGCCTATGGATTCCTTTAATATCCTTGTGCTTGCAAACATCACTGACTATGAAAAATGGCAGGCACTTCATTTTATACAAAATGTGAGGAATCTTACAAGCACAGATTTCATAGCCGCATCCACAATTATCTTCTCCTGAACATGGTATTAAGCAGTATCAACAGTAGTTCAGACATAGAGTGCAGAATGATGGTACATTACACCCTTCCCTCCGCACAGACGCTTTCATTGGCCCGGCCGATTCCCAAGGAAAGAGATGTTTCCTGAGGCACTTGTTGAAATCTTTGCTATGTGCATTTACTATGAAATATAATTTTGCATCCACATTCTGACAAGATACAGTAATAAAGTCTGCAGTGGAAATCTGCATGGTAATTTGCATAAATTGACTCAAGATTCTCTTCTCAGGAAGAGAAATAATGAAAAGGAGTGTATGTGCGTCTTCTTTTAGCCTCAGCCAGGCCCGGGCCCAGGGCTGGGGAAGCATTTGTAAGTGGCAGAAAGCAGCTGGGCATGACAAGCCCCTGACAATGAAGCTGCTGTTTGTGCTCTGCTCCACCAACCATTAGACGAAAGTATCAGGGTACAGTCATGCAAATTAGCATGCAAATGAGCCTGGCAAAACTTAAGGATTCAGACTGGCAAGTGGGTACTTTAGAGGGAGGCGATGGCAGCCTCTGGAAAACATGTTGGGCAAGATCTGTCCTTGCCAGAAGCTCATAATGTGCTCTGGGGGAGGGGAGGGTGGCTCAGGAAGCCACAGCGCAGGTAGCTGCATTCTTTCAGACACCTCAAAGTCTGTACGTTCCTGGTGGCCGCTATTCTCCCACTAAAGAGTGGCTTGTCCTTTAGTCAACACCCAATTTAAATATTTATTGATTGCTCTTTTATTTCTTGACTATGGGCTGAAATATCAACCAAACAATAAGCACCTTTAAAAACTTTAAATAAAGGGTTAAATTTCATCACAATCCACCAGTCTCTTTAAAAGCTACACAGATGTGCAGGGACATGTGGCCTGAAGCTCCCTAAGAGTTTCCCAAAGGGTGACAAATGGATCCAAGTGTGACAGCTCTCACCTCAGCTCTTACGGTGGAAAGATGCTCTAGGTGTTGGACTCTTGAGGGCATCTAAGAACTTACCTATGGTAACCTATAAAATAAACAAGGATTACTAAATCCTGGAGCAAAGAACTGCATCATGAGTCCAGTCAACTTATTAAATTTATCAGGAGCTACTGGTGGACTCACCCAATATCCATAGGCAACCTCCTACTCCCTTAATTGACATTATTTTAGCAACTAAGCTGAATTCTGCTTTCCCGGCCTTTCTAGAGGCTGAGGTGATGGTGTGACTCAATTCCAGCCAGTAAGGCCTAAGAAGCAGTCTGCTGGAGGGGAGGGATTCCAGGGAAGCTCATTTCCTTTTGCTGCCTTGACTGTGGACGTGATGTCTGGAGCAGCAACAGCCAGCCTGCACAAAGATGAGAGTCCACAGGCCACGAAGGCAGGACAGAACGAAAGCAAGAGTCCAGGGGCCTGCCAGCATCACTACGCAGCGTGCCAACCGCAAGACCCACCACGACTTTGTGCACCTGGAAAACCAAAACCCTTCTATAAGCTACCATTAGCCGCAACCACATTCCTGATTTACATGTGCAGACAGAAGAAAGGGAGAGAAGCGAGGAGAGGAGAGGAGAGGAGAGGGGGGAAGAAAAGACGTTAGAGCCAGGGCAAGTCTGCCCTCATGCAGCCCCAGGCCAGTGTCCAGAGGGAGCACCTGGATGACTGGCGGAGCCCCAGGGCGTCTCTGAGGCAGGGTCATCTCGCCACTGTGACTGGCATTCAGATGTCACTATATAATATTGTCACCTCATATTTTGACCCCAGAACATAATGTTTGCAGAAGATGAAATTTTGTCATATTAATATATTAAAATCATCATATTGCTAGGGTTAACCAAGAACCAGGGTTCAGTGTTCTGCCAGAAGTCTACAGTGTCAAGCACCATCCGGCAGAGTTGCAAAGCACTGCAGTCAGGGGTAGTTGGGACACCCACCACCTTCCATGAAGACACTGCTAGCAAGTTATTGCTCATTTCTCTTCATCATTATCAACTTGATTTGTTGTAGAGTTGTTGCTGTTTTTGTTTTTCTATACAGTGTGTAGTAACACATTTGTATCGGCAGTGTTTTGGCTTTTTTTTTTCTTTTAGGAAGAGACAGAGTCTTGCTCTGTTGTCCAGGCTGGACTGCAGTGGCGTGATCACAGCTCACTGTAACCTCAAACTCGTACGGGCTCAGCTTCCCAAGTAGCTGGGACTACAGGCATGCACTACTATGCCCCAGTTATCTTTTTTATTTTTGGTAGAGATGGGGTCTTGCTATGTTGCCCAGGCTGGTCTTGAACTCCTGGCCTCAAGTGATCTTCCCACCTTGGCCTTCCAAAGGGCTGGGATTATAGGCATGAGCCACGGCACCTGGCTTTGGCCTATAATTTTCCATCATCTTTAACATCTATATGAGGTATGATTTAAATACAAATAAACCACATTCCTACTTCTAAAGTTTACGGCCACTGGTCTAGTTGATACAAGAATTAAATTCCATTCAAATAATTTCCAGGTTAAAAAATGCAATACTAAAAAACTGGAAAGCTTGGCCAGGATCTCCCAGCTAAGTAACAGGCCTGGCATTTGAACCCAGGTCTACTTTTGAAAGGGAAAAAAAGAGCTGAGGCATAAGGAGACATGCTGAATCCTTCTGCCTGGTGCGTGCCCCCACTCTGACTACCTCCACCAGGGTAGAAGATCCCACCTCTATCTCCCCCAGCTGCTGGGTGGCTACCTGGGTACCACATGGGGACACATGGCATCCTGGATTCTATGGATAAATTCCCATCCTTCTGGTACTCCACCTTCTCTCTACACTCCTGTCCTGGAAAACTTGTCAGTTATTAGAGCTTTAGGAATCCAGATTCTACCCAGCCTTTCACGGACCAGCCTCTTAGAACAGCCATTTTCAAATGTCTTACTTCCCACTGGATTCGTCCCTTTTCTTTGTATTGATGCCATCGATATTCTTCCGGGGTGTCTGGACGGAAACCTGCAGCCACTCAGGCCTCTTCCTTTTCTGTATGTACCCACAACACACTCTGTTCACTCGCCCCTTCCGCTGTGCTGTAGTCTCTCCTAGGCCAAGGCCGCTCTCTCACCTCCCACACAGCCCTGCGTGGTCCCTCCCGCACCCCTGCCCTGCCCTTCTACACACACAGCTGGATCCAAGTCTGTGAATGCCCTGCCTCCACTGTCACCCCTGGCCCCAGCCCACCCGCTCCAGATCCACCTCCTACCAGCTCTGTATCTTTGATCCCACCAGTGCCCAGGTCAGGAACCCTCCACTGTGCTCCATTCCTGCCCAGTGCAGTGAGCCCAAGACCCCTGGGCCTTCCACAATCCCAGTCACCTGGGCCAACTTATCCACCAGGCACAAGAAGCACAGAGGCAACTGTCCACAAGATTTTTAGAGGCCAATGAAAATGTTTTAGTTTTCATTTCTCTTAAAATCAGAAGAAGAAATGAATATAATAATGAATCTCATCTGAATTATATTCAGCTTTATACCAACTAGCTGTAAAAATACAATTTTTAGCTTAGCACTCTTGGAGGTCAAGGTGGGAGCATCACTTGAGGCCAGGAGTTTGAGCAGGAGGGTGCTTGGATGACAACAGCGGTGTCTGTTGTGGTATGAGCTCTGTGATCACACCGGGGGTAGCGGTGAGCCCTGCCCCTGCACTTTGAGCATCACACTCACCCAGGATCTGCCTCCTTGCAGATTTGCAGCTTGGTCACTCGA
Organism: Propithecus coquereli; assembly: GCF_000956105.1. Lineage (NCBI taxonomy): Eukaryota > Metazoa > Chordata > Mammalia > Primates > Indriidae > Propithecus > Propithecus coquereli. The sequence continues at coordinate 10,584,780 of NW_012136080.1, forward strand.
CAACAGGATGTACCCCTCAGAGCTGCATGCCCAGAACAGTGCACTCACATGCCCTGGCTGATGGACTGGCAGGACTCTGTCATCAGCCTTTGGGATGGATGCAGCATCCCTATGCCCTGGGGATCAGGTCCTAGACGCACTTGATTTGGCTCTTCTTAGTCTCCTGCCTCTTGCTGATCAAGTGCTCCATGCTGTGGCCACAAGAGCCCTCTGCCTGAGCCCTGTGCACTGACCGGCATCTTGTCTAAGTGCACCTCCTCTTCACAGTGAGGCACCAGTCACCTCCCGGCCCATCAGAGGGAACATCTCTCTCCTGGCCATCTCCACTGCTGTGAGCTCTTTGGAAGGCAGGGATCCAACGACTTCATCCATGTCCTTACAGCGGAACCACCAGCAAAATATGCTCTGTGACCTCAGAATCTTTCTTGAAGTCCTCCCACCCCTTTCCAATTCCTTCAGTGGGGGGCGACCACAGACCAATGTCCGTGAGCATGGGAGTGTGTCCACAGAGAGCCTTCTTGCTTGACTCACGCCCAGGTCCACTTTCCCCACTGAGCCCTATCTCAGGCACAGCAGCAAAGGTGGCTATTTCAGCAAAGGTGGCTATTTCAGCAAAGCTGGCATTGAGGCTTGGTTCCTTAAGGTGGTGCTGTCCAAGCCCGGCAACCTCTGGACCATCTGAGTCTGGCTGGACAAGCATTAGCAGAACTTGATGCCCCAGAAAGACAGACATCAGGGCACCTCACACAACATCAGACAAAGCACAGCTTTCCACGCACTGTGATCCCGCACACGTGCCCCTCCCTGAGCATCTGTAATGTACAGCGTATGTGCCCAGCTGCAGCCCCGCTCCTCTCTGAAAGGCCAAACCATCAGGGAGGGGCAGGCGCTGGTTTCGGGGCTGAGAAACCAGATTGATGTCCTGTAGACCCAATGACCAGGCCCTAGTAAACACTCATATTTATTTTATTAAATCACCTTACAAATACTGCACAAAGGAATCATTTGGAGAAACCTCATGAGAACAAAAGGTCAATGGTTTCCTGACTTGTGCATGACGTGAGGTCCAGGGACCAGCCAGTGGGCTCCAGCCTTGGCTGTAAGTTCCTTGTGATCACCTCTGAAGTTTTAAAAATGCTAATGCCTGAGCCAGCCTGTGACTCTCCTGGCCATCCCTGCCCCCTACCTGGCAGGCTCTGCCAGGCTGCACTGGCTGTTGAATCTTTGTGGGGGTGTGTGGAGTGGTCACTGTGCAGGGGACAATGTGGGGGAGGTGAAGTTCACCCCCCAAAGTCCTTGAGAGTCTCGTCTACTTCCCCAATGCCTCTGCTACCACGTTAAGAAAAACAAAACAAACAATATAACATTTTCCCTTCTTCGTCTCCGGAGAATTCATTAAAACGAGCCTATTTGTGCACAGAATTGTAAGTCTGGCCTTCCAGCCTAATTACCATTTTTAAAGTACTGGGAAAGGAATTACACCTGCTACAATATTTTTTAAAAGTCAGAAAAGCCAGCGATGGGGAGGGCAGTTGTCTCTCTGGGATTACTCTCCATTCTGCCATGACATTGGGTCTCTGGGACCCCTCTGTCTGATGGGGTCTAAAACCCCAGGCAGACAGTGTTTCTCCAAGCCACTTTTGTGCCAACGGGCATTTGTGACACCAATTATGGCCAGGCCTTGTACTGGGCCTATGAATGCAGCAGTGGGTCCTAGGGGGTCCTGGCCTTAGCCAAACCCAGAGCCCAACTCAAAGCCAGAAGCACATGAGTTACCACAGACCTGGGAAGCTAATCAGCCCAGAGGACAGCGTGCTACAGGAGAAAGGGTCGTGGAGAGCATGGGAAGGGCCTCACCGCTCAGAGCAAACATTTGCTCTAGGCCTTGATGAGTCAGGAGAATTTTCGTAGCAGAGAAGAGTGTAAAGGGCACGCAAGCAGAGACAACGACATGAGCCGAGGTGGGAGCATGGCAGTGTCACCGCATGGGGAGCAGCGAGCAGGGACACCTGCCAGATCATGGAATGCAGGACAAGCTGTGGGTGATGGGAGATGACACTGGATGTGGAACTGCGGTGAGATTTTGAGGAACTCGAATGACACAGGAGGGAGCTGGAGGCTTTGATCCACGCTACTGGGGACCACTGCAAAGGCCATCGGGCCACCTCTGCTACCCACCACTGCCAAGAACACCAACCAGCTAAGAGTCTCACTGTTTTCAGTGGGACACCAACAGGAGACGTTATAAGTAACTTAATATCCAAAAAATCAAATAATCAAAATAATATATGAGATCACTCACACACACACACACACACACACACACACACACGCACACACAAACACACACAACAAAATAAATGAATTCCAAGTCAGATTTCAGAAATTAAGTCCCTCAGGGCTGTCATCTCTAACCCAAACTGATGCACGGGTACAAAGCCCTTGTCTAGGAAGGACACAACAAAGAAAAAGGGTGACCCAGACAAACATCCCACAGCCCACATCCTAGGGCTGTGCACAGCACGAAGGCCTGACTCCCAGAGCCTCACGTTCTCACCCCACAGTCAATTCCCACCAAGTCAGCTGGTTCTCTAGCATTTCAGACCACAGCAGAGTAAAAGCAGACATAGAGTAAAAACTGAGACCATAGCAGAGTAAAAGTGAAAATTAAAAGGAAGTAGAGATGGGTTGTAGGTAAGGCAAGGGCAATGACTGGTCCAAAGGGAGACAGACTGAAAAGCAAATACAAACTGTAAACTGCAGTGAGCTGTGTGTGCTCCGTGTCTTCTCTGAGTCCAGACAGCATCTTAGAACAGCAGTACCCAGCGTGTTCTATAAATATTTGTCCTTTGAGGACTTAAGGACAAAGGGATTCCATGACCAAATACATCTGGGAGATCCTGCACATGACAGCGCTCTCTCAACAAATCGAGGGCCATACACTGATGCAGAAAAGGCCCTGAGAAGCCCTGCAGTGGAGCAGTCCATTTACTTTTGCTCACCCAAAACCATACAAGCTCTGAACCCCCATCCTTGCTTTTTTTCAAGCAGTATCCACTAACATCTCTTGGAATGAATATCTCACAGAATCCATGGCTTATAAAAATGCATTATCAGGCTGGGTGCGGTGGCTCACGCCTGTAATCCTAGCACTCTGGGAGGCCAAGGTGGGAGGATCATTTGAGCTCATGAGTTTGAGGCCAGCCTGAACAATAGCAAGACCCCGACTCTAATAAAAATAGAAAAATTAGCCGGGCATGGTGGCACATGCCTGTAGTCCCAGCTACTCAAGAGGCTGAGGCAGGAGGATTGCTTGAGCCTAGGAGTTTGAGGTTGCTGTGAGCTAGGCTGATGCCACTGCACTCTGGCCCAGGCAACAGAGCGAGACTCTGTCTCAAAAAAAATAAATAAATAAATAAGAAAAATGCATTATTATTTGCCTCTATCCTAAGGAAGAAAAGAATATCCTTTTTCTTAAAAATAGTTGAAATGATTAAGTTTGGTGCTTTTTTCAAAAAGCTATAGTTCCAAGGAAAATTCACTTCACTTGCACAAACCTCCCCATTCACCTGTGGTACCAGAAAAGTGACATGTTATCGATGCCCAAGAGCTCAAGCTTCTGGCTGCCTGGAGCGACCTCTGGGCCTCTGGTTGACCCCAGACCACCCTTCCTGAGCCAGGAGCTACAGAGGTCACTCCATCTAGCCCCCTGCCCATGTAGGGAAGGGCTAGCCCATCACACAAGCCTGTGTGTGTGAGAGTATGTGTGTGTGTGAGAGTGTGTGTGTGTGTGAGAGTGTGTGTGTGTGAGGGAGAGAGAGAGAGAGAGAGAGAGAGAGAGAGAGAGAGAGAGAGAAGTCCCAGCAAACACAACCATTCTTGAGAAGCGAGATCTCCTATACTCTTTCATCTTTCATTTTTCATCTTGTTCCTCTTCCATATTATGCCCCCACCCCAAGTAACCAAACACTACAATGGTTCAGACAGACCAAAATGTGTCCTTTCTGTTTTTAGAATTTCCCTGGAAAATGTTGCCTTTACTGAGGTCTGGATCTTCATTCAGCCTCAAGATCTTTACTGGGACGTGGTCAGTCTATAGGTGGGAAGCTCCTCCACAGCAAAATGACACCCCAAGAACCGGGGACCATTCCACTCTCATCACAACTTAGCAAGCCCCAAAGAGAGGCCAGCTGGCTGCCGGGTTGGTGGAGGGTGGGCACGCAGGTTCTCACCTGGTAGGTGTTGTCAAAGCTGTCGTACATGAACCTCGTGATCAGAGACGTCTTCCCGACTGCAAAATAAGAAGAAGACAGGTATTCAGCCACGGCCTCTGAGCTGGGGTCTTCTAAACACATCACATGTGAAGAAAACAGGTAACAAAACAAAAAAGCATGGAGGAAAAGCCGAGTTGTAGAAACACAGCAGCGGGAGGCAGGCCCCTGGGAGAGACATCGAGGCAGGAAGCTGAGTCTCTACACCAGGGAGATGGGCTTTGGGGGGTGCCTGCCAGGCACCAGAGTGCTGCCAAGGAAGAGCCTCCCACTGTTCCGAGAATTCCCACTACCCAAACTCAGGTCTTCCTTGACCCAGGGGGCCCAGCTAATGGGCCCAAATTCAGCATCAAATTCAGAAGGCCCCAACTTTGACCCAAATTGGTTAGCTGGATTCACATCCTGCTGGGGTACTTTTCAGCTGTGTCACCTCGAGGTGGTCACCACCCCTCTGGACCTCAGTTCCTTGTTTTAAAATGGGTGTAATAAGATCAAAGACTTCAGAGGGCTGCAGTAAGAAATAAGGTAACAAAGGTGCAAGGAACATAGGAAACGCTTAAAAGTGGAAGGAGGTAGCAGGTAACTGAGATAGCTGAGGCAGTTTCCAGGATATCAGACGAAAAAAAAAATACCACCAACACTGTTGTATAATAAAGAATTTGCTGTAATCCTAGCTCTCTGGGAGGCCGAGGCGGGTGGATCGTTTGAGCTCAGGAGTTCGAAACCAGCCTGAGCAAGAGCAAGACCCCGTCTCTACCAAAAATAGAAAGAAATTAATTAGACAACTAAAAATATATAGAAAAAATTAGCCGGGCATGGTGGCACACGCCTGTAGTCCCAGCTACTCGAGAGGCTGAGGCAGAAGGATCACTTGAGCCCAGGAGTTTGAGGTTGCTGTGAGCTAGGATGACGCCACGGCACTCACTCTAGCCCGGGCAAAAGAGTGAGACTCTGTCTCAATAAAAAGAATTTGACTCATCTTTGTCCCTGGTTCCTGTGAGTTCTCTAAATCGTTGGAATTTCCTGGGTAATGCAAGTTTTTTTGTTATTCCTGAGCCACTTCCATCATACCTGAGTTTATGCTAATGAGGTGACTTATGGTGGGGCCCCAGATGGCTTCAGAATGGGGCTGGCCATGCCCAACCATGTAATTAGAGGGTCAGGGCCTTGAGCCAATCCAGCTGCTGCAGAGGGAAGAGAGGCTAGAGATCAAGTTCAATCATTTTGCCAATGAGTTGAACAAGTATGCCTACATTATGAGACCCCAGTAAAAACTCTGGACACGGAGCCTGGTGGAGTCCTGGTTAGTGAACATATTGACATACTGGAGAGGGTGATAATGCCCTGATTTCACAGGGAGAGGGCATAGAAACCCTGCATTCAGGACCCTCCCAGACCTCGCCCTATACGTCTCTTCGTTTGGCTGATCCTGATATGCAGCCTTTATGATAAAACTACAATCCTAAGCACAGTGCTTTCTGGAGTTCTGTGACACAGTCCAGTGAATTACTGAATGGGGATAGGTTATGGAAATCGCCTGTATTTTTAACCAGTTGGTCAGCAGTACACGCATCGGGGGCTCCCACTAGCGGCTGGTGTCTGAAGCAGGGTTGTCTTGCTGGGGACAATGCCCCTAGAGTCTGATGCCTACTCTGGGTTGTTAGTGCAAGAAATGAATTGCAGGATACCAGCTGCTGTGAGAATAGCTGCATTTCTGAAAGAACACCTCTGGGGGAGCAATAATGCACTCAAGATCTCTTCTAATTTTACCTGGAAACAGCCCTTTAAGCTTGTGATAGAAATTAGGCTACAAAGAGCTTTCCAACTGCTTTAAATTTCCCTTAAAATTCACATGAAGGTGAGAAGTGGGGGGCCTCCCACACCTGGAGGCCCCAAAGCCACAGGCAGACCTGACTAGGAACTGCTAAGAGGGCCACAGACTGAAAAGTGGGGCAACCCTGAACTAGCAAGAGGCAGATGAAGTCAGGGAGATCTCAGCAAACTCCTTTTTGAGAGGCAGTGGAAAGTTACTGCCTTTTCAGGAAGAGGGGCATCCCAGGGCCCACTGGTAACTTCCCTGGGCAGTGACACTCTGCATCTTACACCTCAGGGAAAAGGAGCAAGCGTCAGGAATCAGAGCAGGGAGACAGGCAGGAAGACTGATTCTCTTCTCCAACAGATTCTTCCCTGAGGCCACTGAGCAGGCAGAGAAGAGAGACAGCAGAATCCCAGAAATCCACTAACAGAACAGGAAGTTCATGGAGTAGCTGAGAACTCAGAAATCCCTGCAATGCTTTCTAATGCCAAGTTGCCCCTTCTCCAGACACCAGCCACTGGCAGTGGATTAGTACTGACTCACAGGACAAGGTCCAGGCATAAGGAGACCAGCCCAGGAAAACAAGTTGTTTATTGGGACCATGTATGAGGAACTTTTAGGTATAGGGTCCTAGCTAGTATCAATATTTTCTGAGCATTTCCACGATAACCATAATAGGCAACACGTGACCCCAGTATTTACAGAGCATGTTCCAGGCACAGGACTTACATGACAGCAGTAAGCAGAGGAGACATGGCACCTGCCCCCTGGAAGCTTGCAGCAGCACTGGGCTAAGCCCTTAGCTCCACCCCTTTTAGCCTCAACGCTGGGTGGGTACTCGTGTCATCCCCATTTTACACAAGGGGCAGTCAGTTGGCAGCTACTGTCCCAGGGTCAGAGCTGCATGGGGCCAAGATGTGGCTGTATGACCAGGAGTTCAGTTCCTATCCAGGCCTTCCTTGGCATCTGTGGGTCATGCTGTTTCTTCCAGGTCACTTACTGCCACCAGTATGGACGTCACCAAGCTCCAGGGAATTGTCCCTGCCAAGGCTCCTTTCTCTTGGGACTGGCTGGAGTCAGGGGCCATTCCCCACTTGGGAGGAGCCTGATACATTCTGGAAGGTCAGAAACTGGTAATTGAAGCGCCCTGGAGGTGCCCTGTGGGGCACAAGGAGGGCTCAGGAAATGAGGGTGGGTGGATTTGAACACCTGGGGCCCAGCACCCCAACTGAGGCCTGAACTGAATGGGGAACTCATTCTTGCTTTGCTGCAAAAGGGAATGACTTCATACTGTTCTCCCGGGCCCATTTTTCTCATTTCTCAAAGCTGAAGTCTTTTTCCCTGCCTCAGAGCCCCCAAAGACCACCGCCATTGCTGCCACAGCTGCCAGGATACTGTGGCTCTGATTCCTGTTTGAACTTGTCAGCTTGGCTTTGCTGCTTAGGCCCCTCCAACAGCTCCCCATTTCCTGCAACATCGTGCCCTACTCCCATGACTTTCCCATATGCACCCCACCCACCAAACCAGCCCATCCTCCTTCTCTCCAAAGTGTACTGCCAGTCAGAATGGAGTCCAGTCACCCCTGTATCTGGGAAAAATGCACTAACCCCTTCTGCAAACATTTCCTAGCCCCCTGTACTTGGGCATGGTCCCTGACGGGTCTAGCCCACCTTTTCATCCTTCCCTGGCAACCACAGCCCCCGTGGCAACATCTGCACTCTTCATTTCTGCTCAGCGTCCCATCTCAGCACCCACCTTGGGCAAGTCTCTGACTGCAGGGCCTCTGCCCTGACCCAGGACCCACCAGTCTGCAGGGGACCACCGACCAGCTCTCAGAGCAAAGCATGGGTGACACTACTGGATGTGAACTGCAGGGAAGGGCGTCCTCCACCCTCTGCCTTGGGAGCTTCCTTGGACCTGAGGCGAGCTTATTAAAAGGCACTCCCCTTGTCTACTTCTGCCCAGCCTCTGCCACGGCATCAAATAAAGGAGCTGGGCAGGTTGGGGGCTGTCCTGTGCTAAGCTCCTCTTCCTCTAAAGGACAGAAGCCCCTTTCTCACCCCACACCTGCCCTCAACAACTGCCCTGGGTGGAAGGCATGGGACCTACAAATGGAGAGCCTGCAGCCCCCATCCACCTGGCTCCCCTCTCAGTCTCCCAGCTCTGAAGGGTGGACAAGACAGCGGGAATGGTCACCTGACTGGGCACTACCTCTCAGCCTGAGGGGCAGTGGCATCGGAAGGCGGGGGGGCGGGCAGGAGCTGGAGACTCTCACTGTGTACCTGCCCTGCAGCAGCCACTGGAGCCTCGGAGGGAGCCGTCCTCCCCATGCAGCTCTGTCCTCAAGGTCACGCTGCCGCACTTCTAACAACAGCTCTCAGACACCACTGCAGCAAAATGAGCTTTTTCTGAGGACAAAGATTCAGCTCCACTGACAGGATTTTATTAAAAATAAGCGGGCAAATCATTATTGAGCTTTTTTATTTTCTCTCAGCTCATGGCTCAGCAATATTCTTGTAATCTTCTGGTAGTTTAGTCCCACATGATTAAGCAGGGAGACGCATTTTTTTCTTTTTCAACCAAATGAGGGTAAGAAAATTCATTACTGAGCATTTACCAGGAGACTCTAGAAAGGAGGAAAGGAAACTCTTACGGGGCCTCCATTCGGCACCAGACAAGGAACCTGCAGCTTCATTTAGGCTCTTGTTTAATACTCATCATGATCCAACCAGTCAGTTATCATCCCCAAGGTCACGGAGCTGGCGAGCGGTGGAGCAGCGACAGGAGTACAGATTTGATGCCACAGTCGACGCCTCACCCACTCTGTTGCCCAGCGACAGGCAGCCAAGCAGCGGACCCCAAAGACAGGGCTGCAGGTGGCCAGGCAGTCAGGGAGGCTGCAAGGAGGCAGGGTGGCCACGGGCCCTGGAAGGGTGTGGGTGGGCAGAGGGGCATTGCAGGCAGAGGGAGCAATGTGTGCAAACGCACAGAGGCAGGGAGATAAAATGCCTGTGAGAAGGAAAAGAAGCAAGAGGCCAGGTTGCCATGGGGGACACACTTGGAGGCCCCCCAGTCTGAGCCTTCTCAGGGAAAACGGAGCCAGACACAGCATGGGAGGAGAGGGGTGAGTGGCAAACACTGTTCAAGGAAGCTCCATGTGGCTGTCAGATTATTTCAAATGAAAACGTGTCTCTGGAGCCAGCTGTGAAGGGAGAGAGGGGTGATAGCATTGCACAGCAGTGGGGCAGGCACCGGAAGGAGCGTGGATTCCCACTCAAGGGCAGTGGGGGCTTTAGGAGGGTCTTACGCAGAGTGGTGGTGTGAACAGATGTGGCAGTTCGTAATTCCCATAGTGGGCTCATAAAATAGTCCCTATCCCATGTGCTCTTCTTACACTGCAACCCTGACACTCCGTCACGGGGTAAATCTGGGTGGGCCTGCGATTAGGGCAGAAATGGCACTGTGTGACTCCCAAGGCCAAGGTGGCAAGAAGAGAACAGCTTCTGCCCAGAGTGCACTCACGCTCACACACCTCAGAAGTCAGACCTTCAATCCAGCTACCATGCTGTGAGGAAGCCCAAAGTAGCCTACATGAGGGAGACCACACGAAGATGCCCACGTGGCAAGAAATGGAGGCCCCCAGCCAACAGTTGACGTCAACCAGCAGCCCTGTGAGTGAGTGAGCCTTCGGATGACTCCAGCCCACAGCCCATGAGCCACCTTCAATGCCGTATGGGACAAAGACAGGCAGGCTTTCCCTGCATGGCCCTGCACAAATTACAAATTTACGAACAACATAAATATTCTCATTGTCTTGAGCCACTAAGTTTTGGGGCAGTTTGTTACACAGCATTAGGTAATCAGAGCAACAGACCTGTGCTTTAGAAAGAAAACTTTACACTGCTATAGGAGAATGGCTTACTGAGGCCAGATGGGAGGCAGGAGTCTGGCCAGAAATGGAGGATCTCAGTTAAAGCAGAGGCAGTGGGGCTGGGGAGAAATAGAGAGCAGAGGAGGGGGACAGGACCCAGCGACTGTTCAGACCCAGAGAGCCCAGGACGCCTCCCTGTCGCCTGGCTTTGTGACCAGCAGACGATGGAGCCATTCCCTGGGCCCAAGCAGATTGGATGAGGAAAAAATACCAAGCAATCACCTTAGATTCAGGTCACCCATATAAACCTTCTTTATAATTATCAGCCCAAAGCACAAACATGAGCACTGTATTCAGAAAAAACAATTAATAATAATCAATCCCATGAGCTAGGGATCTAAGCTTATTTGCCATTACTGGCATACCTTGGAATAGTTTTTGTCTTGCTCACATGTGAGCTCCTTGCCCAGGGGTCTTGCATACTATCTATCCAGAGGAGCTCGCCCCACACACCCTGAAAATCCCACCAATGCAGGATGCACTGAATGCTGGCCCTTCACCATCCGCTATCAGCCACTCACTCCACCAGCCCCCCACTGGCCCCATCTCAGTGGCGGGTCCCAGGTAAACAGATTTTTGTACATTCTGGTGGCTTCGACACAGCTGCAGAGGACAATGAGGCTTCTCTATCTGGTGAGGAAATGTCCACTGGGGGCTTACTCTCTGCCAGACCTGAGCTGGGTGCAGGATTCGTGGTGGGAAAGCAGGTACACATCTGCCCTCCAGCAGCCCACGTCCAGCAGCGGAGCTGGACTGAGACGGAAACACCTAAAATGCCAGGCAACATGGCGGGAGGGCTCCTCAGAGGCCCACAGAAAGGAAAGGCCCCTCTCTGCTGGGGGAAGCACAGTAAACCCCCGAAGGAGGTGGCGTTTGGGCTGGGTCTTGACTGATGGGGATGGGGGAGCAGAGGGAAAGCACCCCTGGGACGGGCTAGACAGAGCCACAGTGATGTGGGCTGAGGTGTCCTCTGCTTACAATCACGAACCCACATTTCCCCACAGCTGCCAGGTGAAGCCAGACCCACCCAGGACTTTGAGGTCAGTGCCTGTGAGGACTCCTGGGCTTGGCTTGTGCCCAGGCCACAGGCTGAAGGCTGAGTGCACTGTGAGTCCCCGGACTCCCGCTTTGACACAGCCACCTTCCATGAGGATAGCTCTGCTCCCCATCATCTCCACAGCGGGTATGGGTGTGTGGAGAGACTGCTGTGAGGGCCAGAAACAGGGCATAACATGAGGCAAAGCACAGAAATTAGCTGGAGACTCTGTGGAAGGTTTGCCAAGACCTGGCAGAAGGTGTACCACCCACCGGCCAGCCTCTCGCCAAGCCTAGCCAGAACCTTAGCCCACAATCTGCTCTTGGCTGCACGTCCACATTTACCACCCACACCAGCTCCTCAGAGCTCCTGGACAAGCAGTGGGATCCTGCCTGGTCCTCCCGGAGTCCCCAGAGCTAGGCCTGGGGCCTGGCACAACTCATTAACATTTCTAGGCCACCCTGGGGGCTACTCGCCTCTCCCATGCCTGTGTCTTCAGGAGAGCAGTCCCCACGCCAAGGAAAGGGTCTCTGCATCCTGGGCCCATAGCCCCATCAGCCAGGCCCATCTCAGAGCGTGTCTGTGGCTATCAGAAGGAGGTCCTCAGGGCTGGCGAGGCAAATATGCTTCCTCACGGCACAGGCCAGCAACCCAAACCTAGGATGGGCCTGCTGACTCAGCTATCCCATCAGCTCAGTTTCCAGAACAGAAATGGGAACTGCTGAGTCAATGTGGGAAGGGCCTGCAGAGGGGCCCGGCCTTTGCCCCGGGGAAGGAAGCCAGGCCACCCTGGCCCAGTGTCCCTGCTGTACAGGGGCCTCAGGAAGCCTCCACCATCCTTGCAGCCTCTGCTCACCAAGTCCCCCATTATTGGCCTAACTGTGGGGTGCATGGCCCCCAGACCCTGTCATGACAACAGTAACAGGTAGAGACACCAGCTACATCTGTCTGAGTCTTGTTTCCTTTGGCCTTGTTTTACAAAACAGAAAATCCAGCCCCATCCTTCCTGAAAGGCTGATAAACCTGGGGGCCAGGCTCCCCACTCCCAGCACCCCCCTGCCACGTTGGGCTCTGAAAGCGGTCTAGACCAGGGCAAGCAGCATTGGCAGCTCCACCTGAGCCCTGAGGGGCTGGCTGGCTCACTGTAGGCTAAATGTGGAAAATCCCATTTCAAACCATCCCCCAGAAGACTCAGACGGTAATTAAGAAATATGCGAAGCTCTTCATTGGACACTTTAATTAAGTGCGTTAATTCCTCTGCCAGAGGACGCTCAGCCGCCTGGGCCTCACCCAGGGAAGATGGAACGGGAAGGGCAGAGGGAAGGAATGGCTGGAAGGCAGGGGAGGGATGATGTGGTCAGCAGGACAGGGTGCAGGCTGGTCTGGCCCTGGCCCTTTCTCCTGACCCATGCCTGACCACCTCACTTCCCCACTTGGCACTCCTGTTTCCCTGTCCTCCATCCAAGCCCAGGGACCCCAGGAAGCCTGCCCATTAGAGTAAGAAGGAACAGGAAGAGTATGTCCTAAACGATCCCATCAGCGTAACAGTCTACAAAGGAAAGGCAAAATAAAGTAAGGTCCCTTGTGACCAGGAAACCTAACACTCCAGACGGGCAGTATTCCCAGTATCCAAGAGCCCACGGGGTGTTCCCAGGATGGCTAGTCCTCCAGGTGTTCTTGCTGAACACCTTCAAGGCAGTCCTGGGGTTGCCAGGGACACGATGGCCTGCTGGGCTCCACATGGTGACTGGCAGGGGACTGGAAGGTTCAGCCTCAGTTCCCTTCCTATACTAACATGCTGGCCCTCTTCCTGCTTCTTTTCCTAGAGGCTCCACCTTCAGCTCAAAGAGGCAAGTTCCAGGGAAACAGGCTGCCAGCAGGGCTTGGCTATGAGAAGCCCCATCCTCAGGTGCCCAACCAACGCCTCTGGCTGCCACGGAGGGAGGGCATAGCCAGCTCTCCCGCCTTGTGCAAGGTGCTCTCATCTTTGCTTTCCTCTCTGGCTTCCTTTCTCTTTTTTAGCTCCCCCCACCAGGTTCACTGAGGTATAACTGACAAACAAAAATGGCATATATACAACGTGATGTTTTGATACATATATAGCGGACTCTTGAACCAGGTAAAGGCACTGACATCCCGAGCAGTTGAAAATCTGCATGTAAATTTTGAATTCCCCAAAACTTAACTAATAGTTAACCTACTGCTGACCAGAAGACTTATTGATAAGTCTTGATTAACATATATTTTGTATGTTACATGTATTATATGCTACATTCTTATAATAAGCTAGAGGAAAGAAAATATTACTAAGAAAATCATAAGGAAGAGAAAATATATGCGTTATTTATTAAGTGCAAGTGTATAATCGTAAAAGTCTTCATCCTCATCATCTTCATGTCTGAGGAGGAAGAGGAGGAGGAAGAGGAGGAGTTGGTCTTGCTGTCTCAGAGTTGGCAGATGCAGAAGAGGTGAAGGAGCTGGAAAGCGAGGCAGGACAGGTAGGCACGCTCGGTGTAACTTCTATTGAAAAAAATCCACCCATAGCTGGACCCATGTAGTTCAACCCATGTTGTTCAAGGGTCAGCTGTATATATACAGTCATGTGTTGTTTAACAACAAGGATAAGCTCTGAGAGAGGCAAGGCAAACGACTCTATGATGTCATTAGAACATCATAGGGTGTATGATGGTGTAGCCTACCACACACCTAGGCTGCATGGCACAGCCTACTGCTCCCAGGCTACAAACCTGCACAGCACGTTGCTGTAGTAAATAGTATAGGCAGCTGTAACACAATGGTAAGCATTTGTGTACCTAAACATATCCAAACATAGATAAGGTACCACAAAAATATGGTATAAAACATAGAAAATAAATGGAGCTTGCAGGACTAGAAGTTGCACTGGGTGAGTCAGTGAGTGCACACTACTGCAGACTTTATAAACAATATACACTTGGGGTAGACTAAATTCATTTGAAAATATTTTTCTTTCTTCAATAATAAATTAACCTCAGCTTACGGTAAGTTTTTTACTTTATGAACTTTTTGTTTTAATTTTTGACCCTTTTGTAATAACACTTAGCTTAAAACACAAATGTTATACAGCTGTACCAAAAATATTTCTTTCTTCATATCCTTATTCACTTATTTTTATTTTATTTTTTTTTGAGACAGAGTCTCCTTACTCTGTCACTCAGGCTGGAGTTCAGTGGCAGGATCATAGCTCACTATAGCCTCGAACTCCTAGGCTCAAATGATCCTCCTGTCTCAGCCTCCTGAGTAGCTACTATAGGCTACAAGTGCCTGCTACCATGCTTGGTTTATATCCTTATTATATAAGCATTTTTCTATTAATTTTTTTTTTACTTTTTAAACTTTTTTGTTAAAAACTAAGCACAAACCCACACACTAGCCTAGGCCTACACAGGGTCAGGATCACCAATATCACTGTCTTCTGCCTCCACAACTTGTCCCCCTGGATGGTCTTCAGGGCAGTAACACACATGGAGCTGTCATCTCCTATGATAGCAATGCCTTCTTCTGGAATACCTCTTGAAGAACCTGCCTCGGGGTGTTTTACAGTTAACTTTTTCTGAATACATATAAGGAGTACACTCTAAAATAATGATAAAAAATCTAGTATAGTAAATACTGCGTGATAGGAATTTTTCAGCTCCATTATAATCTTGTGGGACCACCTTCATATCTGTAGTCCCTTATTGACAAAAACACCGCTATGTAATGCATGACAGTATATACACTGTGAAATGATTACCACAATCAAGCTAATTAACATATTTGCCACCTCACATAGTTAGTTACCTTTGTGTGTGTGTGTGAGTGTGTGTGTGTGTGTGTGTGTGTGGTGAGAACATTTCATGTAAGGTCTACGCTGCCAGACACAGAAAGACAAATACTATATGATCTCACTTACAGTGGAAATTTAAAAAGTGGAACTCACAGAAACAGAGAGTAAAAGGGTAGTTACCAGGGTCAGAGGTGGGGGAAATGGGAAAATGTTGATCAAAGGGTACAAACTTGTAGTTATAAGATGAGTCAGCTCTGGAGACTTACTGTACATCATGGTGGCTCTAGTTAATAATAATATATCCTATACCTGAAATTTCCACAGGCCCCAGACCCAGACTACACTCTAGTCTTGGCCTCAGCCCTTCCTTCCCTTAGAGCCCCATGAGTTCTCAGGACACTGTAAACCATCCCTGCCCAATCCACACAAGGAACTTCTGAGAGTACACACCTGACTTGAATTTTCCTCTATTCGCCCAGCCAAAGCAGACCCTCAGGGCACAGGGGACAATCCTTTCCCCACTTAATACAACCAAATCTGCTGTGAGGACTAATGGCTCTGAGTACACTGCCAACAGGGTGCATCCCACTCCCTGACCCTAAGAAGTGTTGGAGTCAAGAGTCAAATCCAACTTCAAAGTCAGGCAGAGGGGAACTGGGTGCACTGGCGTGGAGGGAGAGGCTGTGCTATTACATTTGGCATGTGACTGCTTTGTACAAAGAGTTCTTCTCATTTAATTGCCTGGTAAACCGTCTCCATTTTTCCCAAAAATGATTACTGATGACTTATGAAAATAGATTTGAAAATATAATTGTTTAAAATAGTATCAGCACATAGTAGCTATATATCAATAAAAATGTTGAATAGCCTCCCAATTCCTTTGAATATCCCTACTACGTTTGGGGAGGTCCAAAACCATCCTCCTCCATGTAGGAGCCTCCCTTACAGCTATCTTGTAGGCACATGACTTAGGTTCTCTCATCAGAAGCTCACACAAGACTCCACCAGATTGACATGACATGAATCTGGTAAGATAGAGAATTCCCTCTGGACTCTGCATTCAGGGGAAGCCATGATGTGGGATTCAGCATTAGTATCTGCAAGTACCCAGCATGGGAACTGTGTCTCTCCTAGACCAAGCCTGTAAGACTCGGGCTGCTGCGCCAACCCTGGTCTCTGACCCTCCCAGGGACTCTGTAAACTACTTAATCATTCCTCTAATACATCCACTGTCTGCTCAAATCAGTTGAATCATGAGACTAGATATCTTTTGTTTGCAACTACAAATTCTGAGAGAGATATAAGGCAAAGGTTAGGTAAGCTAAAAAGAGAAAGCTGGGGCAAAAAAGTTTATTTATAGAAATATATCTCAAAACATCTGTCCCAGTTATTGAAGTCAGATTAAGAAATTTCCTAAGCTCCCTGGAAGTCAAAGGGAAAAAAAGGAAGCATGATCACATTGTAAGATTCACAGTGTTCATGAAATAAAAGCATAACAATTGTTAATATTGAGCTTTTAAAAATTTATTTATTTATATATTTAATACTGAGCTTTTTATGAGTTAAGCAGCAGAAAGTTCTCAAAAAGAGTCTGGAATGAAGGAATTGTGTTGCCACTTAAAGAGCAAGTTTACACATTTATATAATCAACTGGATGGATATCACTGATGAAAATCAAGGCTGATAACCAGACCATGTGACACTGCCCATCCAAGTCAACGTTCCCAGTCAGGGCTCAGACCAGTGTTCCCTGAAAACAAATGAATACGTGAAGACCAAGGTCCCAAGACTTTAGCTTCTGGTCAAGATGGAGTAAAACAGGGACCAGATTTATCCTCTCCCCTGAAACAACCAAAAAACAGACAAAATATATGAAATGATGATTTTCAAGACACTGGACATCAGGCAGTGATGATCCCTGAGAGACATAAAACAAATGAGGTGACTTCACAGATTACTTCCTTGAGAAAATTTCAGGCCACAGCTCAGGGAGTGAGGACCCAGGTAGAACCTACTGGACTCCCTAGGCTGAGGAGATGGAGCTGAGAGTCCAGAGAAAACAAAGCAGCTAGAGTTCACAAAATAGAACACCACAGAGGAGGGAGATGCACAGAGAGAAAAATGTAGAGATCTGCAAAGGGTCTCTCTCAAACCTTCAGCCGAGCAGTGATCAACAAATGTGTATGAGGAAACTACCTGCGGCTGGGGAAAGACCACCCAGTGCTTGGCATCAATGCAAGGCTGGAGACATCGCCTGTTCCCACCAGTCAGGGTGGAGAGCCTCATCACGCATGGGACACTGGGGAGAGAACTCAGAAGGCCTGTGTCTCACAGTGGGCAATGATCAGCCATACACCGAGCACTGCTCTGGTCCCAGTTAACAAATCTTAAGAATATTTATAGGAATACAAAAACTATCTAGTATACAACATGGCAAAAATCACAATGTCTGGCATCTAATAAAAAAATTATCAGGTATGCAAAAAAGCAAGAAAATAGTTCCGTAAAACAATCAATGAAAACCAACTCCAACAAAGATGTTAGAATTAGCGGATAAAGACACTAAGAAAAAGTTATTATAATTCTATTCCATATGTTCAAGAAGTTAAATAGAGATGCGGAATATATTTTTAAAAGACACAAATCAGAATTCCAGAGGTAACAACTACAATGTCTGAGATGATTAGACAGATTAGACATTGTAGAAAAAAAAAATCAATGAACGTGAAGACAGTAATAAAAACAATCTAAAATGAAAGACAGTGAAAAAAAAGAATAAAAATAAATAATTGGAACACCAGTGGCCTGTGGGATAATGTCAAGTGGTCTAAAATGTGTAATTGGAGTCTTTGAAAGATAAAGGGGGAGCCAATGACAGAAAAAATATTTGAAGAAATAATGACTGAAAATACTCCAAATTTGAAGAAAATAATAAACCCACAGATCCAAAAAGTTCAATGAACCCCAAGCACAGGAAATATAAAGGAAACTCACAATCATAAGGCACATCATAATCTAATTTTGCATAGAGCCAGTGATAAAGAGAAAAATCACAGAAGTAGTCAGAGAACAAAGATACACTATGTAGAGGGAAATAAAAATAAAGGGGACAGCAGATTTCTCCTCAGGAACAATGTACACGAGAAGACAATGGAGCGATATCTGTAAAGTGCTGAAAGAAAAAACCTGTTAACCTAGAATTCTTTTTTTATTATTATTCTTTTCTGTCTCTTTTTTATACTCATTTTTAAATTTTGTTTCTTAAAATTTCTTTCTTTTTTAATATTTGCTTCTCTAACCTACTTCAGAGAAAGACTGCTAACCCAGAATTCCATATCCAGGCACAAGATCTTTCAAAAAGAAAGGTGAAATAAAGACTTTTTCAAACACACAAAAGCTGACAGAATTCAGCAGCAGCAGACCCTCACAATAAGAAATGTTAAGATCCTTCAGGAATAAGTGAAATGATACCAAGTGGAAATGTGGATCTACACAAAGGAATGATGAACTCTTTAGTTACCCCAGTGTCTTAGCTGTGAGGACTCAGAGTCAACAACACCTTCTTCAGGCTTTCTTGAAAACCACCTGAGATCCGACCACACAGCGTGTGTGGGCTGCAGAGCTCCTCTCAACCACAGTTGGCCCACCCACAGTCAAATTGTCTCTGTCTCACTGGATCTTCCCAAACATTCTTGGCACCTTCAAAAAGGTGTAGGGTCACTCTTCCAGGACCCAAGAACAGCACCAGCACCAGCTAGCTTTGAATGCTAGCCACCCTCCTCCCACAGCTCAGAAAACAGGAGCCCACGTCTTGTCCATAGCACACACAGTTACCCTCTGCCATAGCTTCCTGGAGAGCGAGACTGGATGGGCAGAAGGTACCACATTTCAACTGGCTTGAGGCTCAGGCCCAACTCTGCCAATCACGCCCATGTGTGTGAGCAGTTGCACGGGTGCTGTGAAGAATTAATTGATAGTGAGTATATGTACATTGTAGAGAAGGAGAAAGCCAAATTCTCACTACTACCTGACCTTTTCACAAGGCTGGTGTTAATGCAATTCAGTAACTTATTTAACTGACAGGAAGTTTTGGCAAAGTAATGTACATGCTCACCCTTTTCTTCCCAAGGCTAAGTGCTGGTGGTGCGGATGTTAAAAGCCTCAGTAATAGGGACAGAGGGCTGGGGTAGTGAGAATGGAAGGGCAGAGTGTTGAGAGCACAGCTTGGATCTCCCAGGTTGTCAGTTGAGGTCAGTCAGAGGGCCTGTGCCAAGAAAAGGCCCATGGACCCACAGCCTCCATCCACGGGGGCACAGCCATGGCCTGGCCATGATACTACGCTTGCTCAGGCAGGTAGAAGGAAGCCTCCAGGCCGAAGGCTGATGTGGGCAGGGCATCATCGCAGATTCCCACCCCCTTCTCAGAGGAACCCCTGGGCTGGGCAGCGGTGTGCTGGCTGGCTAACCCTGGAGGCCCTGTGGTCTCCATGAGCACAGGGAGCAGTCCTGGCACTTCTCTAGGCCCCAGCTTCTCTTCCTGTCCTTGCGTACAACCTCACGCAGCCTGCTCACTGCTGCTCACCTTGCTGCTTTGCCAAGGAGAGGGACACATGCCCAGCCCCTGACTCTCTAGAGCCAGCTAGTGAGAGGAGCACAAGAAGGACAGTGAACTTCCAGACCTAACTATTCAGTCAACAGAAAGAACCCTCCTCCTGCCCTCTGGATAGACTCAGTGTCACCTGCTCAGGATTCATTTGGGAGTAGGGACAGCCTTTCCAGTGAGGTTCAGAGATGAGGACCACTGATTCTGGAGTGGAAAATGCACTCTAGATCCCAAGAACCCTGGGCCTGGGAGTGGGTGCAGGGCCACCTGACAGGCAGGAAGGAAGGAACACTGCATGACCAGCCCCTGTGGACCAGAGACAACTGCTGGTCAGGTATTGGTGTTGCCAGAGGGCCAGGCCAGGGGAGGGAGCAAGGGGAACTGGGTCAATGTCCAGGTATGTCCCCTGGTCTTGGATGCCTAGGCACCAGGACAAGGAGATGGTAGCCAGATTTATCCTGTCCCTGTGCTGCAAGCTCTAGGTCCCTAAGGAGCCCTTCTCAAAAGCAGCACCCCAGATAGTGTGAGCCACAGAGGACTCTGGAGCTGATCTTGTCAGAGGAGATGTGAAGGCAAAGAAGAGGGGCCACTTTCCCAGATCACATAGCACCAGGATCATGGCCAGATGCTATCTCTTTCAGTGCACAGCCCGCTCGACCTCAGAGGCTGCTCTTCTTAACCCCTGCCACTAATCTGAGCCCAGAAGACTTATCGACAGACCCCCGCCTCATGAAGCCCCAGTGGAAATATGCAACACCGGAGGTGCCAAGGAGCAGCAGACAGTAAACCACACTAAGGCCCAGAAGCCCGGCTTCTATAAGGACCACAGATGAGAGTGGCCTCAGAACACCAAGTCATGGCAAGAAGGGCCTAATGGTCCAGACCTGCATGTGACAGAGGAAAAATCTGAGGCCTAGGAAGCAGGAGGGTTTGTTCAGGGCCACATGAAGAAAGAACAGAAAGGAAGAACAGCAGGTAAGAACCAGGGCCTGACCCCCAGTGGGTACTTCTCGGGTTGGACTTGGCCAGCCACTTAGCCTGGGGCAGGTCACAGCCCCTCCTAGAAACTCCAACTCCTTGTCTGCAAAGTGAGGGCATCTCTAAGGTGCCTCCTCCCTCTAAAATCTTCACCCCATCTATATTTGTTTAACAAATACTGCCAATTTAGTGGCTTAAAACAACACACATTTATTATCTCGCAGTTTCCGTGGGTCAGGAGGATGAGTACAACTGGACTGAGTCCACTCTCAGGGGCTCACAAGGCTGTAATCAAGGTA
The DNA here is from genome assembly GCF_000956105.1 of Propithecus coquereli. Taxonomy (NCBI): domain Eukaryota; kingdom Metazoa; phylum Chordata; class Mammalia; order Primates; family Indriidae; genus Propithecus; species Propithecus coquereli. Next base: position 10,605,521 of record NW_012136080.1, read on the forward strand.
TCAGCTGGGCTCCAATTCTTTCTGGAGCTTGGGGTCCTCTTCTGAGGTTATGTGGTTGCTGACAGAATGCAGGACTGAGGTCCCATTTTCTTGCAGGATGCCTGCCAGGGACTGCTCTTATCTTCTAGAGGCACCCACAGTCCCTTGCTCTGGCCCTCTCCCAGCATGGCAGCCTACTTCAAGGCCAGCAAGAGGAGTCTCCTAAAGAAACATGATCATGGGAGTGATTATCCCATCACCTTTCCACCTTTGCCACACAACATCACCTAAATGAAAGAGCGGCACCCCGTCACCTTTGCCATACTATATTGGCTAGAGGAAGTCACAAACTCCATCTGCACGGGGAGGGACCTAGGCAAGGGTGTGACTCACCTGGGGTCACCTTAGACTATATCTGCCACATCATCTCACAGACACGGTTTCCTAAGAGATGCCACCTTTACTCCTCACTCAGCCTCTGCCTTCTCTCCTAGTCTGGTGAACTGGGCTGATCACCTGGAACGAAACCTCCCAGGTCTCTGCCTTAAGACTGAGGATTTCCCTGCTGGCCTAGGCAGAGGCTGTGGGTGGGCAGAAGCTGACCCTGCCATGTCTACTTCATGAGAATTCGCCACTGCTCCACCCAGTTCTCCCACATCATGCCTTGCCCTCCCCCAGGCTGAGGTGGAGGGACGAGTAGACACTGCTGTTCAGACCACAGCTCCAGCTAAGAGTGGCCCTTTGGCTACATGACCAAAGCAAGAGAGAAGCTGAGGTCTTCTGGCCCAACGTCGGGGTTCTGCCCTCTTCTGATACAGGTGGGAGGGAACCAGGGTCGGTAGGCTGGCTGGGCATCTTTTCAGGCCTCCAGTTCACATTCTAATCTGGGCAGCAGCCTGCAGTGTTTGGGCTGAATGCCGGGGAGGGAAGAGGGTACTTAATGAATCAGAATCAGTAGTTTCCAGATCCTGGTGCTACAAGTAGGATCTGTTAATATCCTAAAAATAATTTGGAAGTGGTTTCTCCCTAAAAAGAAACACTTCTTGGAGGTGTGTTCTCTACTCAGAGAAGAACAGAACAAAACAAAGATCTCCTGGCCCCAAATATCTCCTGACTCTCTGCACAGCAGCCCAGAGACAGTCTGGGAGCCACAGGGTCACAGTGGGGTAGAGCCAGCAGCCATGGGGAGGGAGAGACAAAGCTCAGTCTGCTCCTCAAAACCAGCGCTGGCAGCCCCAGGCAGTGAGCTGAAGAACGTGCTCCCTCAACCCCCAAGGCAAGGTAACAGCCCTTCTCTCACTCTTCCTGCTCTGCTCACCCCACCCTCCACACAAATAGGGAATTGGCACATCATCCTGTGCCCAGCTCCACGGGAACCTGCAGCCTTTAATTCGATTTGGTCAGAACCCTAGGCTGGACAGCACCCCTCCTAGCCCTCAGGCCACCCTAGCTCCAAGGCCCTTGTATGAGGCCACAAGCCCTGGGACAGTGGCATGCCCAGGTCTGTCTGTCTGGCAGGACGCAGAGCATCTGTGTGCATCTCCCTCCTCTGTCTCTGTACTTCTCAGGTCTCTCCTCCCCCACGCCTCTTGCTTCCCCTGTTGGTCCTTCCTAGCCCTCTCCCTTTTTGAGCAGGGGAAATAAACAAGAAACACACGTTCTAGATGCCTCCCTCACTCTGTTCCATCCATGCAGTGATCACTCTCCACTCATCGACAGGATCAGGAGAGAACATTTTCTCTTCCTCTCTCAGAATCAGTACAACCATCCCCAGAGGGCAAGGTTTTCCTTGTCTCTAGGGCCCTGTCTCTGGTGTGCAGGCCACAGTGCAGCTCTCCAATCCTGAACCAGGGCTGGGGCCAATGGGAAAACCAGAGGGCACTAGAACAGGTCAAAGCTGGACTGAGTAGCTCAGGGTCTACTTCCCAGCCAGTTTTTCTCTGGGCCAGCAACTCCAGGCAGGAAGACACCTCTGCTGAGAGCTGAGAGGGCAGTTCTCCTCGCCCACCCTGCCGTCACAGACAATTAATTTGGCACTGCTCAAAGGGGCCAAGGGTGGTAATTGAAAAATACCACAGTCACTCTTGATGCTAATTAGGGTTATCTCCATCCACCAGCTACACTGGCAAAGGGATACCCTGCTGGTGCTCAGTAATCTCCAAAGGGTACTGCCTGTGCAGAAGACGGGAAGAGCAGGGAGCCAAGGTCACCAGGCCTTTGGAGGGTGTCGGTTCAGACCTTGAGAGCAGCTCATGAGCTGACCCATGGGCAGAGGCCTACACCAACTGACCTGAACAGGCTGCCCGCTCTGGGTTAGGGGTGGAATCAAAATGGCAGTCTGTGTCTCCACTCTGGCTCCTTGTATTGGGTTTCTGTCTCCAAGGCATGGAAGTGAGCACTCTCCTGTATAATGCTGCTCTCCTCAGGGCCTCCAGAGCTTGCTGGGGAGACGAAGGCCAGCAGAGAGGAGTAGGGGAAGCCATCCAAGCAAGCAAAGGAAGGCAGTGTCCACTGGAAGAGGAGTCCAGTGAGGGAGGGAGGGATAGGAGGCTACACAAGAGGGCCAGAGGGCTCATGCAGCCAATGACAGAGCACAGGGGGCTCACACGGCCAACGGCAGGATGGAGGGGGCGGCTTACACAGCCAATGACAGAGGATGGGAGGCTCACACAGCCAATGACAGAGGACGTGGGGGTCACACAGCCTATGATCAGCTTTTCTTTATATGCCACATCCAGCCTGAGCAGGTGGCAGAGGGGAAGAGTCTGGAAGGCCTGCCAGAAGTCCTGCAGAACAACCCTGGAGGGTCAGAGAAGTCAGGGGACCCAGGGCACTGTAGAGTTAGGATGGACAGGGGAGCTTAAGGGAGCTGGTTTTGGTACATCTGAGTACAGTGTGGCCTTGCAGAGGACAAAAGTGCCTCCCCTACAATCCTTCATTGTTCCTAAGGCCTCACTCTACAGGGAAAGAATCAAGAAAATATACATCTCCAGTGGAACAGAGCTTCAGAGCCAAAAGGAAGCTGAGGCTTACATGCCCTCTCTATATATTCCATCCCCTGAATGTTCCTGGCCTGACCTAGTTCAGCCACCTGGATCTCCTGCCTCCAATTGGACCACACTCTGCCTTCACTTTCTAATCCATGAGCATGTCCCTCTGGGTCACAACCCACCCCCCTCCAGGGCCTGACCCTGCTGACTTCTCCAGGGTCAACCTCTTCCCCCACACTCTCCCCACCTGCACCAAGATCCAGCCACCTTGAACCATACCTGATTCCCTGGAAGCCCCAAGCCCTTCACTGCCTGGACATGGCTGGGCCCTCTGCCCTGGGTGCCTTCCCTTGTCTGCTGGTGAATTCCTGTTCACTGTGCAAAACCTCCTCTGGGAAGCCTTCCCTGACTCCCCCAAGCAGACCACGCCCACAGTCTTGCTTGTGTACATAATAGTCACATTAACGCTGGCTCAGATTTGTTGCCCACTTATCTTGGGCCAAGTACTGCTCTGAATACTTCACATGCCTGAAGGCATACAATCACAACACACAAAATCTCTGCCCGTGCAGTCCATCTGGGCTGTGCTCCTTCGGGAAAGTAACACAGCTGTGAAGATGAGGTGGTCTTCCTATGAGCAGTTTTGGTGGCCCTGGAGGAGTGGGCAGAGTGAGTCTGTCCCCCTTCCTGCCAGCCTGCCTCTGAACAGGGATGGGGAGTGGGGGATAATGCCAGCCAAGGAGCCAGAGACCTGGGCACTCTGCCCAGCTCAGCAGTGACCGTTTCTGGGTCCTGCCATCTGTGTCAAAGCCCTCACCTCTCAAAGCCTCACTTTCTTTATCTACAAAATGGGATAAACAGCTCTTCCTGTTGAATCACGAGGATGTGAACCCTGCGGCTCACTATACAGAAATCAGTGATTCTCAAAACCTCACACCCTCAACATCTACAAGGAGGTAAAGGGATGGGGGTTACTGTCACTATTTTGCTAGCAAAATTACCTATCACTTGAGCTTCTACCATGTGTCATGTACTGATGCATTTGATCTTTGTGGAACTCCAACAAGGTAATGATCACCTTACTGGAAAATGAGCACAAGGTAGTCCTGTTGCATCCCAACACCATCCGGAGAACAGGGGGTGGGCTGAGATGGAAGCCCAGGATGTAGGAGGACTGATGTGGTGATAGGGTGGGAGTGGGAGCTGGGGCCAGGTCTCTAAGCCCTGCTTGGTCTGCTGGGGACACCGCACACCCCACTTGGCTCCGGCCCTTTCCCTGCTCTCCCGGCTTACCTGGCCCACCTGACTGCAGAAGGAAGTATTTTGGGCTAAGAGCACCTGGGAGGTGTCACCTGTCCTGCTGTTCTCATCACAGGTCCTCTCTGTGTGGAAGAAACACCTCCTGGCAGCAGGAAGTGCAGGAAAGCCCCTTCCCTGTTGCCTGGCAACCAGAGCCAAGCACAACCTCAGGAGAGGGGAGCCAGAGTGCCCTGGGGGCACACCAGGCAGGGCCACAGGGGGGCCAGGAATGCCTCCTAGGAGAGGAGGTAGCAGGCTGGAAAGGAACCTGCACGTGGGACCCGAGACAGCTCTGAGGAAAACAGTAGACCCCCTGACCCCACACCCTATCCTGCAGCCCCTTTGGCCAGCAGCCTGCTTGTCTCCAGGCTGGGAGTGTTACTGATTTGGCATTATATTTGCAACTGGAACTGAATTATAGAATCAGAATTAGAGCACCATTGGCCCAAGGGGTCACCCAGTCCAGCAGCCTTAAGGAGACACATGGAGAAAGCCAAAGATGGCTGGGCTTGTCCGGCACACAGCCAGCCAGTGGCAGAATCAGCGTCTCTAGGGCCGGATATCTCCCAGCCTCGGATGGGGATGTGGCCAGAGGGTTACCCCCTCCCCTATCCCCAGGTGGGAACCAGCTATTTAGCTTGATTGGTTCTCCTCTGGCAGTCATGAGTTCTCAGCTAGAACCTGGGCAGAGGCGCTCCTCCATGGCAGTGGGCTGAGGGCTGACTTGGGCAGGATTCGGCTGCCCCCATACACCCCATCAACTCCCTTCAAACCACCACACATACGCAGTTCATTCCAAGAACGCGGGGCCTGCTGTGCAAGACCAGCCCCACTGGACTCCACACTGAGTCCCTGCTTGCTCTGAAAGCACCCATTGCCCTCCTCCCTGCAGGGCCGCAACACCCCTCTCCAGCACAAACCGTGCTGGCATCTGCGGGTTCCTCTTTAGCAAGAGCTTGGCACAAACATTCCCCGAGAGTCATCTAGGGCAGACCTCATGTCTGTCAGACTCAGTGTTCTTCTGTCCCCTCCTCCCCAGTCCTGGGCCTTCCTTTGAGGCAGGAAGCCCAGCAGTTCGCTGTGCTACTCATAGCGACCTGGTTCTGAATTCTAACTCTGCCACACTCACAGCGAGTCCTTGGGCAGCGCCAGCTCTCCGAGCCTCTGCCTTGTGGCCAGGAACACGGAGAGGATCCCGCAGCCATCACAGTGATGCTGGGAGGACACAAAGCACGCGCCCGCCCGTGTGGAGCCTCCGGCATGGGAGGTATTCAATAAATGCCATCTGAGGTTAACTGAAGGAAGGAGACAGGCGGCTCTTCTTTTTATACATTTCCTAACCTTTGCTTTAAAGGCTCTATTCTGCCCTCAGGAGCAAGGTATGATCTGCTTCCTCCAGGACTTGGGCCTGTCCCTTGGATATGTCAGCCCCTGGGGACAGGTAGAACCTAGCCCAGAACACGTGGTCCAGTCACCTGGGCTCCCACTGGCCTGGTTACGAAGAGATCAGAATAAATAAGTTTTTCTACTAAAAATAAATCTGTCGTTTCTACTAAAATGATAACGTATTCATAGCAGTCAAGATTTACTTTTCAAAAAGATCTTACTTAGTTTAGGGCAAAAGCTATGGGAATGATGAAAAAAAATTTGAAATCTTAAACCCCAAGACACAGTAAAGAACCTCCTCTTTAGCAGTTGTGAACCTTTGTCCTTTTCTCCCCTTGTTCCAGGAAACAAAGACTGGCCTGCCATTCCGAGTCCCCTCGGGGCTTCAAGTCCCCAGGCCCTGCCTGGAGCCCCATTGCCCCACCCCCAGCCTGTCTTTTTCGCCCTAACAAAAGCTGCCCGTCTCAGGGCGTGTCTGGTACTTCTCCCTGGCAACCTCCACCAGCGATCCCCCAGCTTCTCTTCTCGGTGGTGAGAGATGGAAGAGGATGACAGACAGCAGTCTGCCCAGTAGTCGCCCCTGATGTTTATGAGTTTTGCTGTTTTACCTAACCTTCTCTCACCTTTCCCAATGGTTCTATCCAGCAACTTCCCTAAATTATTTACACTGAGACCAGACAGCCCAGCACACTCAATGGTTCATTCGTTCAACGGGGTGGGAAGGACAGGGAGATTCTGCAATCTGCACGGGGCACAGATGGTACCACCCTCGGGCCTGCCCCGGGCAAGTCTGCAACATCGGGGCAACACCTACAAGAATAAATATTCATGGCCTGATTTTAGGGATATAGTGAGGAACAAAAGGACAATGAGGTTATTTTGTTCTATTTTAATGTGATTAATTATAATTTGGGGGCTGCAAATGATAACAATAATCAGATCGTTCAAAAGATGGTAATTACTATTGCATCTGCACAGCCAGAACATATTCTAACAGTTTCTTTTTCTCTACTAGCAAGTTCTCGTGTTATCTATCATCAGAATTGAAGGTGCCACTTTCTTTTTATACCAAGTACAGGTTAATTCTCATCTTGGAGTCTATCTGACTCTCTCTCACTAACACTCACCTTTAAACAAAAAAGCAAAGGTTCTGGGTCTATACCAAACATCCATGAAGGAGCCCCCTCTTACTCCAGCTGCTGAGGAAGGAATAAAAACTGGGAGGAGAGAAAACAAGAACAAGACACCATGGCACAAAGCACCTTGGGGATTTACTCCAGTTCTGGTGCACCTCTCCCTACCTCTGGTGGCCTGGCTACTTTCCTGTATTTCTTCAGAGATGGGGTGGGGTAACCCAAGAACTTCCGGTTCTTTGAGATGAACTGTAAGTCCAGCATGACCAAGGCTAAATGATCCAATCCTCTGATTCTTAGGTGTTGCTGGTAAAAATCTGCCTTCATTAAACAGCAGGTGTCAGGATGAGGAAAGCCTGTTTCAAAGCCACTTCGAGGCCCTTCACTTTAATCTACCCGTGGGCCAACAGCAAATCTCACACAGCCAAGATAATCTCATCATTTTCAAATCAAGATATTTAATAAGCACATGTAGATGGGGAGGGGTAAAATAGTGACTAAGACATAGTTCTCTGAAGGTGCTTAAAATTCAATTAGGGTTTTTGTATCTGAAAAAGTTAATGAACATTTAAAAATCTTTAGTTAACAGAGACAACAGAAAAGAGGTCACAGGGCAGCATGTGATTGTTTTTAAGAAATGCTCAGAAAAAAACCAAAGGTATGCCATGGTGCCTGGCCAGGTGGGCTGCTGCAGAGCTGGACACTGAAGAGCAAATGGGTCTGGGATTGGTGGGGAGGAGAAAACTTCTAGGAGGGGCTGCAGGCATAACCACCAGGCCAGCAAAGGGCTCCTCGAAGGAGGGCAGGTGCTGGGTGCTGTGGCTAGTGTGAGGACAGGGGGCAGGCTGGGCCAGGACGTGGGCAGAAGAAAAAGCCTTCCAGGCAGTGGGGGCCCCTGAACACTCCTTAGCCCTTAACTGGAGAAGAATGGGATGAAAGTGCAGGAACAGCCCCTACTCAGCACCAGCAAATCAGACACTGAGAGTCACCCTAGTCTTCCTGCAGCTCCACCCCACACACTTTTCACACAGCAGGGAAGAAGAACAGACTAGGTTCTCTGGAGATGGTGGGCTCCTTCTAAGACCTACTCCCTGCATGAAGCCCAAAGATGAGCAGTTACCTGTTGCCCATAGAAGCATCTCCTCTGAAACCTGCAGAAGCCACCTCTAACACCAGCCCCCAAAGGCGAGTCAGATGCCCCTGATAAAGGCTCTGCCAGCTGTTGTTCCTCCCTTGTCATGGCTCTCATAGACCTTTATCCACAAATGTCTGTGCTCCCAGTGGACTATAGGATCCATGAGGGCAGGGATACACTCAAAAAGTAAATGAATAAATAAACAGATGACGGAAGGAGGAAGGGAGGGAGAAAGAGGGGAGGTAGGAAGGGATGAATGAACAAATGACTAAACAACCAAGGGGCAGCTGCCTGCAGGGTCACTGCATTGCACAGCTGGCTCCAGGGGATGCTATTCAGATCATGTTCAACGTGAACAGCACCTCCGGCAGCACAATTGCTAGGGGCAGGGCAGGGAGGTAGCTGGTCAGAGGGAGAAGTTGGCCTGCTGGCCTCGGCCATGGAAAACAGACAGAGCTTTCTGTGTGCCCAATGAATCTTGCCATATCCACCGGAGGAGTCTCAGAGAAGGGGCGATCAGAAGAAGCCAGAGTGTAGGAGACACATCCCTGACCCTCCCTTCCCACCACACATACTGAGATGTGCTGAGTGAAGCCTCAAAGCCCACAGGATGCCATTAGAGCTTAGGAGGAAGACGTGTCCCACAGGCCCACTCTCCTTCCTCAGACACCTGCTCCTGCCTGTCTTCTCTGGATGTCATCAAATACCCCAGTTGGGACTGGTGTATGATATGCACATGTTCCCTAATCCATACAAAGGCATGCCCAGTAGGCCAAGAGAGCCATCTGGCACCAGCAGGGTTGCACAGCCTCCCTGCCACAAGGAAATCCCTCACCCTGGGTCCACAGCACCCTCCCCACATTCGCACCCTGTGCCAGGCTGACACAGTTGGGCAGCCTATATTCCACGGGCCAGGGGACAGTAGTCACTCTGCTGCTAGGAGGGAGTGGTCTCTCATCAGCAGGAGCTATTCTCTCTAGAGTGGTTCCTCAAGGGCTTCCCATTCAAACCAGTTACCTGGTATCTTTGAAGGCCTGATGCCCACCTGGGATTACCTGTCCCAGGATGTGCTCTTCACCCTGCTCCATCACGCCACTCCTCTTTGGAATCCAGCTGCCCTTGCCCACTGACCTAGACAGATGCCACCACTATGCCAGGCACTGGAAACAAGAGAAAGCCGCATCCCTACACTTCTTCTCCTGACCCCTCTTGGCTCGTACAGACAAGCCCAGAAGGGGCTCTGCTCCAGAAGGCTCTGCCGAGCTCAGCTGGCCCAAGTCCCCCATATACAAAAGGTAAGGGACCTCTGAGGTCATATAGGAAGAGAGAGCCAAGGTGGGAGTGAGGGCCAGACCTCAGGATGCTCCCTCTACCACACAGGCTGCAGCGGAGGCTGGTACAAAGGACCACCAGAAGCAAAAGTGCATGCAGGCAAGGTGGAAGAAGTGGCTCTGGTGACAATCCCCTATCCCACCAGGCTTAGAGATGCACAGGCCTCCTACCTAACTCTGGGACCTCATAAGCTTTGTAAATCCTAAGGTAAATAACCCAATAACCACATCACAAAGTGGAAAGAGGTTTTTCAAGGCCTTAGGGCTCCCTGCCAGTAGGGACCAGGGTGGCCAGGAGCCAGTCTCACTGATGGCAGTGCTCCTCTAATTTCCAAGGGCCCACAACCCTGCCCCTGACCAACTAGCCTAGCTTTCCTACCATACCAGGTCACCAGACCCAGCCATAAGCCTGGCCAGATAGCGGCAACCCTCACACCCTCTCAGGGAGGCTCCCCAATTCTTGGCTTCCCCAATTCAAGGTCATCTTATTTCCCAATGACATGCTAGTGAAAAACAGTGGACCGGGAACAGGAGGGGTGGACTGCAGCCCTGGAAGGGGACTCTGGTCAAGCCCTCCCCCGCGCCTGGAGCTCAGACTTCCCATCCCAATGAGGGGGTTGGTGGGGGGTCATTTCTCAGGTTTCAGCTCTCACTTCTGTGATTTTAGGAGCAAAGGGGGTTTGCAGGGTTCAGCAGGGACCTCAGCCCATCAGGGATTCTGAGGGAGCCCAGAGTTTTCGCTCAAACTCACCAGAGACCTTTTCCTTATCAAATCCCTAGCCCTTTCTGCAGCTTCTCTAGACATGGAATAAACAAATGTTTGTTGAGAACCTATGGGCGGTCCAGGCACTTTGGGAGGCACTAGGGAAACATGAAGGAATAAGAGAACAGTCATCAAGCAACCATTTTTCAGAGGCAGAAAGTGAGTCACAGAGAGGCCTCCAATTTTGCTGAAGGCAACAGAGCTAAAAAATTCAACTCCCAGCCTCCCTGATCTCTATAGGTTCTCTCCCAGGGTTCCAGGTCGGGTAAGACCAGCACTGGGTTGTGAAGACCACCAAAATCCCTTCCAGACACAGGGAAGAGTCAGCTCTGTAAAACTGGGATCTAATAATAACAGAAAATCAGAGTCTAGAATATAGGCTGGCTGGCTGAGTTGATCTTGTTCTAAAATGGTCAGCGTGGCCCCCCAAACCCATCCCCATGTTTGGGCCTGGCAACCACCTTCTATCCAGCTCAGGTGATGAGCATGAGCAAACAGGAGCCGGCCACGTGACCGCCATAACCCTCATGTACACACATCACAGTAGCACTATTCCTGGCCTACCGGATCCTCCCACAGTTGCCTTTCTCCAGGCCCTCCCTGTCAGACAGGCACCAACCCAGGTGAACAGGACTGGTCTGCAGAGCCAGAGCTGGGGGTCCTGCCCTCCTGGGATGCCTTCTCCCAGAGCAGAGCTGACCAGGGCCCAGCTTGTCTCTCTGCGGCCCCCTGTGAGAGGCCTCTGGAGGGATGCTCTGAAAGCCACTCTTTGCTACAGGTGGCAGAGGGGGCCCAGCTCTTCAATCTGGGTGTCAGAGATGTTTTCCTGGGGAGGCTGCTGGGTAGCAAAGAAGCTGTTCCTCTCCTCGTCCCCTGGCTCTGGCCAGCTGCCAGGGTGACCTCCCCTCCCCCAAGAAGGGCGATGAGCTGGGAGGTGGGGGTGGGAAGAATCCGCCCATGCTCTTAAGAAGGGTGCTGGGAAGCCAGGCAGGGCGTGTCGCCTGGGCCTTTCTCTGCCCAGAGCCAGGATTCACAGCCTCTTGGCGTAAGGTGCCCCTGTACCATCCCCCAAATAGCCTCGTATTAGGGTATCCCTCGCTGTCATCCCCCAGACCCCTAAACACCAAGAAGGCTAACACGTTCCGGCGAAGGACAGCGGGTCTAGAACCTTCTGTGCCCAGTCGGACGTAAGCCAGGGGAGGTAGGCGTCCTGATTCCCCACAGCCTGCACCGCTCTTTCTGCACTGCTCCTTCGAGAAGAGACAGGTTGTGGGTCTTTTACCCCCGGCGGCCGTCTGTTCCAGGGCCTGGATGTGCCCTTTCGCATGGTTCCTGGCAGGGTCCGCAGGGAACCCCTCCAGTGCAGCGGGGTGGGGGGAGGCTAGACCCCAGCCCCACCTCGTTCTTCCAAGAGGGGCGCCCGTGGTTCCCCCACCCCCGCCTGCACCCAGCCACCTGAGCGGTCGCCCGCAGCCGGTGCCGCAGTGCGAGCTAGCCAGCGAGCCCGGCGCCTTCACGCCTCAGCCGGCGCCGCGGAGCGAGCCGCCGCCCTCCGGCCTCCCTGCCGCGCCGCACCTGCACCCGCACCGCAGCCCCCCACCCGATCCCACCCTCACCCCCACTCCTGGCGCCCGCGCCTCCACCTTCCTTACCCTTGGCCCCTCCCCAGCCCGGCTCCGCCCGAGCCTGCCCCGACCTCCTCATCCCCATCCCTCTCCTCCACCCGACACGGAGGCGCCCTTCCGAGCCAGGGCCGGGGGTCCCAATGGGGTGGGTGATTGGGCGGCGGGGGTTGACTCGGCGCAAAGCCAAGAGAATAAGCCAGGTACTTACCGCTCTGCTCCCCCAGGAACACCAACTTGAATTTTCTCAGTGGATTCCCAAAATCTCCCCCTGCGGACATGGTGCTGGCAGCCGGGGCCGGAGAGAAGGAGGAGGAAGAAGCGAAGGAGCAGGGAGGGAGAGGAGGAGGGCGAGGGGAGGCGGCCGGCGGTGCGGGAGCCGGAGGGGGAAGGGCTGGCTGGCTGCGCGCGTCCCTGACTCCCCAGCTGCGTCCCGGCCCCGGCCTGCGGCTGCGTGTCCAGCAGCAGCGGAGGAGGAGGAGGAGGAGGCGGAGGAAGGTTGGGGCTGGGCTGCCGCGGGCGGCGCCGGCTGCGGTGCGAGGGGCGCGCTCTGGACGCCCGAGGCGCGGCGCTGGCAGCGAGGCGCTGGCGGAGCGGGGCGCAGGGACCGCGCGCGGGGCGGAGGAGCGCTCTCCAGAGCCGCGCCAGTCGGCCCCCTCCCGCCTCCGTCCTCCGCCGGCGCCTGCGCTCTGCGCGCTCCCCAGCCTCTGATGTCATGCGGGGCCCGCGGTGCTGCGGGGCTGGGGGGCGTCCGCCCGCCCACCCCGAGCCCACGCCGGGGCAGGAGAGAACCGCCGCGCTGTGCTTCTGAGAGCCTCCGGGATCGGACCGTCTCTCGCTACCCCGCTATGTCTCTCCTCCCCACTATACCTCTGTTTTGAACCCAGAAAAATGACGCGAAATTGTCAGGGGACATTTATTTCTGGTCTTTTAAACCTAGATGCCCAGTCCTTTCCTCCACCTCCACCTTTTCTCCACCGATGCAAAGTGCAGTAGTCCGACGGGGCGGAAAGAGAGGAAGGAGGTAGGGGGAGAGCCAGGGTGTGGTGAGGCGTCTCGAGTGGGCAGACTTGCGCATACCTGGCGCGCCTGGCTCAAATGGGGCTCGACTGTCGCCCGGTGTGGTCTCTAGCCAACCGTCTCGTCCTAGGCCCAGACCCTTTATCCAGGCAGCTTCTCTGGGGTCCGTGGGTGCCCCCGCAGAGCTGACCAGCAAGAGGAGCTGCCAATGTAGGACGTGCCTACCTCAGACAAACTGCTCTTACTGATCATTTAATACTAAATCCTAACGTGCCCCATGGGAGAGAAGGAGCAGTGACGCCCTGAATGCCAGTGCGGCTGTCTCCAGGACCGTGCCCTGCGTTTTTTGATCCTGGGGTCGGTAGGCTGTCAATGCCACTCCTTGCCCTGGCAATTATGTGCATCTGGACAATGAACTCCCAGAAGACACTCTGGAGACCTCCCATTCGCCTCTGTATAGCCTGGCCCATTGAGGCACGTGGAATAAATTGTTTGTGGGTGAGAGCAAAGAGCAAATGCCAAGCACGAGGAACTCTCCCAGGAGAGCCTGACGCTAAGGTATCCTGGTTAATCAAGGTTTCACAAAGCTGCCTCTTTCAGTCCTGCCACCACGTGATCTGGTTCATTTAGGGCTGTTCAGTGAACATTTATTTGGGATTATAATCCTCATGTCTGTGAACACACTGTTACAGAGACAGGAGTGAGACACAACTTTCATCTCCAGGTTTCCAGGGGACACTTTTTACCCTCTTTTGACTTGCAGGGCTTGCTTAGGCTGTCTCCCTGCCTGTCTCCCTGGTGTACTCACCTAGAGTCTCTCTTCCATCGCTTGTGAAGAACCTGACCACAAGTTCCATGAAAGCAATAGTTGAGTCTCCACTACTGGATACCAAGGACCTAGCTCAGAGCTTAAGAAATAGTTGTTGAATATTTGAATGAACATCTGGAACCCAAATCAAAATAAGTATTCTGTTCTCAAGGTCACCTTTGGTTCAGAACTCCAGAAGTTGTAGATCATCTCCCTGGCACATCTGCCCCCCTGTGCCTGGCATCAGGCTCAGGGTAACCCTCCAGACACCCACTCTCTTCTGCTCTGGGGTTCTTGCTCTCTCAAGAGACCACATCCAGCATGGAGCTGAAGGAAGCTCTGGAAGGAGAGGAAACTCCCAAGTCACAGTCCTTCCTGCCTCTGTGAGTGGTCCTTCCACAGGAGGGTCAGGGAGCTACTGGTCAAGGCACCTAGCCAGGCGTCAACACTCCTCCAACCTGTACCTTCTCCTAACATCTGGTGCTGTCTTCCCAGATCCTCTCATCCTGAGGAAATCATCCATGGCAAAACAAAGCAGCTGAGGTGTAACAGAAAAGGCACCATCTTTTAGGTAAGCCTAGGTGAGTCCTGTATCTCCCCTAATCATCTTGTCCTTCACACACAAAGTGGTATGGCCGTGGAGGTGGGAGGGCTGGGGCCTGGGACCCTCTGGACGCCTTTTCTAAGTCAGCCCACTGTGCTTACCAGACCTATCTGGACTGCCTATGGGCTAGGATACCCAGAGGGGCTCTGTCAGGATTCTTCCAGTCCAAATGACAAAAACCCAACTCCAACCACTGGGCTGGCTCATTGTAGCTGGAGCAGGTACTGGTGTTGCTTTCACAATGAGGTCATCAGGCTGTGGGAATGAGAGCCTCAGAAACTCCAAGTCTCTCTCCTTCTCCATCTGTTACTGCTTGTCTCCCCTTATTTGGGGTCTTGTCCTTAACCTGCCCTGGAGCAGACAGGCTTTCTCCAGGTGGTAGAAAATGTGACCACTGTGAACCTCAGTTTGGCAACCCCACTAGAAGAGTTTTTTCCACACTGCATCTTTGTGTTCCCTTTTTAAAAATTCTGTAGAGCTTCCTATTGAGTGTGTGCTATGTATATATATGTTAGTCATAAAGGAAACCTATTGCTGTGAATGCCCATTTACCCTCCACCCGGCTGGAGAAATCAAATACTACGAGTATACTTTCCTCCCTCCCCAACTTGGAAATCCAGAATCTTGGCATTTCTTTGAGTCTTATCTCATTTGGATGTGCCTTTCAACAATGTTTTGTTTTGCACCTTTTGAATCTTATATAAGGTATCAAACTGTATATTCCGTCCTATGACTTGCGTTTTTCTTAACATTATGTTCCTGAGATCCATATGTTGATTCACATAGCAGCAGTTCTTTCATTTTCACTTCTGTTTAGTATTCCACTGTACGCCCCAATTTTTAAATGGTTTTCAGTAAAATTTGTCCAGTTAAATTTTTCTTTAATTTTAGATAACTTTAGACTTGTATACAGGTTGCTGGAAATAATACAGGGAATTTCTTTGTATTCTTCAGCCAGCTTGCCCCAGTGATAACATCTTACATAACCTTATTGATTAGCAAAACCAGGAAATTAACATTGGAAAATGCACCCAGTTTTCTTTCTGCTATTATAAACGATGCTGCTGTGAACATTTCTTTATGTGTCTCCTGATGCACCTGTGAAGTTTTTCTAAGATATGTTTCAAGTAGATGAATCATGGGATAAAAGCAAGTGTATGTTTAATTTTATGCCAAACTATTTCTCAAAGGTAGTTGTTAGGTCATAGAGTTCTACATTACCACCTTTATTTTTCATTTTCTTCAAGAAGGTCTTGACTATTCTCAGCCCTTTGTTATTATGTACACATTTTAAAATTAAACTTTTTATTTTGAGATTATTGTAGATTAACAAGCAGTCAGGAGAAATAAAACAGATCCTTTGTATCCTTTATCTAGTTTCTCTCACTGGTAACATCTTGCAAAACTACATATCACAGGATACAGGATATAGGATATCACAACCTGGATATTGACATTAAGACAACCAAGGTACAGAACATTTCCATTACAGCAAGGATCGGTCTTGTTCCCCTTTTAGAGCCACACCCACGTCCCTCCCACCCTCACCCCCTTCCTAACCTCTGGCAACCACTAATCTGTTCTTCATTTCAATAAATCTGTCACTTGAAGAATCTTATGTAAAAAAGTGGAATTTCACAGTACGAAACCTCTTGGGATTGGCTTTTTTCACTGAGCATAATTCTCTGGAGAGTCACCAGGTTACTGTTTAGACTGATAATTAGCTTTCTTTTACTGCTGAGTAGTATTCCACAGTACAAGTCTACAACAGTTTGCTTAACCATTCACCTGTTGAAAGGCATGTGGGTTGTTTCCGGTTTGGGGCCATTACAAATAAAGCTGTTATGAACATTCACGTACAGATTTGATGTAAACATAAGTTTTTATTTCTCTAGGAGAAATGCCCAGGAGTGCAACTGCTGGGTCATATGCATGCTTGTTTGTTTAAGGAACTACCACCAAGCTTTGCACTCCCACCAGGAATGTATTACATGAGTGATCCAGTTTCTTTCCATCCTCACCAGCATTTGGTGTTGTCAGTGTTTATTTTTTAAGCCATTCTGAGAGATATTTAGTGACATTTCATTGCAGTTTTAATTTGCATTTCCCTAATGGCTAATGATGTTGAACATCTTTTCATGTGCTTATTTGCCATCTGTATATCCTCTTGGTGACATGTTTGTTCATGTGTTTGGTCCATTTAATTAGATTGTTTACTGTTGAATTTTGAGAGTTCTCTATATATTGTAGATACTAGTCCATTGTCAGATATGATGCTTGCAAATATTTTCTCCCTCTTTGCAGCATGTCTTTTCATCCTCTTAACAAGGTCTTTTGAAAAGTAAAAGTTTTTAATTTTGATGAAGTCCAATGTACTGATTTTTTCTTGTATGAATTATGCTTTTTAGTGTCATGCCTAAGAACTCTTTACTAAGCCCTAACTCCCAGAGATTTTCTCCTATGTTTTTTGAAAAGTTGTTAAAAAAAATTTTGTGTTTTACGTTTACCTTCATAGCCCATTCTGAGTTAAATTTGTATAAGGTGTAAGACCTGGCTAGAGGTTTTGGGTTTTGTTTTTGTTGTTGTTGTTGCCTATGGATGTCCAGTTACTTCAGCACCACTTGTTGAAAAGGCTGTATTTTCTCTATTGAATTGCTCTTGTGCCTTTGTCAAAAATCTGTTGAGCCTTGTTCCTGGGGTGGTGGTGGGAGTCCAGCCCCCTTGCATGGTCTCTGCTGACACTGCAGGTGGGAGGCCTTGGTATTGCCCATTGGAGGTGAAAGTCCTGGCTCCCATCTTGGCCTTCTCTGACACCCCCATCCTAGCTAAAGGGTTGGGGCAGCTTGATACAGCCTGGCAATGGTGGAAATCTATACCCACCACTCGGACTTTGCTGGCATTAAGTAGATGTGGGGTGGGGACACACAGCACAGTTTTTACAGTGATGTTTGGCTGGAGTAGAAGTTATTGACTAAACATTTTCTGTTTTGTTAGGTTGTACTTTTCCTGTTCCTCTGACTAGAGAGATTAAGCTTTCATTGGGGGTTTATTTTTGTTTGTGCTTTTTGTTGTTTCTGGGTTGCCAACTTCTTCAGCTCAAAGTCCCAGTTATATAAGGTAAAAAGAAAACCCAAGGAGCTCATCACTGTTTCATTACTTAGGTCCTGAGGTCCCTACCTGGTCTGCCTTCTTTTCTCTCTACCTTTCAGAGTTTTCTTATGTTTGTTTTATGCATAATATCCAGAGTACTCTGTTGTATTCAGCAGGAGGAATAGGGAAAAGTACATTTACTTCATCTTTCTACATATACATTTTAATATAAACACATTGAAATATAACAGATATGCATAAAAGTCAACAAATCACAAGTACACAGCTTAATGAATTTTATGTAGTGAACATATCCTTGTAACCACCACCCAGGTCAAGAAGAAGAATGTTACCAGTACCCCAGAAGCCTCCATTATGCCCTTCTTAATCATTATACTGCACTTTCCACAAAGGAAATAACTATTCAGATATATCAGCATAGATTGGTTTTGCCCATATTTGAATTTTATATGAGTTGAGTTAAACAATATGTACTCTTTGGCATCTAGCTCTTTCATTCAGTATTGGGTCTGTAAGATTCAGACGTAGTGTTGCATGTAGCCATAGTTGATTCATTTTCACTGCTACGTACTGTTCTATTGTGTGAATATATCACAATTTATTTACCCATTCTAAATGGAGGAACATTGAGCTTGCTTCCAGTGTTTGATCATTACAAATATTGCTGTCATGAAAATCTTATAATCTTATACATGTTTTTTGGTGAACATATGTACTTATTTCTTCTAGGTACCCCTAAGTGTGGGATAGCTGAATCACAGAATATGTACATTTTCAGATTTAGTAGATATTTCCAGCTTTCCAAAGTGGTTATATCAAGCACAAGTGGTATATAAGAGTTCTAGTGAACATCCTTGCCAACACTTGATATTATTAGTCTTTTAATTTTAATTTTTAAATTATCATTATTATTATTATTATTATCTGGAATGAGAGAAGCAGTCTTTTAATTTTAGAGATTTTGGTAGATTTGCAGTAATATCTCACAGTAGTTTTAATTTGCGTGTTCCTGATTACTAATGGTGTTGAGCATCTTATCATATGTTTACTGTCCATTTAGATATTCTTGTAAGGAAGTGTTAGTTCAGGTATTTTCTCATTTTTCTTTTGGGCTTTCTGGCATTTTCTTATTGATTTGTAGGAGTACCATATGTTTTCTAGTATTGGTTAATTATGTGAATGACAAATATCTTCTTTTGGTCTGGATTGCCTTTTCTCTTTCTTAATGATATCTTTTGAGAAACAAAAGATTTTATTTATAATGTAGTCAAATGTATTAATTGTTTTATTTATTTATTTATGTCAGGCCACCTGAGATAGATAATTGTTTCCTTTATTGTTAGGGCTTTTTGTGTCCTGTTTAAAAAATCTTCATCCACTCCAAGATCATGAAGATATCATACTTTATATAGTAGAATTTATATCGTGTTACCTTTCATATTTAGGTCTACAAAACACCCAAAATTGACTTTTGCATATGGTAATTTATTTTTTGCCATAAGAATATCTAATTGATACAGCAACATTTATTGACAAGATCACCTTTTGCACATAGTACTATAATTGTACCTTTTTAATAAACCAAGTGACTATAAGTGGTCTGTTTCAGGACTTGATATTCTTTTCCTTTGGTCCTTTTGTTGGGCCAACACCACACACTATAAATTACTAGAGCTATAGAATACGTAGTGTAAATTCTTCAAAAATCATCTTGTTTCTTTTTATATTTTCCAAATACGTTTGAGAGGCAGATTCTCAATTTCCAAATACACACACACACACACACACACACACACACACACACACCACAGACTCCTCTGAGAGGAGTTTGATTGAAATATCATTGAATCTACAGGTCAATTTGGGGAGAGTTGATGGCTTTACAATATTGGGTGTTTCAATCCATGAACACAGTTCATGGGTCTGCTTTAATTTCCTTCATTGATGTTTTATAATTTTATGTGGAGGCCTTGCACATTTCATACATTGACCTTATATCCAGTTATCATGCTAAATTTACTTATTATCACAATAGGGTATCTGTAGATTCTTTTTGGATTTTCAACATATACGATCATGTCATATGGTCAATTTTAGCCACTCTAATAGAAGTATAGTGATATCTCATTGTGGTTTTACTTTACATTTCCCCAATAACTAATGATATTAAGTATCTTTGCAGTTTATTTGTGTTTATTAAGCATCTTTGTGTTTATTAGCCATCTATATATCTTACTTGATTGGATTTTCAGTTCAAAAATTTTGACAATTCTTTTTTGGTTATTTGTTTTCTTGTTGTTTAGTCTTGGGAATTCTTAATATATTCTGTTCACAAGTCCTTTGTGGAAAGTGTTATGACTTCATTGATTGCCTGGAAGAGTTTGTGTAGAATTAGTATTACTTCTTTAAAAGTTTGGTAGGATTAACCAATGAAGTCATTTGGTTCTTGCTTTTCTTTGTGGGAAAGTTTTTTAAGTATAAATTTAATTTATTTTATAGATACAAGGCTTCTTAGGTTATCTTTTTCTTGAGGGAAGCTTGGTAGTTTGTGTCTTTCAAGGAATTTGTCCAATATAAGATGTATAATTTATTGGTGTAAAGCTTTTTGTAATATTACTTTATGGTCCTTTTAATACCTGTGGAACCTATAGTGATATCACTTCTCTTGTTCCAGATATTGGTAATTTGTGTATTTGTTCTTTTTTGCCCCTCGGCATTCTGTCTAGTTTATTAATTTTATTGATTATCTCAAAGAATAAGCCTTTGGCTTTATTGGTTTTCTCTATTGTTTTCTTTTTGATTGATTTATGTTCTTTTATTTTTATTATTTCCTTTATTCTCTTTATTCTGGGTCTAATTTGCTCTTCTTTTTCTACTTTCTTAAAGTGGAGGTTGGTTTATTGATATGAAATCTTCTTCTTTTCTCATAATATGCATTTTTTGCTATAAATTTAATTCCAAGTATACTGACTTAGCCGCATCCCACCAATTTTAATGTTATGTTTTCATTTAAATTTATTTTGAAATATTTTCTAATTTTTATTTTGATTTATTCTTCTATCTATGGTTATTTTTAGAACAGTGGTATTTACTTTACAAATATTTGGAGATATTCAAGAAATAGTTTGGTATTACTTCTAATTTAATTTCGTTGTGCTAAGACACTAAACTTTGTGACTTAATACCCTTTAAGTTTATTCAGACTTGTTTTATATCCCAGAATACGGTCTATCTTGGTAAATGTTCTGTGTACACTTGAAAAGACTGTATATTCTGCTATTGTTAGGTGAATTGTTATATATAAATGTCAATTAGACCAAGTTGGTTGATTGTATTGTCCAATATACAATTGTATTATATATTCTTACTGATTTCCCACTTTTATCAATTATTGAGAGAGGGATATGGAAATCATGAGTTATCATTGTAGACTTGTCTGTTTCTCCTTGGAGTTCTATCAATTTTTGCTTCATGTATTTTGAAACTTTAGTATTAGGTACATACACATGTAGAATTTTTATGTTCTCTTGATGAATTGATCCCTACATTATTACAAAATGACTCTTTTTATTTCTGGTAATATTATTTGCTTTAAATTTTACTTTGCCTAGTATAAACAGGGTCACTCCGGCTTTCTTTTTATTAGTTTTGGTATAGAATATTTTCCATCCTTTCACTTTTTAAGCTATTTGTATTTTTTCACTGAAAAGTGTGTTTCTTGAAGGCAATGTATATTTGGGTCTTGCTTTATCTAAACTGAGAATCTCTGCCTTCGATTAGAATGTTTAGAAAATTTACATTTAATATGATTATTGATGAGACTGGGTTTAAATCTATCAATTGCTATTCTTTTCCCATTTGTCTTATCTGTTATTTGTTCCTTTCTTCCTCAATTTCTACCTTCTGTTGGATTGAGCATTTTTTAATGATTCTATTTTATCTCCTTTGTTGGCTTATTAGCTATAACACTTTGTGGTGTTATTTTGGGGATTACATTAGGGTTTACAGTATTCATTTTTGATTTAGCATAGCTTACCTTCATGTAATATTATAGCACTTTACCTGTAGCTCAAGATCCTTACAACGGTATACAGCTGACCCTTGAACAATACAAGTTTGAACTATGTGGGTTTACTTATACGTGAATTTTTTTCAATAAATATATTGGAAAATTTTTAGAGATTTGGAATAATTTGCAAAAACTCACAGATGAAATGCATAGCCTAGAAATATTGAAAAAATTAAGAAAAATTAGGTATGTCATGAATGCATAATATATATACATACTAGTCTATTTTACCATTTATTGCCATAAAATATATGCAAATCTATTGTAAAAAGTTAAAATTTATCAAAACTCATGCACACAAACACATATCATACATGGTGGCATTTGCAGTTGAGATAAATGTAAACAAATGTAAAGATGTAGTATTAATCATAACTGCATAAAATTAACTGTTGTAATACTGTACTATTGTAATACTTTTGTAGCCACCTCTGTTGCTATTGCAGTGAGCTTAAGTGTTGCAATATCCGCTTAAAATGCCATGATGCTAATCCTATCATCATATAAATATGCTAATAATGTCAGTTTGTGGCCTAAGAGATTGAACTGAATTTGTGGCAGGAATATTTTGAATATTTTACATCTGTCAAAAAATAATTTCAACAAGATATGAATAAAATTAGTTTCTATCATGATGGAAGGTGCTCCAGCAATGTTAAGTAAAGAATCCAGACTTATTGCAAGTTTAAACCTAGAGACTAATATTTCAAGATTTTTTTAAGTAAAACAAATATTGGTCAAATGTTCAATAATTAAAGATAAAAATGTCAGTGGGGCTTAAGTTTTCTTACTGATATTACACTGCATGTGAATAATATCTAAATTTGAAATGGCAAGACAATAAAAAAGCTTATTTATTGGCCTAGCTAGATAGGTACAAGAATTTATTTTGAAAGTGCTTTTTATAATATGTACAAATCAATAATAATGATTTGACACATTGTTCTAAAGTAAATCAATATGCAGAAGATTTTAATTATAACTGTCACCATTATGTAAACTGGCTGCAAAAACTATAAGAAAATTTTGTTAATAAATTTAGAATTGCTTTTCAATTTATGTAATACCCCTTTGATGTGATATTAATAATACTGAGTTGACACAAGGTTATAGAATTTACTTAACTTAGACAGATGTAATTTTGAAACCAATAGACTTTTGCTTCAAAGTCAAACTAATTCTTCTGTAAAAGATGAACCAGTTTTGTCAGTATGGATGCAAATATTAAAGGAAAATTATAATATTGAAGGAAAAAATTTTAGTATTCAATTCAGTTATTAAAATACTTTAATGTATATTTGAAACAATTTAAATATGTGAACCTACTCTTTTATCTATAATTTTATGAAAATATAATATCCAAATTGAAATGCACTATAAATTTAAATTATACACTGGATTTCCAAGACTTAATACGAAAAAATTGTAAAATATCTCATTAGTAATTTCTCATATATTTATTATGTGTTGAAATCATAGTACTTTGGCTATATTGGGTTAAATAAAATATATTATTAAAATTAATTTTTCTGTTCCTTTTTATTCTTTTAAATGTAGCTACTAAAATGTAAAATTGCATACTTGGCTCACATTATGCCAATCTGTAGAATCAACAGTCATATAGGTTTACTTATTTATTTACCAATTTGTTGTTCTACACGCTTGCCTGCATCTCCATTTTTCTTTTGGAGTCCTTTTCTTTTTGTCTGAGAAGGTACTTAAGTATTACTGTGGAAGTACCAGTGATGAATTTTCTCAGTTTTTAAAAAATATCTTTATTTTGCCTTCATTCTTGAAAAATTTTTGCTGTGCATGAGGTTTTAGGTTGCAATTATTTTCTTTCAACATTTCGTGAATATTCCATTGCTTTCTGACTTCCATTGTTTCTGTTGAAAAACCAGCATTTAGTCTAACTGCTGCTCCTTTTAAGGGGGAATCTGTCTTTTATGTCTGGCTGCTATTAGATTTTCTCTTTGCCTTGGTTTTCAGGCAAATACAAAATGTCTTTTTTCAGAAATTTAATGTGCTTGAGTGTGCTTTTCTTTCAGTTTCCCTGGGCAGAGTTTTCAGAGCTTCTTGAATCTGTTTTGGAAAATTCATCAGTTTTGGAAAATTCTCAACCATTATCTTTTTAAATATTTCCTCCTCTCCATTTTCTCCCTTTTCTCTTTCTGCAACTACAATTACAGATGTGTTAAACCTTCTTACTGTATTCCACATATTTTTATCTTCCATTCTTTTGTCATTTTATGCTTCCTTATGGATATTTTCTTCTTATTAACCTTCCAGTTTACTAATTTTTTTCTTTAACTGTGTTTATTGTTTTAAAAATTCATCCAATGATTTCCTAATTATTGTATTTTAAGGTCTTGAATATCTGTATATTTATTTTTCAAATATGCTATATTCTTTTAAAAATATATCTTTTTTAACTGTTTTCTCTTCCCTCAAAAAATTTTAGACTTATTTTTTTAAAAATCTTATTGAATTTAGCAAGCATTGTTTTAAAGTATGTATCCAATTTCCTCACTATCTGGAATCTTTATTGGTCTGTTTCTTTTGAGGGTTGGTTTTGGGGTTTTCATTTTTGGGGTGTTTTTATCCTCCTTTTCATTCATATTGTCTTGTCTCAAGTGTCTGATTATTTTTATTGTGTGATGGAGATTGTATTTGAAAAACTGCTGGTATAAAAATAACCTGAGGCCTAGGAAGATGTTCTTCTCTAGGGAGGATTTACATTTGTTTATGCCAAGCATTAGGGAATTCTAGCAAACTGGTATTGCTTTAATCCAATTTCAGAGACTGAGCTGATCTGAGGCTGCAGTCTTTGTGAGAACTGATCTATTTGCAGTCCAATCTTATTACTACGCTGCAGTTCTTTTGGTTCTCATCCCACCACCAGGCTATTTCCCTAGATAAGTCCTGGACTCTGACTTTTTACGCCATTACTTTGAGACCATCTCAAACACTGCCAGGCTCTCAATTGACTCTTCCACAATTAACAAATGCTTCCAAGGTAGAAGTAGTCCAAATGTTGAGTTCACCTTTCTGGGTTCCGATTTTTTTTCAAGATCTTTCTAGACCCACTACTTCTTTACTACCTTGTTATCTCTTCAGTATCTTCGAGTATATATATATTTTTAAACTGTGCTTAGTTTTTCCTGATGTCCTGAATGAATTACCTATTCTTCCGTCCAAAGAGGCATAGGGTTCCCTTTTATAGCTTGTTGTTTCTTCTTCATTTAACTAATAATCCCTCTTATATCTTTGAATATATTTGTAATATTTATTGTGCTTATTTCCCATGGTGGATCTGTGTATAGCACACATTGTATTCAGTTTGTTGTATGCCTTTTCTAGTGGTTTCACTCCTCAGCTCTACTGACATTGGCTTGTGAGGTCATGTTCCCTTGTGATGATCAGCTGCCCTGTTTGATAATGGATAAGGGGTATGATGGAGGTCTGGCCGCTGTTTCCTGCTCCTGGTGAGCATGACGAGAGGAGTGGGGATGAGCCCCAGGCTGGAGAGCCTCAGGTATTGTAAGGCCACTATTCAGCATTCCTTTTGCTTTCATTTCACAGAGAAACTTCTCCAGTTAGGGATTCCTCTTTAAATTTTTTGAAAAAAAGCAGCACTGAGAGGAGACAGAATCTTTAGAATGGTCAGCCACCGTCCATGAGGAAGTCATCCACTGTCCTTGAGAGGGCCATCCGTCATGCTCGAGGGCTTGGGGGAGAATAGGATGGAAGAGTAAAAGTCCCGGGATTCTGGTCAGCCTGCATTTGTTTTTATCAGAATCTCAGTCTAGCTTGGCTCTGATATTACCCTGGAATCCTGAGCAGCTTGAGCTGTTGCTGCTGATTTCTTTCTCACAGTGTCGGAGGCCACCAATGACCTTATCTAGGAAATATGGGAAAGAGGACTGAGCAGAACTTAAAATCCCTCCATCATCCTTTCCTCCTACATCTGTACCTGCCACTCCTACATCGGACAGCGAACTGTTCACATTGGTTCACCCCAGCCTTAGTCTCCCCAGGGGTTAGTCACAGATTTTATATTAGTTCCTCCATCTTACTTCCATAATTTCTCTATCATTGAATTTTTGGGAGACAAACAGAAGACAGGGTTAGTTCACTACCTTGTAGGATACTGTATCCCTCTTTCTCCTCCTTTCTTTTGCTCCTTGAAATTTTTCTTGTGCTTATTACTATTTTCCTCTTCTTCTCCCTTGTTCCCCTTTCTCCTTTCCTTCTTCAACTCTAGGTTGATTACAGTTTCCTTGTCCCTACTTTGCAATTTACCCTGCAAGAGAGTTTTTAAAGTTTATATTTATTTCTATAGTCTTTCCTTGTTTTGACTTGCATTTTTCATGAATAGCCTTGGTCTGGTAGTTCTAGCTGTGAACCACTCATCTGGGTGAGAAACTGAGCTTTTCTCACCTCCAGTTGTTACTGAGATCCATTGAAGTGGTGCTTCCAGGCTGCTTAACCCAGAGTGGAGGTGGGAAAGTAGACAACTACATGCAGTTTGGCACTTCACATTTCGTGCAGGCTGGATGGCCAAAGAGCTGAGTAGTAGGTGGATTGATGGAAAGTTGTGCCCCCAATAAAGTCATCAGACCAACGAAGGAAGGAGGTCTAAAGGAGTCCAAATATGGGCAAAGTTTTTACCTCATAGTGTGACATTGTAATCTTTGCTGTAATCTTCAATAAAGAGGGGATTGGTTACTTTAAGATTAGAAGATTCTATTATTGGGGAGATTGTTAACAGAGGGTCCAATGTTTAGTAAGATACCATAAGATCCACCCTCTTTGTTGCAAGAATTTTTATTTGGATAAGAGACAATTAGGATGTCTGTGAGTTCACAGACCTCCTTATCATGCTTATGGAATGCTGTGGTCTTCTCCTGACAGCTGGGAAATGAAATGAGACCAGAAGAGTCATAGAAGGACAACATTCCCTATTCTATGGAAGATCTGGGTTTCAGGGTTATCAAATAAATTGATGAACTGGTTGGATGACTAGATGAATTAATAGAAAGGATTAATCATGGATGGGAGATAGCATTGAGTGATTTGTGAATGGGTGAGTTGGTGGGTGGGTAAATGGATAGATGGATGTCTGGATGAGTGGATGTGTCTATGCACACATGTATGAGTGGGGAGAAGGTGGATGGATGCTATTGTGAATGAATGTAGATATATGGATAGATAGGTGAATAGAAGGATGATGGGTGGATTGATAGATGAATAGGTGGAATGTCTGGATGGATTAATGGATGCATGTAAGTGTATGTAAGTTCACATCATATATGTGTGAATGGAGTAATGAAGAAGCAGGTAGCTGGATGTTTGATGGATGGAAGAGTGTGACAGATGGATAGATACGGAGCTAGACAGGTGAGCATGATGGATAATGAGCAAATGTGTAACCGAGTGGTGGCAGGAGATAATGGATAGATGATAATAGAATGAGCTCTGAAATTAGACCTGTATTTGTATCCTGACTTTGCACACTAGCTGCGTGAGTGACATTGGTAACATCTCTTAATTTCTCTAAGTCTTGGGAAAAATTTAAATATTCATGAAAAGAAGTCACAGGTTACAGTGAAAACTTTAAAGGGAAAATATCATTGAAAATAAGTATTTTTCCAGCCTGAGCAAGAGCGAGACCCCATCTCTACTAAAAATAGAAAGAAATTGGCCAAACAACTAAAAATAGAAAAAATTAGCTGGGCATGGTGATGGGTGCCTGTAGTCCCACCTACCTGGAAGGCTGAGGCAGGAGGATCCCTTGAGCCCAGGAGTTTGAGGTTGCTGTGAGCTAGGATGACGCCACGGCACTCTAGCCCAGGCAAGAGAGTGAGACTCTGTCTCAAAAAAAAAAAAGGAAAAGAAAAGAAGTATTTTTGAGAATGAAAACATCAAAGAATAAATATCATTAGCAGAGAGTGGTGAAGGTCTTACATGAAGTTAAATTTCTATAATTAAAATAAAGATTTCAGGAGTGGAGAGCTGTGGTCAAATGTCAAGTGGTAAGACCTGGAAACATTTAACTATGAAATAATATGAATATAAAACATCTTACAAATTTTAGTTATAAAATAAAATATAAATACTATTTATGTAAAAAATATTAATATCACAATATGTGAAAATAGAAGAGAAGGATGACTTTGCATCTAATGTTCTCATCTTTCACAGCAAGAAATCATAAACAATAATGCCTAAATTGAAGTATGGTATATAAAACAATTACTCTAATCTCAATGCTTTTTCCCCCAAAATATCTTTTTGAAATTATAAAAGGATATTTTTAAAAAACTGTCTTGAGGTGAATAAACATTAGTAGTTTGAAATTTTATAATTCTTTCTGATTCTCTTTGGTTTCTTTTTCAAGTTTTAAATACAAATGAAATTAAGCAATAATGTATTACAAATAGCATATATAAAAATTACATATTTATAAACATATATCAATATATCTATTTAGCCTTTCTGGAACACATGTATGACAAGATGTCTAGAATGATACTCTGCTAATGTAAATGCTCATTATTTATGAGCAGTGGCATTTGAATTTTTTTAACCTCTATGCAGTACTTGAATAATTTATAATAACCATGCATTCTTTTTTTGCAGAAAAAAATATTTGCTTTTACTCTCATGACAGTTGGGAATGAAACTAGAAAAAGTACATTTTAATAGAAGACTATTAAAATTCTTCTTGCTAAACAGTACATATTTCCAAAGTACAACACAATATTTCTATAGACAATAAAATATAAAAGTTTACTTATGTGATTAATAGAGAAAATATTTAGTAAACACTGTCTTCAGAATTGTAATGTGAAGTTTCAATCCAAGTATTCTTTTTACAAAGCCCATACTGATTTTTCTTTGCATAAAAGAGAAAACTTAAAAAGAATTAATTCTCTGCTTATTCTAGTGTTGTCATTACAATCATAAGTAGTTTATTTGCAGGAGTGCTCTTGTAACCTTCTACACTTTAACTCTAGGCTTTATTGTTAATTCTCTATGGAATGTGACCCTTAATCTCAAGGCCATGGAAACTACAATGCTTGTTTCATTTTGTATGATTTGTTGGGGAAAAAAAGGATAGTTATTAAGATGCTTGTTATAAAAAATTGTGACTATTCGCCTACAGTTGCAAATATTTGTGATAGGAAATTGAATTTGTTCACCAGCCACGTGACAAGTAATCCCTGGCTATTTCCCCTCTGGTCTTGTTATCATTAATCTGAGAGTTTATAAACTAAGTGGAGTCTTTGGTGAATAAGAAATTTAAGGGTAAGCTTTCCTCCTTCAAAACGATTTTTACAAGAATTTATAGCAGACATTTTAAAATAAAACACAAAATCTTTTATGACAGTTAAGGAGTCACGATTCAGATCAAAGTAGGGAGCGGTGGGACGGGCTGCCCAACCTTCCACCTGAGCTTTATCCGATGGCGCCAGGAGCACAGCAAACTCCCCTGCCAGCTCAGAGCTAGTAGGGGGCTGATTTTGCTTTGTAATCTCTAAATGGTATATGGAAAGGAAATGCTCACCTGCAGGCCGGTTAGGCTAAGATCCAGGATTTCAAAACCCTATCAGTGAGGATATACTCTGGCTGCGAGGTGGTATATTAATTTCCTATGGCTGCTGTAACAAACTTGGTGGTTTAAAACAGAAATTTATTCTCTCGGAGATGCAGAGGCCAGAGGTCCAAAATTAGCCATCACTGGGCTGGGATTAAGGTGTCAGCAGGCCCCTGCGCCCTCTGCAGGCTCTAGAGGAGAGCCACTCCCTGCCTCTTCCAGAGTCTGGTGGCTGTTGGTGGCCACATCACTCCAGTCTCTGCCTCCGTTGTCACTCCCCTTCTCCTCTGGGCGTGCATGTCTAATCTCTCTCTGCTTTTCTCTTGGAAGGACACTTGTGATTGTATCCAGGGCCCACCCAGCTAATCCAGGATAATCTTCCCATTTTAAGATCCTAAACTTAATTACATCTGCAAAGTCTTTTAAGTAACATTCACAGGTTCCGGGATTCTAATGTATCGTATCCTTAGGGGCCATGGTTTAGCCTACCACAGCGGTAGTAGGATGGTAAGATTGAGAAAGAGCTAGAAACATTTCCGTCTCCTCCAGAGGCAGCTATTTCACACCATATAAATTAAGGCTTCAATCTGAAAGATGTGAGTGTGCGAATTTGCTCTGCCCTGGATTGTGAAGCCCTCACCCGAGAGGCAGGTTCCTGTCACTGCCGTGAACCAAGGTGGAGGCTCTGGCTCCCCTCAGGGCCACCCTTCCTGAAGGCCCTCTCTGTGGCTAGAGTGTAAAGCTTCCGTTGGAGAATATGCCAGCACTGGCTGGTCTGAGTGTGTTTGCTCTTTTGGACCTGGGTGAGGACAGGAAGACAGAAGGGGGTGTGTTGACCCACAAACAACCAGTCTGGGGCTTTCATGCTTTTAGCTTCTACCTGCTTCACCAGGAGTCAGTTCTGACCCAAAGCATCTCTTGTCTTTTCCTCACTCTGCATGGGGCATTCGTGTGGAACATCATTCATATTTAAATAGGGCCCACAATTCATGTGCCAGAACAACAAGTGGGTGCTTGCTGTGATGTGCCAAGGATGTGTAGCCTCCTGTCTGGGTGTGTGCTTTCTGCTTTGCATCCCAGAAGACCCTCATACTTGGCGGACTGAGTCCTGGCAGCACTGGGGGAGTGAGAGGGCCTCCTGGGCTCTCCTGCTGCTCCAGGGTCAAGTCTCTTCGTTCCATTGTTGATGTGTGAACTACGTTCCCCTCAGACACCGAGTGCAGTGAGCTGGGAAGAGAGAGGGGGGCCTGTCTCTAGGGAGTCCTTCCTGCTCACACACATGAATGGTCATAGGAGATTATCAATGTAAAGATGTGGAATAATATTACAGAAGTGTTCAGATAAACAGTAGATTGCTGACTCATTGCCTGAACAATCACATGCTGTTGTACATTTTGCTCCTTTCCCCGCCCTCCATGTGTCCCTATAGCCTGTGGAAACCAATCTTTGCAATATCATAGAAAGCTGAGTGACACAATATGCTTTTTAAACTCTGAGATGTAAGCATATTAAATGAGCTTTAAAAAAATCATGGATAGAGGACTGGACTTTATGAAAAAACAAAAACTTTGTTCTTGAAAACCTTTCGAGTATAAAATTAAACTGAGTTAATAATTAAGCTTTCATTTAACAAGTAAATATTGTGCTCTGATAAGAGAAAACAAATATATGAAGGTATTTTGGGGTAAAAAGCTATTAATTATAACATTTTAAGTTCCAGATGAATTTCAAACAATAAAGACTAAAGTGTTATTATAATTTATGATGAGCGTTAAAACTGGTAATCTATTCTTTTCCCACATAATTTGTCTTCTCCCCTATCAGACAGTGAAGACTGAGAAAGCGGGGAAGAAAAAAGTCACCTGTCTTCTTTGTTTTATTAAGTTGAAAAAAAATGGCTTGAAGCCATCTCTGGCTAAAATAAGTTGCAGCGCAGGTGATGTTTTGCAAGATGGTAATATCAGCCCTCATTCAAAACAACTTCAAAGATGTAAAGGTAAATTGGTAAAAGTTTTACAATTGGAAATGCTTTCCATTGGAGAACATTTTAATACAAAAACCATTTATTCAAAAAGGTAGCATCATGCTGTTGTATAATAAAACCATGAGTGTTGAGTTTAATATGAAATTTACTCAAAACCCCTAATTAAATAAACCTTTGGAAAATCAAATATTAGGTAAGAGTTTTACTTTAAGGATGATTTTATGTTTTATCCCTGCAATGATAGTACAATTATAAGAGTGCTCAACTGAGATATGTGCATGGTATTGTAACAATTTATACTGGGAAGTGTAATACACAGAAGTACATAAGGCATAAATGTAAAACTCAATGGATTATAACAAAACAATGTACCCACCATGAGTTCAAAAAGTAGGACATTGCCACAATCACAAAAGCCTCCCTCCTGCCTTCTCCCAGTTATTAAACCTACCCTCCTTCCCAAATGTAACCATTTTTCTGACTTACAGCACAACAGTTTAGTTTTGCCTGTTTTTGGAATTACTGGGTATGTGTTCTTTTGTGTTTTGATTTTTCACTCAATGAAATGTTTGTAAGATTCATCCATAATGTTGTGGTTACTGTGGTTCATTTATGTTTATTTATGTATATATGTATTGTATATGTATGTGTGTGTTTGTTTTTGTGTGCGGTGGTGTTTCCAGTTTGGGGCTGTTATGAATAATGTTGTTAGGATATATATTATACGTGTCTCTTGATGCACATGTGCAATGCATTATTGTGTTTGTGCTGTTGAGTTTGTGCCTAGCAGTGGCATTTCTGGATTAGATGATATGCAGGTGTTCGGCTTTAGTAGAAAATGCCAAAATGTCTTCAAAATGATTATACCAGTTTACACTTTTACCAGCAATGTATGAGAGCTCCTATTGCTCCATATTCTTGTCATCCATCTTTTTAACTTTAGCCATTCTGGTGGTAGTACTGTAGAATTGTATTTTAGTTTTCATTTTCATTTCATTGATGACTAATGAGATTAAGTACATTTTAATGTATTTCTTGGCCATCTGGCTATCCTCTTGTGTGAAGTATCTGCTCAAGTCTTTTGCCTTTTTCTCTATTGGGTGTATCTATTTATTGTTTACATGTATGAGTTTTAAGTACAGATCCTAGATACAAATCTTGTCTGTTATACAAGTTGGTGGTTTCTTTTTCTTCTCCATGGCTTGATGTTTCACTCTATTAATGATGTTTTCAGTGAAAATAAGTATTTGATTTTAATGTAGTTCAATCTATCAGTCTTTTTTTATGGTAGTGTTATTTTTACTCTCTATAAGAGATCATTATTGAGGTCTTCCACTTCTACCTAGGAGGTAGAAAGCTGCAAGATAACATTACTCCCATTCTTAAAATAACAACAAGCCCAGACAACCTAAAAAGGCATAAGTTTTCATGAATCCATCAGAGGGTTGAGGTTGAAAAGCAACTAAGAAGACAAGAGACACATACTGTTTTACCTTTGGTGGAGTATAGGAGGAAGAGGTGGGCACCATCCAAGTGAGTAAAAAGAAATCAGCTAATATTTTCATGAATTCCTACAAGCTTATTTTGGTTTAGCATATCAATTTAAAATAACTGGGAGTCCCAGACACAAGTGGAGTTTGCATACACTTATATTCTACATGAGTCTCCCCTGGGTGCTCATGAGAAAGATGCAGACAGGACAAAAGATCAGACAGAGCTCCCTTGGGTGGTGTTTACACACAGGAGGTGATCAGCTGTGGCTGAACACTACCTATTTCTCTGGTCCCCTATCTTATGCAAACCAAAAGTCTTAAGCTATTGGGATGGAACAACAAACCTTCATACCCCAGTGCTATTGAGGAGGGGTAAGAACATGTCTGAGACCAAAGCCTACTCTAGATCTGCCTTAAAAATGCCTAAAATCAAGCCCTTATGAGATGCTTAGGGGAAACAGAACATGGAGGTTGAATCCCACTAAATTAGAGGGAGTTGGCAAATATCTTGGTGTTTTTACAGATTTTCCCTGAAAAAGTATATAAAACCAAGCCTACACACATTCAAAATGATTAGCCATAAACTACCTACTAGAAAAAAATTCAACATTCTTTAAAAGATGATAGCAGAATTTGGAGTCTCTATAGCATATCATTCACAATGTCCAATATATACTAAAAAAATAACTAGAATAGCAAAGAAGGAAAATGTGACCCAAATTCCAGAAATAAACACAATCAAGAGAAATTGACCATGAGAGATGGCCCAGAGGTTGGATTTAGCAGACAGAAAATTTAAAGTAGCCATTATAAGTAAGTTCTAAGAATTAAAGGAAAATATATTCAAATAATGAAAGGACAATATGATTTTAATGAGTGAATAATTTGGCAATCTCAGCAGAGAAATAGAAGTTATAAAAAAGGATCAAATTATATGTCTAGAACTGAAAAGATAAAAAACTGAAATTAAATCACTGGATGGTCATAAGAATGGATTAACAGGAAATGGCAGAACAAAACTCAATAAACTGAAGACAGATCAATAGAAACCATCCAGTCTGAGGACCGGAGAGAAAAAAGTAAAGGAAAATCAACAAGAGAACCGTGGAATGTATCAAATGGTCCAATATGGTTAATTAGAGTTCCAGAAGGAGACAAGACTAAAAATGGTAGAAAAAATATTTCAAGATATAATGGTGGAAATTTTCTCAAATATGATGAAAAATGGCTCAGTGAATCAAAAGCAAGAGAAATATAAATAAAACCACAGCTAGGGAAATCAGTCAAACTGCTGAAAACCAAAGATAAAGAGAAAATAATAGAAGCTGCTAGAGAAGAAAGATGTTGCATACAGAGATCAATGACGCAAATGGACTAACAGCATAAATAATGGCATCTAAAAGACGATAACATGACATTTTTAAAGTACTAAAGGAAAGCACTGTCAATGTAGGTTTTTATATCTAGTAAAAAAATCCATCAAAATAGATTAAATAAAGCCATTTTAGATAAACAAAAGCTGACACGATTTGTCACCATGAGAACTCTAGTACAAGAAATACTAAAGTATGTTCTTCAGGCTAAAGGTAAATGATTCCAGATGGAACCCTGGGTCTATGGAAAGGAATGTAGAGGGTCAAAAATGGTAAGTATAATAACCCAACTCTAACTTTAATAACTTTGGTAAACAGTTTGGCATTTCTCATGATCTAGGAATTCTACTCCTAGGTATGTAACCAAGAGAAATAAGAATGTATGTCTATAAAAGGCCACTAACACAAATGTTCATAGTAACTTTGTTTGTAATGGCTCCAAATTGGAAACAACCCAAATCTCCATCAACAAGTCCATGGACAGAACATTGAGATATACAGTATTCACACAATGGAAAACTGAGCAATAGAAAAAGAATGAGTTTGACACCAAAAGCACAATCTGTAAAAGGAAAAATTAATAAATTGGACCTCATCAAAATTAAAACCTTTTTTTTTTTTTTTTTGAGACAGAGCCTCGCTTTGTTGCCCTGGCTAGAGTGAGTGCCGTGGCGTCAGCCTAGCTCACAGCAACCTCAAACTCCTGGGCTCAAGCAATCCTTCTGCCTCAGCCTCCCGAGTAGCTGGGACTACAGGCATGCGCCACCATGCCCGGCTAATTTTTTCTATATATATATTTTTTTTTAGTTGTCCGATTAATTTCTTTCTATTTTTTGGTAGAGACAGGGTCTCACTCTTCCTCAGGCTGGTCTAGAACTCCTGACCTTGAGCGATCCACCCGCCTCGGCCTCCCAGAGTGCTAGGATTACAGGCATGAGCCACTGTGCCCGGCCTAAAAACTTTTACTTTATGAAATTCCACATGAAGGGGATGAAAAGATAAACTACAGAGAGAGAGAGAGAGAAAATATTTGCAAGTCACATATCTAACAAAAGACTAGTGTTTAGAATGCATAATGAACTCTCAAAACTCAACAGTTAAAAAACAAACAATGCAATTAGAAAATGGACAAAAGACATAAACAGACATTTCACCACAGAGGATATACAGATACAAATAAGCATATGAAAAGATGCTCAACATCATTAACCATCAGGGAAATGCAAATTAAAACCACAATGAGATATTACTACATATCTGTCAGAATAGCTGAATTCAAAAAGAGTGACTACATCAAATGCTGGCAAGAATTTGGAGAAACTGCATCACTCATACGTTGCAGGTGAGAATGTAAAACGGTATTGCTACTCTGGAAAACACTAGTAGTTTCTTAAAAAATTAAACGTGCAATTATCATATGACTCAGCAATTACACTCTTGGATATTTATCCCTGAGAAATGAAAACTTTTCTTCACACAAAAACCTGTACACAAATATTCATAGCATAGTTATTCATACTGGCCTCAACTGAAATCAGCCCAGATGTCCTTCAGTAGGTGAATGGTTAAACAAGCTGTGGTACATGCACACCATGGAATACTACTCAGTTATTAAAAAGAACAAACTATTGATACATGCAGCAACTTGGATGAATCTCCAGTGAATTATGTTGAGTGAAAAAAATGACATGCTGTATGATTCCACGTATATATATTATATTTATACCATTTTTGAAATGGCAAAATTTTAGAAATGAAGGATAGATTAATGTGGTTGCCAGGGGCAAGGGACGGGTTGGGAGGGGACAGAGAAAGGGAAGTAGATGTGTTTATAAAGGGCAACAGAAGAGAGTCTTATGGTGATGGAACTGTTCAATATCTCCACTGTGGCGGTGAATTCATGGACCTACACGGGTGATAAAATTGTATAGAGTTAAATACACACATGCACACACACACACACACACACACACAGATGAATACAGATAAAGCTGGGGAATCTGAATAAAATAGGTGAATTGAACCATCAATTGAATCAATGTCGATATTCTGGCTATGATATTACATTATAGTATTGTAAAATGTTACAATTGAGTGAAACTAGGCAAAGTGTACAAGGGATCCCTCTGTATTATCTCTTACAACTGCATGTGAAGCTACAGCTTTTGCAATAAAAATTTCAATTAAAAGTATCCTATGGAAAATTAACCAAGCTTAGAATAGTTAAGACAGTATCTCCACTTTTTCAGGTAGTCACATAAGCATTTCCATGTGAAAACTGGAAAAGCGGACTCTAAATTTATGCCTTCTTAGAAACCTAAATGATCTGATTGTCATAAGCTGATCCTACTTAAAAAAACAGCTGTGGATATTGTGGAAAATAGGAATATTCAACAGGTGGTCTTTAAGAACAAGTCTAGGCTAGGTTCATTCTACAAATATGGGACCTTAAAAACTGCATATTTTGTTAGATATTTAAGTAGTAGTAAAATCATTTGAGACATCAATTGATGGCCTTAAGGCATTTAAAATAACTATCATGAGTATTTAAGATGTGCGTAATGTAAAGATTTAAAAATATTTTATAAAGTTAAAATAAAATCCATTTTGCAAAGAGGGAAAAAGGAATAAATTACTGATTCATGCAACAACATAGATGAATCTCAAAAGCATTATGCTGAGAGGACATAATTAAGATTCCAATTTTATTGATTTCCAGAGCAGGCAAAACTAATCTATAGTGATAGACATCAGATCAGTGGTTCCCTGGGGGCAAGGTATATGGTAATGAGGAGAGCTGGACTATAAAGGGGTGGGAGGGAACTTACTAGGGAGGTGGAAATGTCTCAACTGGGCTACAATAGTCACATGGATGTATGCATTTATCAGAACAAACTGACCTTATACTAAAAATGTATGGATATAATTGCATGTAAATTAAACCTCAATACAGTTGGTTAAAAAAAAAAACAACTAATGATACCAAGTTTTCAAAAGGATGTGGAGCAACTGACTTTTCCTACCTTTCTGGTGAAAAATGTT
Source organism: Propithecus coquereli (assembly GCF_000956105.1). NCBI lineage: Eukaryota > Metazoa > Chordata > Mammalia > Primates > Indriidae > Propithecus > Propithecus coquereli. The sequence continues at coordinate 10,642,263 of NW_012136080.1, forward strand.
AAATGGCATGACTTTGGAAACAGGCAATTTCTTACAAAGTTAAACATGCACATACCCTATGATTCAGCAATTTTTACTCCTAGGTATTTCCTCAAGAGAAATGAAGACATGGGTCCTCAAAAAAAATTGTTCACAAATGTTCACAGCAGTTTTATTCATAATATAACATTGTAAACAACCTAAATGCCAGGGTGAATAGATAAATGATATATTTATCCAACGGAATACTACGCACAATTAGAAGGAACAAATTACTTACACACACAACCACACGAATGAATCTCAAAAGACATTACACTAAGCCAAAGAAGCAGATATATAAGAAAATGTATTATATGTCTCCATTTGTATGATATTCCAGAACAAGTTAATCCGTAGTGAAAGAAAGCATGTTAGGGGTTGCTTACACCAGGAGGGAGGGTGGGGTGCTGATGTGGGGACAGTATTTTCTGTAAAGGAGTGTCAAGATATTTTCTGGAGGTCATGGAAATGTTCTATAAGTTGATTAAAATGGTGGTCGCATGGTTGTATGCATTTGTCAAAACTCGTTGAAAGGTAAGTGGGCTTAAAATTAATGCTTTTCATTGTATGTAAATTATAAGTTAGTAAAGTAGGTTTTTTTAAAATAAACTTTTAAAACTTATTTTCTCTTGTCTCCCAAGTTTTTGTTCTAATCAACTGAAGCTGGAGTGTCATTAACTGAGATAGGTAAGTCAGTGAGTGAAGGGGGTTGGGGAGAAGGACCAGGAGCTCTGTGTTGCGCTTCATTCCCTAGCAGGCCACAAGCGGCCACCTGGCGATCACCACCTGTTCCTCAATCATCCACCCATCAGTCATCAAGCACTGCCTGTCTTCCCTAGTCATTATTTCTCAGACATGGCCCTTGTCTCCTTCTCGGGTGCCCCAGGCCTTGAAGGGTCCTTCTCAACATCCACCTGGATTTCTGGTGGCTTAGCTTGATTCTTTAGGGTGTGTGTGTGTAAATTTTAAATATCCACAAAGGCCGGGCAGATGATATGGGCGAGTCGCATTGCGGCGGGGTCGCACCGCAGGGCCCCGGCGGACGGGGCAGCGCCCCCTGATGGTGGACAGCGACTCCGGGCGCGGGCGAAGCCCCGCCCACCAGGCTCGCAGGCCCCGCCCACCCACGGCCCGCCGGGCGGGGCGGAGGCGCGGCAGTCTGCAGACGCAGCGCCTGCGGTCCCGGCGTGCGCCTACGCGGTGGAACTCGGAGGAGAGGAGCAGCTGTGCCCCAGTTTCCTGGTCTGCGAAATGGCACGATAATTGCGTCTCATAGCGCTGTCGTCGAGATGCAAGGCGCAGATGTTATGTAAAGCACTTAGGATGTCTGGTACGTTCTGAGCGTTCAACACACCCGAGCTGTTGAAACTGCAATCTCGGCGTGTCTGGAGAGGCGGCGCGGGTCGAAGAGGAGCGGCGCGACACCTGCTTCTGTCCTCTCCCAGTGTGGACCCAAGCTCTGCCCCCCACTTCTCCTTCTGTAAGCTGGTGGTCATGAGGTGTAACAAGAGCGAAGGTTTGAACAAATGTTCGTCCCTGCCTGGGATCTTTGAGGTCACTTTTATGGATTTGGGGATTTTATGGATTTAAAAGGGGATGCCTGGTGTATGGCACATTGACAGACACGCGGAGCAAAGGGAAGGGGGCTAGTCACACATTGGGGGCCCGGAGAGACGCCGTTTTAGACAAGCTGCCCCACGCTGCCCTGGACTGAGCCTCTGTGGCGCCAGCTCCAAGCCTGGCGCTCAGCACCCAGATGGGGGAGAGAAGGTGGGTGAGGAAGGCGGGGGGTGGGGGGGGCGGTTGGGGGTGGAGGCTCCTACCGTGGAGAACTTTCTCCTGACTGTGCCCCTCTCCCCCAGCAGCCTGACAAGGCTGGTTTAATTGTCCGGGTGAGCCACCCTGTCCACCCGGTGTCGCTCCCCACGGCGAAGGAGTCCAGTGCTCATTCCATCTCTGCTTTTTCTCTCTTCCGAGCATCCGCGATCACCCTTCCCTGCCCTATGGCAGTTAGGCAGGGCCATGCCACTAGTTCTGGCCGATGGGCTGGGAGCAGAGTGAGTGCGTTACTTTGGGGCCAAAAAGCATCACTTACACAGAGCAGGACCTTCCAAGTCCCGCTCCATCGATCATGGCAGCATGTAATGAAATGCAGCTACCTCAGGATCCAAGCAGCCTGGATTACTGCTACGCTACGGAAGCCACTGCCCTGGGGAGTCACCCAGACCCCACCATGGACTTTATGTGAGCAACATACAATCTTCTGTTGTGTCATGTGACTAAGATTGGAGAGGTTTGTTACCACAGCACTGCCAAGCCTATCCTGACTGAGCTTGTTGAACAAGCTTGATTGAACAAGCTTTAAAGGAGCTTGTTAAATGAATGGGTGGCTTGGTAAACTGTAAAGATCTGTGCACATGTTAGTTTTTATTACTGTTGTCAAAGTGCAAGAGGTGCCCAGGGGGCAGCAAGGTGAGTGTAGTGCTGCAGGGCTGGGATGGGGGTGGGGAGTGGACGAATGGCCAGGGTGTGTCTTGGAGAAAAACTTCCTCTCGTTAATGACTTGCCAAGGGCTTGCCCAGGACCTGTTTACATATTTAATCTCTGATAAAAGGTTATAACAGGCCGGGCACGGTGGCTCACGCCTGTAATCCTAGCACTCTGGGAGGCCAACAAGGGAGGATTGCTTGAGCTCAGGAGTTCGAGACCAGCCTGAGCAAGAGTGAGACCCCGTCTCTATTAAAAATAGAAAGAAATTGGCCAAACAGTGAAAAATAGAAAAAATTAGCCGGGCATGGTGGTGCATGCCTGTAGTCCCAGCTACCTGGGAGGCTGAGGCAGGAGGATCCCTTGAACCCAGGAGTTTGAGGTTGCTGTGAGCTAGCCTGACGCCATGGCACTCTAACCCAGGCAACAGAACAAGACTCTGTCTCAAAAAAAAAAAAAAAAAAAAGTTATAATAAATCTGATGCTATTGGCAGGAGATGGACATTTCTCCCAGGCATTTATTATAGTTCCTGTGGGTAGTGAAAGATAGGGTTTTCCCCCTGGATTGCCGGATTTCTCTCCGTCTGTCTCTCTGTCTCTCTCTCTCTCGCATACACACACACACACACACACACACAGCCACTGCCAATCTCTCTGGGAATCTGTAATATAATATTTTAATATCAGTTTGATACTGCCTGGGTTCAGGCCCCAGCTGTATCTCTCCATCTTTGAGAGTGGTTGAAGAAAATCACAATATGGCTTTGTTTCTTACACAAGAATCTGCTAACCAGTCACCAGAGGGGGCTGTTCCCTCGAAGGACCATCTGTGTGCAGCATTCTCGGGGCCTTTTTCTTCTCAAAACCACTTTATCCCTTTTCTCCCCAACTCTCCTTTAACTCATGGTGTTATAGGGCTAAATTGGCCATGTTTAATGAATACTTACAATGTTCTTGCTAGTGAAATATTACCCGGTTTTCCCGACCTCCATTCCCCACCTTACATGGCCCTCAAGAGACCCCCCATCTCCTTTCCATGGGTCAGTGAACATCAGTGGAAAAAGAGGGGGCCTCCTCTCCATTTCATTTTTTTTTTTTTGAGACGGAGTCTCGCTCTGTCACCTGGGCTAGAGTGCAGTGGCGTTAGCCTAGCTCACAGCAATCTCAAACTCCTGGGCTCGAGTGATTCTCCTGCCTCAGCCTCCTGAGTAGCTAGGATTACAGGTGCGCACCACCACGCCCGGCCCTCCTTTCCATTTCAGTATCCCCCTGCCCCCCAATTTCAGTAGAGGACATGGGGCTAGAGCAGAGAGAGCTGGACAGCCTGGTTTGAGTCCAGGCCCAGCCAGTTATTATTTGTGTGAAGTTGGCCATGATGGTTGCTTCCTAAAGATCAGATTCCTCATCTTCAAATGGGGCCTTAAGACCAGTCTGGCCTCCATCGTGGGGCTGTGGTGAGGATCACCCCAGAGAACATTGGGCCAGAGGATATCTGATGGCGATATGGTGTTTAGTTCTCATGGTATTTTCCCTCTCTTTTGCCAAGAAGGGTCAAAGAAGGATGGAGAAAAAGGTTCCAGCAGACTCCTCTTTTCCTGGCTTTTTTTTGTTCAGCCCTTGAAGGGCTGGATTGTGTGGGCAGAAAGAGGGGTGCAGAGGGGTGAGCTTCCTGGGACTGGGGTAGGGGGAGGGCATAGCTGTGCAGGTACATAGGGAGGTGGCCCTAGCCCTGGGGTCTGGCCTCGGTAGGGTTTCTAGGCTGAGGGGAGAAGCAGAGCCACCAGAGAGCCTCAAATAGGAAGGAACCAAAGACATACAGTGGTTTTCTTGAGCACCTAGGCACCCAAGGGCTTTCAGGTGGCTCTGGGAGCCAGACCAAAGCATAGCTGATGTTGAATTTCTAGCCAGTCATCAGGATGGGGGTTTGAAATCAGATTCAACTGATTTAAAGAAATAACCATGACGCTTTTGCACACCCAAACTTGTGGAGTGAGAATTCCTCTCTCAGTACTGACAAGAGCCTGATATAAATGTGAGCTCTTGGATTACTTTTCATGCCCGTTCACTCCTGGTTTTAGCCATCCAGGAAATCAGATTCACAGGTATCCCTTTGCCTTGTCATCCTTCACTCATATTTGAATATACTGAAGGCCTAGTGAGCCCATAAATTTTCCAGTGGGCTGAGTACAAGCAGACATCCCCAAGGCTCTGCTATACAGATGGCCCACCACATGGGGTTTGAGGACCACCCACATCAGCCTCAAGAGAGGAGTCAGTAAAAGTACCTTCCTGGGTCACCTTCAGACCCACAGAAATAGAGTCTGGGGCTGGGTGGAGGGTGTTGGGAATTTGCATTTTAACAACATCCTCTATGAACATCTTATTATGCTCAAGGAAGTGTGTTAAGCTTTGCTCTAGAAGTGAAATGAAAATGACACCATTATATTCCCTGCTGGAAACTGAGAAGACAGATTTGCTGGGAGGAGTATTGGTTGTGACCAAGTGATCAATTATGATTATGATATTAATTCTGTTTTTGTATCACGGACTTAGCTATTTGTGTCCAACCCTACTTCTGGATATAAACTCAACGGCAGTGATCAGGCCCCCTGAGAGCTCAGCACCAAGGGCCTTTGACTCCACTGAAGGAACAAGAAGCTCCCAGTGCCTGCTTGGTACCAGCCTGATGGTTGAGAGTTGCATTACCTCTAGTCCCCATGGCCATGGGCCCCTGGGGGCTGTGTCATGGTCACCACCTCTGTTCAGAAGGTGCAGGTTCTGTCTGCCATCTGATGTATATATGTGATAGCATGAATTTATGACCAAGTTACATAAATAGCAAAATTATAATATATTAATAGCAATATCATAATAGAATAAAGGTTTGAGAAGGCAACCAATCTTCTAGAAGCTGAAGGTTGGCATTCGTTGTTTGTGAACTCAGTTGAAGGCAGTCCCTTCAGAATTTGGTTAAATCACAGCGAGAAAGACCAGCATTAGTTGCAGGGAATCATTTTCCAGGCGGAACCATTGCAAATGCTGAAACTGGCCCCTGAGGTTGCATGGAGCCTCCTTTCCTGAGTGAGATCTTTGGAAATGAGGCTGTCTATAACAGTGGTTTCCACAAAGACTTCCGTCTCACAGCAGTTTGGCCACTGAAATAAATTTTTTGGCTGATCACCATATGAGGCCTTTCCAGAGGTGGCTCCTAGTGTGCTCTGGAGAAGGTCTTCCAATAGGAGTGGCAGTCAAGGGTCACGTATGACAATGACCAATGCCCAGCTGCTCCAGAGGACATGGTGAGCCAGGTATCTTTCTGGCAAAGGGCCAGGTACAGAGTCAGCCTGGTGGGGCCAGGGACAGCATGGGTGGTCAGGTCAGGATCCTTCTTGACAATCTCTGGTTTTTTGCTGTGCCTGTCCCTGCCCCTACCCCTATTCTATACTGTCCACCAAGCCCACTCTGGGAGGATGCCCAATGGAAATGGAGGGAGGTGAGGTAAGAGGTAAGAGAAGCTCAGTGGAGAACCATGTACTAGCGCCGGCACTGTGTTACACAAAGCTGGTCTGCAATAAATATTGTATTTGTTGATGAAAAGCCTCCTTTGTTGACTTCTGTCTCTCAACCTCTGTCACATAGCAGCGATATCTCTCAATCCAGGTGCCCACTCCTCTGGGGCAGTGAGAAGAGGCTGAGAAAATGGTGATGAATACAAGCGTGTTTGAAATCAGGAAGGTCAACCTCACTGGCCTCTGTTTTGTGGGCTGCAGATTTCATCTGCTAGGTGACAGTTGACATCCACTCTGCTTCCTCACTTGCTTTGCTGACATCTCAGACAGCCTCTCTTTACTCCTCGGGATACAGGCTGAAGTCCAGGCAGGGACGTCCATGTGAAGCCCACTCATCTGCTCCAGGAAAACGCGGGGAAGGTCTTCCCATTACTCTGAGATGACGGGATTTGTCCTGTGCTGTGGGCATGGGAGGCTGGGCATTGGGACCATTTTGCAGGCCCTCCTTGGGGTCTTCACTGTGCTGTGACTTTCTTGAAACGTGGCCCCAGAAAGACAGGGATGGACATGTGCAGATCCAAGGAGAGACAGGTCCAGGGTTCACGTGAACAGCGTTTGGATGACCCATCCTCAGGGTTAGTCTTTAGTCCTTGCATGCAGGTGACGGACAGAGACCACACTTCCCAACCTTGCAGCTCCCTAAGTGGCCTCTAGCGGCCTCTATGGGCACTATCTGAGGGGGATGGGAGCCAGCCCCTCCCACGGTCCATGCTGATGCCAAACCCAGGTGCAAAGCGGGCTGTAGCCAGGCTTCCACTCCCAGAGTGGCTCTGGCTGTTGATAACTCAGCCACTCCATTCCTCTCACCCACTGCTCTGGGGGGTGTGGGTAGTCAGAGAGAGACCTGGGCCGCCTGGAAAGGAGGGCAGATACCCTGTTTCTCTCTCCACTTAGGATTCCCCCCCGCAGCGCTGGTGAGGGGCAGAGGCTACCTCAGTGGGCATGCTTGTCGAAGGACCCATCACTGAGGAGAGCCTGGGCATGTGGGAAGACCTGGCCCCCAGCTGTGGCCCACCCAGGAGCCACAGGAGGGACTTTGAGAGGAGGAGGCAGGGAAGGCAAATAAATGGTGACTGGGGTTTTCTTTCTTATTTAAAAAAATAAAAAGGAAATGATACGCTAACATTGGTGAACACAGGCAGGTGTGGAGGAGGCAGGGTCTGTTCTCTGGAGCAGGACATGGCCCGGGCCCAGGTCAGATGAGGCCCGCAGCTTTCTCCTGCACATCGTATTCCTTGTTCTTCTTCACCCTCCAGCTGATGAAGACAAGCAGCAGCATGCCCAGGGCCTTGTAGCCCATCTGCAGACCCAGGTACCTGTGGGAAAGGAGGAGGCAGGGCCGGTGAGGGAGGGGGCTCTGCAGCCCAGGTCCTAGGGCCAGGACCATCAGAAAGTGCAGCCTCATTCTGACAGTGGCCCAGGGCATGTGTGGGCACCATGCAGGTAAGGATCTGTCACCACCCAGGTGGGGATCACCTTCCTCATTCCTTTGACCCCAATGTAGGCCAGGAGTAGGCACAGGACTCCTAATCCAGTGCTCGTCATCCCTCTGCTGGCTCCCCCAGAGGGCCAAAGATGAAACGGCTGCCCCAGCCAGCCCTGGGGGGGCCCATCCTTTGAGCAGAGCCAGCAGGAGAGGGACATCTTGCTGTCCTCTCAGTCCATCCCTCTCCTGGCCTTTGCCACCCCCACACCGTTCCCAGCCCCCCAGCCTCTCAAGCCCCCTTTCCCATGGCTTCTGGGCCATGTGATGATGGCAGCAGGGGAGGTGGCTGGAAGGGGAGCAGAAATCAGCAGAACTGCAGCTGGGCTTGGCCCATTGAGACAAACTGGGCCGCCTGCTCACAGAGCTCTGCCAGATGGGGGCCCCTCTCTCTGAGTGGTGGGAGGCTGGCCTGGGGTCGTCCCACAGCCATGGCCTCTCCCTCACACTCCAGCCATCTCCGTGCCTTCTTTCTGCTGCTGCCTGTCCCTGTAGCCATTGGGCAGATGACCACCCTTTGCCCAGGCCTAGGACCTGGCCTCCTTGACTCATGTGTGTACCGGGCCCCCACCTGTCCCGAAGGGCGTCGTTGTCGTAGTAGGCGCAGGCCCCTTGCCTCCCAGAGCACTGCGAGCTCCACCGGATGCAGGAGTAATCGATGGTGAGGCCGTAGAGGGCTGGAGCCGGCAGCCAGGCTGGCGTGGGGGAAGAGTTCAGAGAGCCCAGGTCACATGGAGCTGAAGGCTGAGGTGCAGGCAGGGTGGGGAGTGGAGCCCCCCCAGCTCCCCGGCATGGTTCACACATATGAGAATGGCTCTGCCCCGCCCTTGGGCATCATAGTGACTTTGGAAAGCAGAATAACTTTCAGTGAAGCCTGAATTTCTCTTTCACCAGGAGGCTTAGAAGAGAAAAGGGACCTGGGCCTTCAAGGCAAAATGAGTCACAGGGGTCACCCTGATGCCAGGGCAGACATCCAACACAGTTCTCACGCCTGAGACTGGCCCCAGGTGGAGATACGCTGACCTCCACGCTGAGCAGGAGGCTCCCGAGAGCATCGACTTCTCAAGTTCTCACACTGGCCCAGAGGTGTGGGTGCCATCACTTTAGTGAGGAGGATGGGGAGCTTGGCTAGCTCACTGTTACACAGCCAAGAGGGGTCAGGGCTGGACTTGAACCCTGACCTACCGAGATTGGAATCTCATGTGCTTCCACTACACCAAGCTGCCCTATTGGATCAGACAACACCCCTGAAGGCCTCTCAACATCCTGGCTGCTCAGAGGTTCTGCTCCCAGCCCCCTGAACTTCCCAGAAGCTGAGTGGTAAGATCTGGTCCAGCAGGGGCTATGCTTTCCTGGTATTAAATATTCTGGACATTCCTTGCTCTGTATCATTAGCCACAGTTCTAGACCGTCACTGGACTGGGAAGGGGCTTGTCTGGGATTTGTACCCAGGCTGAGCGATACCATTCTCAGAACCACAGTGCTAAGAACAGCCTCCCAGACTTTGTTTAGGGCCCTGTGAGATGCTGCTTCCAGAGGAAAGAGATGACATTCTGCATGTGGCCCCACCCATAAGCAGGAAACTTTGAGAAGCAGCCTCTCTACTCAGACCCTGCTCACTCCCATCTCCAGGTGAACTGGAAACTGGCTAGATGGGCTGACCTCCCAGGATACCTTCCTAAGTAGAAATGAAGTCCAGAAAAATTTTCAACCAAATCCCAATGGGTAATTTTAAACCTGCTGGAGTTTATGAGTAGGAAGTCCTTCTTTCTACCCCAGGGTGGAGTTGCATTCTTGGTTGATAAATGGAATCCCTCCTGGCCTGGGTTTTCTAACTGTGGCCCCACATTGAGTTATCTGACCTCAAATGGAAAAACAAAAGCAGCAAGTGCTTTGAAAAATGGGAGAGTTGTTTTCAAGGTCATATTCAAGGTTGCTGGAGGAAGCAGGGCAGGGCTCTTCAGAGCATATCCCAGCTGCTGGCTGGGCCAGGAGGAATGCAAGGTTTCCTTCCCAGGGGAGGTTTTAGAGAAAGTTATGAATGATAAGTTATACATGAAAATGAGGAGCTATGATGACAACAGTTTTTCCTAGCCTCAGCCAAGAGGACAGGTAGATCTCACTGCCCTGAGTCCTTGGTGTTTATAATGTAGGCCAGAGGAGCAGGTCTGAAGGGGCTCAAAGGGGTCAACGGGGATAGAGAAGCAAGTGGGCCGAGGCCAAGAAATCTGGTTGAAAAAGCTGGTTCATTCCTCATTATCCAGACACCTCACGCAACCTGGGGTTGGATTGGGCCCTGTAAGAGTTCCCATACAGCCAGCCTCAGGAAGGACATCACCCACACACCCTAGAATGAAATGGAAGCCACTGCAGGGAGAGGTGTGGACCTGGCCTCCTGGGTAATGAGGCACAGTGGACTCTACAGGATTTCAGATTTAACATTGGAACATACACCTTCTGGAAACTGAAGTCCCTCTCTCTGGGATCTCCATATTCCCCCCTGCAGTTTGTACCCACTAGGTCCTTAATAAATACATCCTCAGTTGCATTCAGTCCCTTTACTTCTGTTTACCTGTCACTGCAAGTATCTCCATATTAATGCCTGGTGTTAAATCTAGTATGTGGATGTGTCAAGAAGGGGCACCCCCACATGAGCAGTCCTGGGAAGGGCCTGCAGTGGCCCCCACCACCCAGCCCACACACCCAGGGAGAGCCAGTGTCCCTGTGGGGCACTGCTGATCCGGTCACTTGTGTACAGCTCCATTCCTCTGGTGGGCTTTGGGCTGCTTGAGGGCAGGCAAGGTTGGGCTTATGGCACCACACAGAAGAAACTTTTGTTGAACAGCAGTAGGAGGAGTGAATTTTGTAAATTGGGAAGGAAGCCAAGGCTGGGCCTAGCTCCTATTCTGGCTGGGGTAAGAATACAAGGTTTTGTTCCTACCACAAGTTCTTGGAGAAAGATCTTAAAATACCTATCTTTAACTCTCTATTAGCTATTTTCAGTTGTGTCCATTTTTCTTACATAAATTAGTTTGAAATTAATGCCATAGAGGGAGTCTTTCCTAACCTCAAGCAATCGGGGACACTGTCCACACGGGGTTTTGGCGTCGGCTGTTGATTTTGCACAGCTTCTCTTTACCATGCAGATGTGATCTTCTCCCTTCCCTGCCCTGCACTCCACAGCCTGGGGCCACTTCTTGGGAAGGGGATCCTAGACACTTACCCAGCAAGCGCATCAGCAAGAACTGTATCCCGATGGCAAATGACTTTTCTTCCTGGTTCACTACACTGAAAAGGAAGACAGGGAATCAGCAGTGGGAGGATTCAGGGCTGCACTATCCCTCAGTCAGGGGCGGCCAGCCTCAGGGCGGGTCAGAACCTGTCCTACATGGCCTGATTCACCTGGGCTGAAGGCCCCGTTGTTTGCATTTGTGGTTCTCACAGCATGTTCCCTGGATCATCGGTGTGCTCTGGGAACTTGTTAGAAATGCAGGTTCTCAGGCCCCAGCCCAGACCTACTGAGTCAGAAGCCCTGGGGGTGGGCCCAGAGACCTGTCTTAACAAGCCCTGTAGGAGATTCTGATGCACACTCACACTTGAGAACCCCTGGTCTATGTGGTTTTCAGGGCTGCCCGGTGCCCCCTTCAAGAGGCAGAGGGAGGAAGAAGCTGGGAGCAGAGAAGGGTGCTGGCAGGTACGTTGACAGCAGCAGGTCTGAACAACTCCCAAAGGGCGTCTGAGCCCAGTAAAAGGCAGCCCTGGTGCAAAGTGTACCTAGGGCCCCTGGGCTGCAGGCTTCTGTGCACAACTAAAATAATTCCCTACTCTGGGCCAGCTCTGTGGGTGTGTGAACTGTGCAGCTGCTTCCCTAGATTCTCAACTAAATGGGACTTCGGCACCCCAATTTGGCTTTTGAGTGAGATCTTGGGCCCCTTCTGGCTCTGTCCCATGTGGCCCTGAATCAATACTGGTTTTCTTTTTTTTTTTCAAAATATTACGGGGTGCAAACATTGAGGTTACATACATTGCCTTTGCACCGTCCGAGCCATGGCTTTCTGACCACTCTCTCTCCTTCCACATTTCAGCTGAGCTTCACTCCCAGCCTGCATTCCCACAGCTGCTCGGGGGCCAGCACTGATATAAGTAATGCTTGGATCACCCACAAAGTCATCTCTAAGCCTCTCCTTCATGCTAAATAGCATCCATTCTGTCCTCTTCTCCATTGGGATTTATTTTTAAATCATTTTGGAATCCTGGGGCCTCCTCTCCAGTTTCACCCCTGCCCCTGACCAGACTTGGGGAGATTGTCCAGAGAAGCCTGTGCTCTGGCTGGAATGATGCTCTGTTCTCCACGACTTCCCCATCCCTGGGGTTTGAAGTCCTCTGGGAGGAGATTTGACAAGGATCACCCTCTCCCCTGCTGCTTAGGGACTTCCCTGAGAGATTTCCTTACTGTGTCCCCTCTCCTCTTTATGGCCTCACCCAGATTAATCTCAGGGTTAGAGGGTCCACCGTGGTCCATCTGACCCGGGGTGTAAGAGGGGAAGCCCACCGTGGTGCCTTAGGTGAAAGCATCAGTACTCGGAATGCACAGGATTGGGGGCAGGCAGTAGAGAAGGGGGTGACAGCGGTATTGGGGAAAGCAACATGCCATGGACTCTGAGCATCCCTGCACCTTCTTGCTGAGTATGCCAAGAATGCAAGGTCCTAACTGCTTTTTTCCTGCACCACTTCTCAGGGTTGTGGCTGCAGTGAGCAACCTTGAGGCATGAGTTAAAGTTTCTCCCAGAGCAAGAACGGTCTTTCTCGCTGCTCACTGTATAAGCAGCAGCTCTCTCACACTTGGTGTTCCTGCAAAGCATACACCTGGGCCTCTCTGTGTCACCCCTATAGGATTTGGGGGGCAAGGATAACTGACATAGCATGAGGTTCATGCTGCTTTTTATGCTGTTATAAAGTCCTTTGTCTCTGACCCAGGAGTCTCATATCTTCTGCCAGCATCCTTGAAACAGTAGCTTGAAAGCTTGCAAGCTAACTTGATAGCTAATTTGTAAATAGGGTAAAATCCTAGACCCCAAACAAGGGGCTGCTTCTGCTCCTTCCTCATCTCCTAGCCTTCTGGGGAAAGTAAGTCATGTGTACCTAGATAGCTGTTAATAATTATTATTATAATTCAGTTAATAGTGATAATTGACCAATATGCAGAGCACCATATATTTACAAAGCAATTTATTATATTGTCCTGACACCAGCCCTTTGTGGTTGATATCATTATCCGCATTTCATAAATTAGGAAACTGAGGCTCAGTGAGGTTAAGTAACACCCAAGACACTAATTCAGCGTGCAGCAGTACAGGGACTGACTCTGGCAGGGGAAGGCCAAATCCTGTGTTTTTCCCTCTCTGCTTGGAAAGCGAGTGAGGACAGGAGGGAGGGCAGGGGGTGGGTTAAGTGAACTTGGTTGAAATGTTGTTTTCCCCTTTGCAGCCAGTGAGGTGAAGGAAGGGTCATTCCCTGTAAAAACCTCAGAGGCACTTCAGCTCCAGCTGTAATGGGACACCTCTCCCCTCCCCCTCCCACCCTGGCCTCTCCCTTCCTGACCTGAGGACTTGGTCCTCCATCCAAGGATACTGGAATTTTCTCATTTTCATCCTTTTCCATAGCCCCCACTCTGTCTCTGGAATGTTCCTGAATGCTTAAGCCAGCATTAAGTCAGGGCCTCATGGAGCAGAGACCAGAAGGGGCCCAAGATCTCAATCAAAATTCCTGCCTTGGTTTGTACGCCCAATTGAATTCTCTTCCCTCCTCTCAGTTCCTTTAGGATTTAAAAATAAGCAAACCTACAGCATTTCCACAGCATGGCTCAGCCATTCGCCAGGTCTGCCATCCTAGGCTGGAGATTTAACCTCCCACGTGCAGAGTGGAGGTGCTCACGGGGCCGCGTGAGGCCAAGCAGTGAGGGCCTCAGCACAGAGCCCGCACCGGCAGGGTCCCTGGCACTGTTCCTGCTAGCATCATGTTCCTGTATTACCAAAAGAAGCTTGCGTGTCATTGTTCAAAGGACTCTGAGGGCCAGAAAATGGAGGAGAGATGGGAAGGGAGCAACTGAGCGCAGAGTAAAGGGAGATATGGGAAAGCCAGGCCTGGCCCCCCAGGGCGCCACTCACCGCAGAACCATCATGTAGAGCGGGTTGTGGGAAAGGCAGGCTATCAGGGACACGAAGGAGATGAGGAAGGTGGTCGGGAGCAGGAAGTGGGCACAGGGGACCGGGCACGATCCTGTCTTTGCTGAGGCGGATCCCCCGGTCACACAGCTGCAGTTCAAATAGGTCTTGAAGAGGAAAGGGAGGGAAAAAGAGGAAAGTCTACTGTTATTATCTCACCTCCACACGCTTCAGACGTCTGAACCAGCTCTTTCCTGAGACTCCCACGGGTTAAACCCCTGGCTCCTCCAAGTCCCCAGGAGAGCTGGGTGAGGCTGAGGAGGAGACCAGGTGACGGCTTCAGGCTGTCCCAGAGGTCCTGCCTCTGTCACTGTTTGGGCAACAGTGACTGTCCTCCAGCATGGGCAGGGCCCCCCAGAAGTCACCCGCATCTGGGTGTCCAGGCTCTCACCGCCAGGCAGGCCCAGCCCAGCTTGGAGCCAGGGGCTGGGGAGGGCTGTCCTCTGGACCAGGTCACCCTGTGCCTAGTGGTGGTGGTTTTGTAGGTTGTTGTTTTTGCCATTCTGTGTTTGTTTCAGGGGAAGGTACAAATACGAGGAAAGCAGTAGGGATACAATAAAATCCCCTGAGCTTTGCAACTGTCAAGCCTTTGTGGGAGCTCCCTGCCTGAGAGGAATTCCTTCTGTCTGTAAAGGACTCCAGATAAAGAGGCCCCTGTCTGAAGTCTGCAAGTCTGTGTGGCTCAACACTGTTGCACTTTGGTGGCCACTGCCCTTGTCTGGTGGTCTTTACTTTGCTTCTTGTAGTGTCTGATGGCCCAGTCAATGATCCTTTAAGAATTATAACAGTTATGGGGCCAATACTGGAACTAATGACACAGTGTGTTTCCTTCCACAGACAGTGGGAACTATGCACCTTTGTTACATTGACTCCTAGGAAGCTCAGAAGTAAGTTAAATACAATATTGCTGTTACCATCCTCAGTCTGGGTTTTATAATTACAGATTTTTTTCCTTATACTCTACTATTTTTTTCTAGATATTATGCTAATGGATTTTTATCTTGACATATTTATGCTGTTATTGGAAACTTGCCAAGATTATTTCTGGAAGTAGGTGAGTCAGAAGTAAATAAAGATAAGAAAACCACAGAAGCCACCACAGACTCCTCCAACTGGAAGGCAACTAAGAGAGCATCCTGCCCAAGTTCCTCATCCTCCCTCTGCCTGAGGGGCACACTCCTTTGCCCACAGAGTGGCCGTGGAAGCAGCCATGCCCTGTTCTCTGAGAAGGGATTGGTAAGGGGGGGCTAGCCTTGCCCACGCCCTCCACAGACTTATGGGAATAATGCACATTCCTCTCCTTAGGGCATCCTTATGGTAACTACATAGATTTCCCAATTGCTCAGAGGTTCCTGAGCCTGACCTACCTGGCCCTGGCCCCTGCCTGCTCCCTGGCCCGGCTGGGTGCGACATTCCTCACTCAGTGCCAACCCTGGCCTTTCCTCTCTTCTCCTATAGCACACCAGTACATGCATGCCTTGGGACTTGCACTTGCTGTTCCCTTTACCTGGAATGCTTGCTCCCAGGTCTTCACTGGGTTTCTTCTCTTGGTTGTTGAGTTCTAATGTCACCTCTTTAGGGAGGCCCCAGGCAATCTCTATCCCATTAAATCTCTCAATGCCATGGGTTACTTTCTTTAAAACTCTTGTGCATTTATTTGATAGAATGCCAACTCCATGAGAGCAGGGACTTTGTCTGATGGGTTTACTTCCATGCCCTCAGCACCCAAGGATGTGCCTAGTGTTCACTATTTGTTGAATAACTAAACAAATGATCAAATTGGTTTGCTGCTGGCTGATCCTAAAAGGTCTGGAGCCAGATCAGAGAGAGATGGATAGGCCCTCGCCAAGTGAACACAGAATGTAGGCTGCCCAAGTAGAAGGCTAGTGGCCAGGAGATACATGGCTGTGAACAGATTGAGGCAGGGCCCTGGGTTTAGTCCCAGATCAGCCCCTAAATATTAATAGCTGCATGACTTCAGGCCAGTCATGTGGCCACACTTGGGAGCTGAGGGGTTGAACAAAATGCTCTCGACTACTGCTTCTGGCTCTAACCTTCCAGGTTCATGTCACAGAGGCCCTCTGCCTCTGCCTTTATCTGGGCCAGCCCACATGGCTTTGCAACATGGCCAGAATGCAGGACCTGGAGATGTCCCATCAGGACCCATCAGGATGAGGCACGAAGGCCTTGGCTGACGGAGTGCTCTGTCTTGTTTCTGCTCTAAGCGTTGGCAGGCCTTAAGAATGTGAATTTGTTGGACATTGGCCAGTCTTTAATTGACCTTGGGCTGTCGGCATCTGGTCAAGTCCCTAGGGAAGGGGAGGTAGAGAGAGGATGGGCGTGGCCCAGAGGAGGCCAGGATGCTGGCAGCGGGAGTGTGTGGAGCCCTGCCCATCCCGGAGCCGGGGAGCAGTCCCAGACCCCATGGGGCTCCTCCTGCCTCTGGGACCCCAGCTGCCCTTACCGGCTGCCTGGAGGCTATGGAGCTCATGTTGATGTCGCTGCAGCCAGCATGGCAAGGGGAGAGGTACTCTACTCCATTGTCCCCGCAGACAGGGTGGAAGATAGAATCTGGGCACGAGCAGTCCCTGCGGCACGCAGGAGGCTGCGGATGTATAGAACTTGATGTGCTGCCAGCAGAAAAGGAAACGGAGAATCAAACAAAGCGAGACCAAAGAAAAAACTCTACACTCCAGCCAGTGTGAGTTCCTGGCCAGTTAATGTGTCTGTGCCTCTCTATTTGTCTTGGGCCAGCGCCACCCTGGGATCTGAATTATGCCTAGTAGAGCCAACGATAAATTTGCCACTGTTCAGTGGTTACGGCACCTGTCTGTTTCTTCTGCTACTCAGAGCCCAAACCCACCAATCTGTCAGCTGAGAAGGCCTAGTCGGCAAACCTCCTGCCACAGCAGGAGTCAGGACAACCAGCCAACCTGATGAGAGAATGGCAGTTGCAATGGGAAAGTCACAGGCAATATGGGCCCTCTCTCTTCTTCCAGCTGGGCTCAGGCTGGAGACAGTGGCGAGTCCCCTTGAGGCAATCCGGGCTCTAGCTTGCTGCCTGTCTCCTGGGTCAGCGTAGACATTGCCCAGGTCGCTCCATCCCCTGAGCTTCCACCCAGGGGGTTTCGCTGGTTGGTCTTACTGTTTCCACTGTCTACAATATCTGATATTCATGACCTTCTTTGGGGAGGGTTGGGATGGGACTCACAAACCACAGTCCAGATCTTCCACTAATATAATTATGCTAATGATATTTAGCATTTACGGGCCATCTTTTATGTGCCAGGCACTGTGCCCAGGGGCTTTTCATGCACGATCATCACAATGAGTCTACAATTAATTATTCGCCTTTTGTGGATGAGAAAACCGAAGCTTAGATAAGTAACTTCCCCCAACTAGTAAAGAGCACCAAGACTAGAACCCAGGCCTGTCTGATGACGAAGCCGAAGCCGTGTGCTAAACGCCCAGGGAAAGCATCAAAAGGCCCCAAAGGATTCTCAGCTTCTCTCAATCCACGGTCAGCCTGCAGAAGGGCAGCACACACCAGGGGGCAGTCCCTGCCCTGAGCGACCCTCTCTTTCCTCCCTTCCCTCCCTTCCCTCCTTTACCAGCCAAAGACAGGAGGAAGTTATCTCAAAGAGAAAGAGAAAACACTGATTCTGTCTCCAGTGTTGCAACCTCATTAGGCAAAGTCTAAAAGAAAAGCTTGCTGAAAGGTGGCACCCAGGAAAAAAATGAAAATGTTCCTTTCCCCTCATCCTGAACATAAAGCCAGACTTAAGCCCATGACCCATATTGCTTTATGCAAACTGATAGCTAGACTTTAGCTGCCCTCCTCCTTACCTGCCCTAATTTTTCAAGTCTGCCATCACTTTCATTGTTCCTCTCCATATCTTTTCAAGTCTCCTCTCGTCTTTCCTCAGCAGTTCAGTGAGACTGTAATTCCAGCCGGCACAGAGCTGATGCTAAACATAGCTTATCTCCTGGTGCCTGTGGCTCACAGCCCTACAGATTCATCCTGAAACCAAATGAATTAGTTTTTGATGCTTCTTAAAAAACAGAACCCTAACCCTGAATGCTGGCGGCCCACTAGGACTCTGATCTCTTGTAATAATGGAGCATGCTATTCAAGACCTGACTTTCTAAGTTGCCACGTGAAAGATCAGATCAGAGTCCAGAGTACTCACCATTATGCTATGGCAACTAGATAGCAAATCAAAAGTGCATCGCAGAGAAGAGAGTCAAGGAGGCAGGAAGGAAGATGTATGGCAGCCAGATCAAGGCTCTGGCCTTAGCAAAAAGCATCTCCACACCACTTACTCCCATTACCTGGGAGGGTAGACCTCGGCCACGGCCGGAGTAGAGCATCCCATGAAGAAGAGAGGGGTACAGAGGATCATGGAGATGGTGATGATAGTGGTAGCTACTCGGGGAATGGTTTGTAGAGAGAAAACAAAACGCTTCATGAGGATTCCTCCAAACAGCATCCCCAGGGCTGCGGCAGGGAGGTTCACAGCACCTGTAGTTGGAGAGAAGGAGCTGGTGTGGGTGCACAGGCCTGGGAGTGCATGTGGGCTACAGACACTGAGCTGGACCACTGAGAAGGGAGCATGGCTTCAGGAAGGACCATCTGATATATTATTAATAAATTATAATTATAATAGCTGACATTAGTTGAGCATTTACTGTTGTCAGGCACATCTAGAGAGTTATCTTGACATAGAGGATTGCCCTGTCTGTTGCAAAAAATAAAGAAGTGGGGCCCTTGCAGCCTGTGGGTTGGATGTGCATTTATTAAGCACCTCTCATTGCTTGGGCCCTCACGGCACCCTCACTATGACCAGATGGGGTTAGCTACACAAGAGTGATGACCCCTGATGTACCAGAGACTAAAGGCCAAAGGAGTGAAGTCACATTCGAGGGCCACACAGAAGGGGCACGGGAGTCACCCTGAAAATCTCACACACTGACCACCTTGCCAATCCAATATGGTTAAGCTCGCCTGTGGGTTGGGCCCAGTAATTCCCTTGGGTACTTGGAACCACATCGTTGGTTCTCAACCTCAGCTGTAAAATATAGATGCTGGGCCCCACGCCGGGGCTCCCGGCTGCATTGACCTGGGCATCTGTATTTTGTAAAGCTCTCCAGAGGAGCCTGAAGTACAGCCTGGGTTGATAATCAGTGGGCCACGTACTCTCTTACTGAAGCAAATGTATTCGAGCCCCTGGACAAGAAGGAAAAACCCAGGAGGCATTTTGTCTCACCCCAAATCTGATCCTCCCTCTCTCCTCTGCTACCCCTGCTGACATCAGGGCCTTTGGGAGGCTATCAAACATCCAGCCCCTCGACAGGGAGGAAGGCAGCCCCCAGCCTCCACCCACTTCTGACTGGGAAGGAGTCTGAGAAATCTGCCAAGAACATTCTAGATTGTCAACCAGGAAAAATGTCCTTAAAATTCTTTCTCTTGGGCAGTCCTCCTCTGGCTCCTGTCTGCATCCAGTCTCGCCTGCACCCATCCCTGGATGGGCAGCTGGAGTGCCTGGCCCCTGCCCAGCTCCTGCATTGCCCTCCAGACTCACCGATGAGGAAGTTGGCATAGGCCGCTGAGGTGCCATACTGCTTCTCCAGGAACTTGTTGAGGAATGTGGAGAGGCCAGCGATGACAGAGGAGAAGGTGCACTGGGCCAGCACCACCAGCATGAAGAGAGGGTTCATCAGGAGCCTCAGGAAGATGCGGGGAAACCCTACGAACAGACCACCGTCAGGGGCCAGGCCCCTGTGGCAGCCACCACAGGGTGACCCTGCTTCGCCCCCATTTCTTCAGGGAAGAATCGGAGGCACTGAGATGTTCAGTGGCCAGTCTAGGGGCACACAGCCACTCAGACTCCCACGGCACATGCTCACAGGCTAAATAAAATGAGGATGTGCCAAAAGAAATCAGGTTGTGGGCAGACAGAAACAGGATTGGCACTGGAAACAGCCTCCTTGCGTGACCAACACTTCACATGAAGGGAGGAGGGAGAAAAACATGGGGGCCAGACCATGGGGCAGGGGTAGGGGACTGACCCTGCCTGAATTTGGGTCTCCTGGTACCTGCAAAGCGGTAGTCACCAGGATCCCCGAGCTGCAGGCGCACCTAGGAGATGGGCCAGCTACAGACCACCTGCTCCTGCTGCCCCTTACCACGCGGCACCACGTGGGCTGGGTTCCCCGCCCACCCCACCCTGGGCCAGTCAGTTACGTTTAATGAAATCCACCAGGGAGCCTCTCGAGCTGTCGCCCTCCATCGACCTTGCTTCGTCCGCTCCGGCAGGAGACCTCTGAAGGCAGCAAAAGGGGCAGAGTGTTAATGGCCCAGGCTCACGGCAGCCACCCTCCCCAGGCCCTCGACCGTCTGGTATTGGAGGCTCAGGGCCAGGCAGAGGTGAGCCACCCCAGGCCCGGGTGTCTGGAGGGCATCCAGAGAACGCTCTCTTGAGGCAAACACTGCCTGCATTTCAGTGAGCCTGGGGCTTTGGCCGACAACCAGAACACATCCGTTCCAATGCCTCCCACGACACTTGTGGGCATATTATTTCATACCTAACTTTCCCACGACTGATGCCAAAGGTATCGTCCTGAATCCCATCCCCTGTCTACCTGTCATGGCTGTACTTCCCCCTACCCTCAGATTCCAGGGCCACTGGCTGCTGGGACATGCTACCTCAGTGAGCTTGCCTACGTCTTACGACCTCGCCAGCTGCAGCCGGAGGCCCCCATCTGAACTACTCCCAGAGGCAAGGCCCCTGAGCTCTGACACCGTTAGCTGCTCCAGGAACTCATGGCCAGGAACAGACGCTCGCATTCATTGAGCGCTGACTCCATGCTGGGCACCGTGCCCGGTGTTCCACATGCGTTGTCTCATTCCTCACAACTTCCTTCCCCCTTCCTTCCTTCTCTAATTATCTAGAGTATTTTAAAGAAGAGGAAGCTTAGGAACAAAGAAACTTGACTAAGATCACTGAGCTGGTTTATAAGTAGCAGAGCTGCATTCAAACCCAGGTCTGCTGACCCCAAACCCCCACAATGTGCTGCCAGCCTCTGAAATTCTCCCCCAAGACAAGCCGAGGTCCTCCTGCCCCTGCCCCTCTTCCCGTAGCTGGGCCTAGATTTCATACACCTCATTGCCAAACATCAAGCTCTATTTCTCGCTCAAAACCTAGGCACAAACTTTATCTTTTTCTCCTCCTCTGATCCAGCTCCCTGCAAAGTCGTCCAGGAGTCTTCTCCAGGAATGGCCATCCTTGTCCTTGTCCCAGCCTCTCGCTCAGGCCTCTGCACTGGCCTCTTTGGATCTCCAGCCTTCATTCCTTCCAGACCCCTCAATCCCATCCACTGCCATGTTGCCACCCACATAGCCCCCCTAGTCACTGCAGTGCCCCAGAACTTCATGGGATCAGAACAGGCTTTAGGCCCTCAGCCTACCGTCAAGGCCCCCCTCCCAGGCTTCTCTTCCTTGTTTTCCGTTCTCACCCTTCCTTGATTCCTTTCCCCAGCAGATCTTACTGGAAGATGCTTGGAAGGTCACCCTGCTCAAGATACGCTCCAATCTCAGCCACCCTCACACTCTCCAGTGCTGAGAATCCCCTCCCTACTCAGTCTTTCAGGTTCAGACATGATGGGCCTATTAAATGCAAAACTCAAGTGCACCTGGTCACACACGCGACTTTTATTGGCTCTTAACTCTTCATCCCAATTTAGATGAACTCAGTGTTTCCCAAACTGTGCTTCCTGGCGCCCTCCTGATGCTTGAGATGCCAACATGGCAAGGGGACACAAGGATACACTGCCTTTTGGACATTCATGAACACCTCACCTCTCAACGCCTCTGAGAAGTCCTGCATCCTGAAACTTGCTTTGATTTCACCCAGAATTTGCATGACCTGCTATACCATCTCAGCTCTGCTTATTTTCTACCTCCTTTTCTTAAACTCATATAAGTAGGGTCTTGGGCTCTCAGAACCTTACCTCCACTCCTCTGGGCATTGTCCGAGGAAAGAAAAAAAAGGGGAAAGAGGTGAGAACCAAGAGGCCTGAAGAAACAAGCAGGCCTAGCCACCAGGCTCCAATCCAGCGGGGGTCTCCCGGGTTCAGGTTAACTGCAGCTGAAAAGAAGCCAAAAGATGCAGGGGTTTGTTAAATGAATGCATGATCTCACCTGACTGGAAAGAGACTCTCTGATCAGAGGGAGTTTTATTGACTTTCTTCCCACAATGGAGAAGAAATAAGCTATGAGCTAGAACGTTGGTGGAGACAACATTTCCTCTCCAGGCCATTGTGGCCTTCCCAGAGCACTGAGGCCACTGAGCAGGAAGCAGAGCATCAGGACGTCCCCTGCTGAAGGGAGCCTGACCTTTGCCTCACCTTATTAATTGCCAGCCCTTGGCAGGAATGATGGTGAAGGGCGCTGACTCTCCTGAGGCCTTCCGTGGGACAGACCCTAGGCCACGTGCTCAGCATCTGTTATCCCACTGGGCTGTCCCGGCAAGTCTATGGGGTAGGAATTACCTCTGTCCACCTCTAACCAATCAGGAAACTCAGGATCTGAGAGGTGAAGTCCCTTGTCCCAGGTTAAGGCTAGTAAGTGCCATTTCATTGGTTAGTTTCAAGTCTTCGTCTTCCTGGTACCCAAACCTGCACCCTTAGCTATTGAATTCTACCACCTCCCCACTTTATTGGTCCCTAAAAGGAGGCCCCATGGTCCTTGGAAGCCTGAAGAACCAACAGTATGGCTGCCTGGCCTCCAAGGAGAAGCTTTCCCCTGGCAACTCTCCTGCAACTCTCCTGTCAGATCTGACAGTCTGCCACTGCCTTTCTCTGTGTAAAGAAACCACCCGGCACAGAGGGAGGGAGAAGGTGGCAGAATGGTTCAGGCAAACAATGACAGGCATCCCTGGGCACTATCTGGGTGGACTGGGGGCTCAGTTGCTGGTCTCTTTGGGCAACCAAAAGCCAGGGGCCAACTCAGGAAGTGCCAGCACAAGAGCAAAGATGGCTTGATCTTGAGGCAGATTATTCCCCCTGGCTTTCCAACTCTCATTTGAAATACGGGCAGATGACACCACACAGATGACATAGCAGTCTGACAGCCCTGGGGACGGGAGTCTGGGCTCTGGCAGCATGGTCAGATTTCATGCTTGCCAATTCTTTGTGAGATGGGCAGGCCGACCTGTGCACTGGGCACTGGTGGGTATGTTCTTCCCAAGGGCCTGGCTCAGTCCTGCCTTCCAGCCACAACTTCAGTGGAGCGGGAACGTCACATACCACCCCCACTCTCCCCATACTCCCCACCCTCTCACCCTTTTGGTTGTGTTTAGCTGGTTTCCTCCAGCTGGGAAGGCCTTCCCTCCTGTCACTACCTGTGGAAATCCCACCCATCTGGCCTGGCTCTAAGCAGGTGTCACCTCTCTAGGAAGCCCTCTCAGATTGCCTCATGCAGGAGAACTCTCTTTTGCCTTTGAACTTCCAAAACACTTTGCCTGTCTCTCTGATACAGGGCTGACCTTCCCTGTCCTGGGGGAGGCTGGGTGGTGCGGGACATGCTCACAAAGGCAATAGCCCTGGCGTGGGTCTGGCTCCCGCCTGAGTGGTTAAGCCAGCACTTTCACCTATGTTTGTGTCTTCCCATTCTCAGCCACACGGTAACTTAGTCCATCCAGTTTTGAAAGATTACAAGCTCACACCTGTTAACCTCTTAATATATATTGGGCTTATTCTAATCTGTACAACAACTTTATTTTACTCCCATTGGCCCCATTTTACAGATGAAGAAACTGAGACACAGAAAGACCAAGTTACTTGCCTAAGATCACTCAGCTAGTACGAAGTGGGACCGGCGTGAGACACAGGCAGTCCCATACAAGTGCCCACACAGTTAAACACGACCTTAAGCCCTTCTGGATGTGAGTCACAATCCACGCGTATATTTTTTCCGAGTGTTTCTTTTTTTCTTCAAACAGCTCTTATTAAATCTTTTTAAAACAACTAGCAACATCTTAGATTCAAAGAACCATACAAATATTTTTAATGCCACCACCAAGATGGGCAGGTGTGTGGTGACATTAGAGTCCCTGCCCTAGGTCTCAAGGCTTCCTCCTGCAAATTTCTTGAGGGCAGAAAGTGTGTTGGCTACAGCGGCTCCTTCCCACAGCGGCCAGAGCGGCCGGGCGAGAGGAGGCACGTTGTCTGCTCCCTGCGGTCTGCGGGATGATGCAGTGCGGGATGCCGGATGAGCGAGTGCCTGAGGAGGTGGTGGTGGGCACGCGGAGCTGACGCTCCATTCTCTGCCCTGATTGGATGGGGCGGGGGACTGCTTGGAGGAACTGGGGATGGGGATGTGTGTCTCCGGCACACACTCACCTGTGTTCACCCTGCCGTAGTCCACAAAGATCTGCAGCATGACAGAGCCCAGCAGGTACCCGAAAGCCGGTCCAAATACCGAGATGGCAAATAAGATGGCTGGGAATGGAAATGAGGGAAAGGAGGCTGAGAGAAGTTGAGAGGGGTTGGCAGCCCCAGGCTCGCAAGCTGAGGGGGATTCCTGAGGTGTCACCCTATCTGTCCCCTGGCCTTGATGAGCCCATACCTATGGCATCTCCCACAAACAAAGCCAGAACCACTCAAGATCCCAAGGCATGCAATGCCAGCCTGGGGGTGTGCTGATGGGTGAAGCTCCCTGTGGATACGATGCTGGTGGCCCCGGCAGGAGCTTGTGGTGCCACAGAGCCTGTCGGTGTGGCCTGTCTGGTCTGAGGTATAGGCCCTGAGGATGCTCAGTGTGGTTTGTTCTAAGAGAAGGACTCGGGCACTCAGAGGGTCATCTGCTATCTGGTTTCCGTGGGCTTCTTTGAGGCCACACTGCCCTGAAGTGGGTGGCTCAGAGAAGACATGTATCCCAGCCTGTGCCTGCAGGACTGGACAGCAGCAGTAGCTGCTTCGGTTTAGGATCTACGCAGTGACTGACTCACATCATCTCATCATCTCTCAGCCACCCGGTGCTAGATGATGTTAGCTCCATTCTGCAGGTGAGGACCCTGGGGCTCTGGGGTTCAGCCATCTGCCCGGGATCTCGCAGCTGG
Source organism: Propithecus coquereli (assembly GCF_000956105.1). Lineage (NCBI taxonomy): Eukaryota > Metazoa > Chordata > Mammalia > Primates > Indriidae > Propithecus > Propithecus coquereli. Next base: position 10,667,167 of record NW_012136080.1, read on the forward strand.
GGGGTAACAGAGCTGGCATTCAACGAGGGTCTGTCTGACCCCATACCTCTGTGCTCACTTGCTGGGGTGTGGGCAAAGACCGTCAGACCTCAGTTCAACCCCCCAGGGCCTCAGCAAGTGCCACATCAGGACCTGACCCCTCCCCATAGCCCTCTTCAAGCCTGGGACTCACAGATGTACAGGGGTGAGTTGTTGGGCTCTGAGAAGTCGTCCACGTAGGAGATCCCAAATGGCTGAATGGGCACCGTCCCGATGCCAGCCAGCAGCTGGGCGACCACCATCAGGCCCCACATGCTGCTGGTCTCCTTCCGTGGGTTCTGGGTGGTGCTATGGCACTTACTGTGGGGCAGGTCCCGCCCATGCTTCTGACAGAGTTCAGTCTGCAAGAGGCTGCTGTTCCCTGCAATGAGAGCGCACGCTGACCTCCACCACCCTGGCCTCCTGGTTCCAAACCGGCCTCCAAACCTGGCCTTTCTCCCAGGCCCCTTACGGGAGGGCCAAGCCGGGTCAAGGCTGTGCTGGCAGACAGGGCTCGGTTCCTAAGGACCACCTCTCTCTGTTTGGCTAGCAGGAGAGACTCTCGAAACAAAGGTGGAGTGTGGGCTCCAGAACAGGTCTTCTTGGGTGGGAGAGGAAGCTTCCTCTTACGGGTGTCCGTCTTTCTCCTCTGTGGGCCCCAGTAGATGGAGAGCTGGGCATGGAAGGAACAGTACCTTCATCTCTGGAGGCCACCCAGCCGGAAAAGCGGGATCCAGGATCAAAATCCAGGCTTGTCAGCCTCGGCAGCCCTGGGTTCAGCCCCAGGGCTCTGGGCCCAGCCCCAGGGCTCTGGGCCCCCAGGTTCTTTTTTTTTTTTTTTTGAGACGGAGTCTCACTCTGTTGCCCGGGCTAGAGTGCTGCAGTATCAGCCTAGCTCACAGCAACCTCAAACTCCTGGGCTCAAGCGATCCTCCTGCCTCAGCCTCCCGAGTAGCTGGGACCACAGGCACGTGCCACCATGCCCAGCTAATTTTTTCTATATATATTTTTAGTTGTCCATATAATTTCTTTCTATTTTTAGTAGAGACAGGGTCTCACTCTTGTTCAGGCTGGTCTCGAACTCCTGAGCTCAAATGATCCACCTGCCCCGGCCTCCCAGAGTGCTAGGATTACAGGCGTGAGCCACTGTGCCCGGCCCGCCCCAGGTTCTTTTCAGCAGGACAGAGATCACCCTATCCCACAGGGCAGGGGGCCCTTCCAGCCTGGGTTGCATCTCTCCTGGGTTGTGACTCTCAGAGCCTTCACTCCTTAATGAGCACAGTGCCAAGTCACACTGGAGGACCTACTGCCAATGACATTTCATGGCCTTACCATACCTGGGCAGCTGCCAATAATCATGGAACTTCTGAAGCTAAAGGGACTTTGAGACCCTCTAGTTCAACCTCTCCTATGACAGACTGGGGGGCTGAGGCTGCACCCAAAGTAGCCAGGCTGCACCTTGAGGGCCTTCTGAGAGAGTCCCAGACATCCCCAATGTGGCCTGTGAGCACTGTGGCTCCCGTGGCCGTGGAGCTCGCCAGGCTGGGCTGCTGCTTCCATGCCTCTGTTTTTAATTTGGCTCACATTGGACAACCAGCACTGTTAGTCCTCCAAGGCCTTGGAGGTTCTCAAGGGCTCCTTTCCATGAGATCCTTTTTTTTTCTGCCTTATTCAGGTCAGTGGAAACCATAGATATCACCAATCTCACTCCGTGGGGTTATTCACTTAACACTAATGGGATTCAGTTTAATTTGCATTTGTGGTGCTCTCAGAGAGGGTATGGCCCTGAGCTAGGTGGGCCTAAGTCTCACGGAGAAGAAAACTGAGCACCATAGACTAGATCTGTTCCTCACACTTGATGCTGCCCAGTGCTGTTGGGCTCAGAGCTACCCTGGATGGTGGGGCTTGCGTGGGTCGGGGTCTGTCCTCCTCACTGTCCTTTCTCCTCTCCCCAGACACATGCCTCGTCCAGTCTTGCCCCACTATTGTCTGCGTGCTACACTGGTGTCTGTGCAAGACACATTTGACAACTGCTGCATAGCAGGCTCCCCCATCAGTCAGGGAGGCCTGTCCCAGGAAAAGCAAAGGGAGCCAAGGCATCTCTCTGGGTCCAGGTCATCCAGATCTGGCCCTGGCTGTGTGCAGGGAATGGAGCACCCAGGCAAGCAGCCAGGGACTTTGGTCAGTGTCCCTTTGGACCTTCCTCCTCCCATTCCATGCTCATCATTCTGTTTTTCAATGCACAATTCAAATGAATTGGCCCAAACACATAGTACAATAATAAGCAGTTTCTTAGAATTAGGGTGAGAATATAGCCTTATTTACATGGAAAGACAGCTGTAACATCTTGTGAGGTTCAAAAAATAACTAGTAGCTTGGACAAGAATATGATCCCTAATTTATAAAACTTATGTGGACCAACTGAACGTGCAGAGGAAACTTCTGGGAGACGGCAGCTCTCTCAGGGACTGATGGGATCATGCCAATCTTTTTTTGTTTGCCTCATTGTATTTTCTAATTTTTCTATTATATTATGAACACAGGACACTTTTGAAATGGAGCAACAAAGTTTTTAAATTGAAAAAGTTTTCATAAATAAATATATCCAAATTTAACAACGTCTCTCCCATTTCATGTTTCTCCATCCCACCCCCATTGCCCTTCTTTCTGGTCCAGCCTCCAGGCCTGCAAGGCGTGGGCTGCGTTCTTCTGCCCACCCTGCCCACCTACCACCCCCTTACCGCTGCACAACAGTAGCCTTCTAAGATTTACAGCTCCCATGTAGGGACCCAAGTTCCAACACCAGAATTTTTAAACTTCCATTTACTGACGGGGCCAGGCCCTGTGCCAGGCTGTGATGTATGTCGACTCCTGCTCACAGAGGGTACTAGCCTTCCTAAGCGGCTGGTTAGGGGCAGGGCTGGAATTCAAATCTGCATGTGTCTGACTCAAAGTCCAAACTGAAGTCCAGTCTGATGGCAACTTTCAAAAGGCCGCATACACATTTTGCAGGGATGGAGGAGCAAGGCTTGGGGGGAATTCCTCCACACCTAGCCACATTCGAACGTACAAACTCTCTGACCCCTGGAGGTGGCTGGGACCTACATCTACTTCCTCCCAGGTGGAGGTGTCCTGGAAAGGGACTGGTTGCCTGGAGTTTTGCTAAAATCTGGGATAATACGATGAAATAAACACAGTATAGGAAGTCAAGAAATTGGTTTTATCCCTAGGTAGCTGTGTGATCTTAAGCAAGTTTCTAAACTTCTCTGAGCTTCAGTTTCCCTTGGAGCAGAGACCATAAGTTGGCTAGATAGGCAGATCCCCTATGGGTCATTAATAAGCTAGAAGGCATAGTTCCAAAAAGAGGCCCAGGCATGAGAAGTTGGACCCTGCCAGGCTGCCAGTAGGCTGGTGGCTGTGCATGTCCTCTTGAAGGAAGTTGGTGTGGCTCAGTAATGTTGCCTGGGTCCCATTCTCAGGATAGTCACTTTAGTCTAGAAGCACAGAACGGTGAAATGTTCCTGCTGAGAGAGAGACCACAGGGACTGTCTGGCCCTCCCACCACCCCACTCAGGAATCCTTATATCAGCCCATGTTCATCACCCAGAAATGGGTGTGGTGCTGGCAGACTCATGTGGATCCCTGGGGGAGGTCTGGGTGGCCGTGAGCAGGCAAGGCCAACAGATGTTGGAAGGGCTGGGACCGATTCTAGTCCTGAATCCGTGGCTCCCTGTGTTGGTAACCTTGACTTTGAAAGATTTCAGAAGATTCTAGGGAAGGGCCAAGCACAGCAGCAGGTGAGAGGCTGCAGTTGGGCCAGGCAGGCAGAGTGTTGGGCTCACTAATCACTGGCTGCCCTCAGTACCTGCTGCCCCAGGTGGATGAGTGTTTCCACAGCACAGGCCACGCTGGTCTTTGCAATGAGTGATCGGCAGGTCCCATGGCCTTGTTCTCTTCTCAAGACCAAATGGGCATATTCAGGAATGAGGGCTGAGCTGGCTGCCTGGCCCGGGAAGTGTGCAGGCACTTAAACTAACCCACCTGACCCAGCGTGGTCAACTGACCGGACGTAGCTGTGCAGTCCCTTGAACAAATCTGCACGTGTGTTTCTCCAACAGCTTCCCTGCGCCAACTTTGACCAAATGGATGCGTTTCTAAAGGGCCAGCATATACTTTGAGTCCATAAATTCAAGGTCTGCTGCTAAGTTTTCAAATGAGTATTTCTTTCCAAACATTCAAATAAATTTCAGGTACATTTTGTACAAAGAAATGAAGCACAAATGAAGTCTGAGCTCCCTAAGACTGTGGGTGTAGTCACTGGCAAGTGTGTGTGGCTGAGCCATGCCTCTCGCTGGGACAGTGGCTCTCTGTGGTGTGCCGTCTCGCAGGCCATGGGGTGGGAGGGCCAGGAGACAGTTATATGCAAGCATGGCTGAAAGCGAATGGCAATACTAGGAAAGAGGTGAAAAAAATCGGCCTCTGGGCAGCCACTGAAGGACCATGCCCAGGACCGAGTGGCTGTCCATTCACAGATCACTGAAAAAGCAACAATATTGCTCACTCAAATCAAAACCACAAGGAGATACCACTTCATATCCATCAAAATGGCTACTGTCAAAAAAACGGAAAACAACAGCGTTGGCAAGGGTGTGGATAAACTGGGACCCCTATGCACTGCTGGTGGGAAAGTTAAATAGATCGGCCACTGTGGAAACAGAATGGTGGTTCCTCAAACAATTAAAAATAGAATTGACATATGATCCAGTAATTCACTTCTGGATATTTACCCAAAATAACTGAAAACAAAGACTTGAACAGATATTTGTACTCTCATATTCACAGCACGATTATTCATGATAGTCAAAAGGTTGAAACAAACCAAATATCCATCAACAGACGAGCAGATAAACAAAATGTGGCATATACAATGGAATATTATTCAGCCTTAAAAAGGAAGAGAATTCTGATGCATGCTACAACATGGATGAGCTTTGAGGACATTGGGCTGGTGGAATGAGCCAGACACAAAAAGACAAACAGTGCATGATTTCATTGACACGAGTTATCTACAGTAGTCAAATTCACAGAAACAAAAAGTAGCATGGTGGTTGCCAGGGGCTGGGGGGGAAGGGAATGAGGTCAGTGTTTAATGGGTGCGGACTTTCGGCTTGGGAAGATGAAAATGTTCTGGAGACGGATGACGGTGACGGTTGCACAAGGTGTGGACGTGCTTAATGCCACTGATCTATGCACTTAAAAATGGTTAAATAGTAAATTTTATGTCATATATGTTTTACAATTTAGAAAACTATTGCCTGGTACATGCTAAGCTAGGACAGGGTGCCAGGGAGCACGAGAGAGGCACCAAATCCAGCGTTGTGGGGAGAGGGTTCTGGAAACGCTTTCTGGAGAAAGTGGCCTGAACTGAGAAGAACCGACAGGCGGAGACAGAAGATGAGGGTGGGGAGGGGGCAGCCGAGGAAGACAGACACAGCAGGTGGAGGGGCTCGGAGGTGGGGGCGGCACACTCCACAGCGCGAGATGGAGTTCAGTGTGCGCACAAATACAGCCAGGGTGAGGACTGGCTGTTCCTGCCGGGCTTGCGTGTCCTGGGAAGGGACCTGGAGTGTATCCTAAAGAAACCCCAGAAGGAGGAACCTCCTGAGGGGCCGTGCAGTAACACATTGGAGAGGTTAAGAGCAGTTTTCAAGGCCCACGGGCCAGGCGGGGAGCTGAGCCCGTCTGAGCTGCTGAGGTGGTGGAACAGAAGAGGCTGCTGGAGAGAGGCTGGAGCGGCAGGGAGTGCTGGCCGCTCGGCGCTGGCCTGGCCGGCGAACGCACAGCCAGGGGGTACGCGTGCAAGTCGCACAGGCCAGGCTGCTGGAGGAGAGCAGAGGCACGAGAAACACCCCTGGGGAAACAAGGGCCAGAGAATATGTGTTTCTTTTACAAGTGCTAGTTCCTGATTTTGCTGATTCTCATTCTACTAAATTCACATTTATTAGAATGCCGATGCTGACTTGGCTGGCAAAATCCTTTCTCATGGGACATTTAATGGTCATCAAAGACTGCAAAACTGTTGACTGGCTTGCTAAGTGTTCAAGCTCTAACACGTGTAAAAAGGGAAGAGCAGTTAAAGGCAATCCCAGAGGGCACTGCCCTCAGAGAAGCTCCTGAAGACAGCCAGGAAGCGCAGGGCAAGGCGGAGGGTAGGGAGGTGAACAGGACCCGCCACTCCCTGGCCTTGCGTGGGGACAGGTGTTTATGTCAGAGTCAGACGTGGGGCAGACTTCCGCAAAACTCAAGCCTGGGACCCCCTGGCAGTAGGTGGCCCTAGCCAGCTCACTCTGGTGAGCATAGAGTCTTCTAGAATTTAGAATATCAGGCTCTTTTCTTGACATTAAGAGCACAGGCATAGGTGAATCCAAGGGGCAGGAGGAATGGTAAGAAAAGACCTTGCATCCGGCCCATCCCATGGGCAGCCTGCGATCTAGGGACATTGACATTAGACAGCCCCGGCAGACAGAACTGGGGGCTTGGCTTTCTTTGCTCCCCTCCTTGGAGCAGGGACCCCAATTTTGTCAGGCACTGGGGTCCATGTGATGGAAGAAGCAGCAACTTCTCACCATTTCTCGGGCATTCTAGCCAAGGCCCCAGACCTGGCTACTCTCGCTTTAACTTATGGAAGTTCACCCCCTTCCTCCTCAGAGCCTGCTGGCTCCGGCCTTCCCACCGTGTCAAATCCTGTGGTAAGGTCAGAGAAACGCCTGCCTTTGCTCACCACAGCCTCTGGAGGCCGCCTGCCCACCCGCAGCCGCCGGCCTCCATCTTGAGGGGTCTGGGGAAGGAGGGGCGCCTATGTGTTAGCCGGATGTCAGTCTGTTTCTCATCTTCCCCGAGGCAGACTTCTGGAAGGCTCAAGTTCATCAGAGTACATTCTTTTTCCCACAGGACACCAGAGGCCTGGCTTTGCCAGTTTTCACAGGGCTGTGAAATGCTAACTAGAAACAGGCCGGGACCTCTCCCCTCCTTCAGCTCCCCCAGCCCCACCCCACTGGCACGTGAGTCAACCCTCTGACTCATCCCACAATTTAAATACGCAGAATTTCATTTCTGATTTCTGGGCCCCTCGGCTGGTTTGGAAATGTAAGCTACTCCGTCAGGAAGGTCTACCTCCCTAGAGTGGCACACACAGAGGTGGCGCAGACCTGGGGCAGACCAAGGTCTGGCCATTCGGTTGCTCAAGGCCACACATTCCAGGGCTCCTTCCCACCCCTCAGGGTGGCCAGGCTGAGGCCGGCTGGAAGGCTGTTGAGAGTGTAATAAGAGGTCTCTGCACAAAGGTCTGGAGCTGTGGCAGAAAGAGGATCCTAGAAGGATCGAGCAACATGAGAAGGCCATGGCAAGTGGGACTTTCCTTTGGCTGATCATTCCGTAGAGCAAAGAGAAGAGAATTCTGCCAGGAAAGAGGATGGCAGTGAGTTCTCTCTCCTTCAAGTCATGACTCTTGAGAGCCACCCACTCCTTCCCTGCTCAGAAGAGGACAGGGCTGTCATCCGGGAGCTTGTGGGTGAGTAGGGTCCAAAGGGGAAGAGGTTAGCAAGCCTCAAACCTCAGAAGCAATCCATAAGAGAACAACAGGGAAAGGCAGGGGTGCTTCCAGAGAACTTTCTGGAACATCCAAGGTGCCAAGCCCTTGAGCTATCAGCACAAGTCCTGGAACCTCATTCAGAATGTTCCACTCTGAAGGACTTATTTCTTCATCCTCCTAAATTCGGCTACACCCACTGGCAGGCCTGGAACAGGCTGTCCCAAATTCACTTGTGACTTGAGATCTCAAAGTCATTTGTAAATTGAGTTGTTTGCAAATCAGAAATGATTGGGTTCTCAGTGGAATCCACAAAGCCTGGTTAATCCATAATGCTCCTATAATAATATGTGCTCTATTCCAACTAAACTAAGCCTCCATTTATAAAATGATTTCTGTGGGAAAACGCATTCTGAGTTTCATCTTGGGAAACAGGAAAACATAACCTTTTGCTCCAGCAGAAAGAAAGAGAGTCAGGGCTGATGGTCTGGGGTACATCATGGGGCAATGGAAGAAATTCACACCTTGAAGCCAGACAGGTTCATGGCTCTGCTCACTAGTCAGGGGCCTCTCTGAACCTCAGTGGCCTCATCTCCAAAATAGATGTAATAATACCTACCTTGCAATATTCTTAGGAAAATTAAAAATAATGAGGATATTGTAACCTGGGACGTAGCGACCATACAATAAGATCAATGTTCCTCCAAAGAGATGAATAACTGTGAGAAACTCACATGGATAAGGGAAATGGCAGAAGCTTGGAGATAGACAATGTTGCCCAGGCTTTTAAGAACTTGGGGACTTGGTCCAGAAACTAGAGACCGGTGAGATCATTGCTGATCACCAGCAACGGATGGATTATGATAGAGTAGTCGAGGGGCAAGTGGGTGTGCTCCAACAGGTTTATATCCGTGCAGGGGCAGAATGAGCTCCAAGGAGAGGAAGGAAGGAATAATTCCTCTTCCCTGTGCTCAAGACTGGGTTTCCAAGACTGGTTCTGAGGCTGAGGCTTGACATCCCTTCCCACACTGCCACCCTGGCACTAGAAGGGTCCTGGGGCAAATGCCTACCTGTATGGAGGAAGCTGAGCTGTGAGTGTGTGGGGCATGAGAGGGCAAGCTCACCAAGTGTGCCCAGCAAGGCTGGGTGTAACACTGCTGGCCAGGGGCTTTCTCCCGTACTGGCCACGCCCCCCCTCGCCCTTCACATGCCCCAGCACTCCGAGCAGCACCTGGCTTGGCTCATCATCAAAGCTGGTTCTTCAGTGGACGAAAGGAAGGAAGACATACCTGAGGGAGCAAGATGCAGCTCAGAGCCATTTAATTTTAATATTCGAAGATTCGTGAGCTTAATTAGCACACCCCCATTGGATATGAGGCAGAATGTGTTGTCCATAGACTTACTCAGTAGGCTGATGAGGAGCTCTTTGAAGACAAAAAAAGCTGTTAGCTGAGCCAACATGAGTTCATCAGAAACCAGTCATGCCAAACCAACCTCATTGTTAATGGGGCTCCTAAACCAGCGGGAAGCCGGAACACGATGTTAATTGGTTGGAAGAGGCCTTTTGACAAAGCCTGCCACTGATACCCTGCTGCACAAGATGGGGACACGTGGCTGGAGAGTTCTCAAGGGGAGAACTGGCTCAAAGCATGTCCCACTCGAGTGCTGATGGGCCAGCGTCACCCGGAAAGAAGGCTGCTCTAAGTGCACCACTCGATACTGTTGTCATGGGGGTGAAAGCAGGGAAACTGCTTACGAATTTGTGAATGACATGAATGACACGAAGCTGGGAGGAATGGCTGATTAGACAGTCCGAAGGCTGAAAATTCAAAATCAGACCCAAAGTTATAAGGAGAGGCTCCAACCAACGAGAATGAGTCCTATGGGGATAAAACATGAAGCTCTACTATAATTTCAAAGAATTCAGCTAGTCGGCAGTTGGAAGGATGAGACCTGGCTTTAAAAAATTTTTGAGGACAAATCTCTGGTGTTTTGACCACAAATTCACAATTCAGCCTGCATTGACGAGGACCCTCAGATCCAGAGAGGAGCCTCCCTCCGTCTTCTTCCCAGGGAGACCGCCCTGAGGGCACCACGCTCTGCCAGGCAGCTGGGGCCCCCAAAGGGCCTGAAGCCTCATTTCAGGAAGGAGGCAGAGTAAGTACAGGAAGTGAAGTGAAGACTCTGGGGTCCTGTGACGGCGTTTCTGCAGCCATGGCCTGACAGGCTGGTTCTGGGTGGTTCTAGGAGGCAGACCTGGGACCCACAGAGTAGAGTATAGGAAGGCAGAATTCAGGGAAATCTAAGAAAAGGGAGAGAAGACTGGGAGAAAAGGAGGGGCCCGTGGGCCCAGCAGAAGTCATGAGCACTGTCTAGTCCAGGGGTTGGCAAACCACAGTCTGTGGGCTAAATTCAGCTCCCAGCCTGTTGCTGTCAATAAATTTTATGGGAGCACAGCCACACTCACTTGCTTATCTATTGATAATGGAACTTTTGTGCTACTACAGCAGAGTTGAATAGTTTCCACAGAGACCTTATGGTCTGAAAGCCAGAAATATTTACTACCTAGCCCTTTACGTAAAATGTTTGTTGACCCCTAGTCTGGTCCCATGGTTTTCAAACACTTCAGCCATCAAATCTTTCTGCAACCAATGGTTCTGGAAAAGCACAAGGTATGAAACAGACAAACGCAGAGCTTTGCCATCAGGTGGGGGCCGGGGTGGGGGGGTGCAGAGCTGTGCTACTTTGACCTCTCCTCACTCCAGCCCTGGGCCAGAAAGGGGCCAGGAAGGGGCTCTCCAGAACATTCTAGAGCACCAGCCAGCACCCTTAGGTGACCACTGAGGTCCCGGTTTATGGGTTAGTCCTCTGTTGAGCTGACTTTTCTCTGCTCTTTCCTCCCTTTAGATTTCTGAGCCTCACATCCTCTCTGACTACAGCCAATCCAAGCTCTGAATTCTGAAAAGTCCTTTTGTTCCTGAGACAAAGAAGCTGCCCCGTCAGTCTCCCACCTCCTGGTGGGAGCACACTGCCCAAATGTGCCAGTGGTTACCCTTTCAAGCCTTAGAGCCACAAGAGGTATCTGGGCACACAACCAGCAGCCTCGGGGAGCCCAAGGCCTCTCTTGCAGGGAAGATCAGTGGTTTCTTCAAACCACATCCTCAGAGGGACAGGGGCTGGCACCCTGATTCTGTGGGGCTATCCCTCACTCCTCAACAGTGTTTCCAGGGTGACCAAAGCCACTGGAATACTGACCAGCCTTCCTTTCCTCCTCGAATGCACACTCCCAGGGAGACCGCCCCTGCCATAGGTGGGCCCTGACACATGGTCTGCAGCCTTCCCGGAGACGCACCGTCCCTGGAGGAGCAGGATGCAGCCTGCCCCCCGGATCTCCTGGCCCAAGCAGGCCTGCCACGCCAGCCTCATTCCCAAGCAAGGGAGACGCTAGACATGCCTGAAGGGCTGATGTGGAAGGGGGAGCCACACTCAGGTCCCCACCAGGCCTGGGCTGGAGACCCAGGAGAACAAGGGGTCCAGGCTGGCCAAAGGGGGGTGTGACCTGCCCACAGAACAGATGTCAAAAGGGCCTGACGGAGTCAACTTCTTTAATATCACTGCTCAGGCCTTCGGAGAGGCTGCCACGCCATCGCCACGGAGTTCTGCCAGCTTCCAGCCCTCACTCTTTCCCTGGCCTTCCCCTGGAGTTCAGCACCGTGGCTTAGTGTTTTCTACCATTTCTCCATGTTTGTTTCTATTCTTTCCTACGTCGCACGTTTAAAAAATGTTCCACATCAAATCTCATTAAGTTTCGTTCTGCTCATCTGTTCAGGGCTTATGTTTTCTCAGTTAAATTAATAACACACATATTATTTGTTCGTTTTCTCTTCCTTTTCAGGTTAAATAGATCCATCGGCCAGGTTGTGCGACTCTCACCTGGACTGGCCACACAGTCACCCCCTACAACACACACGCTCTTTCTCCTCGCCCCTCACAGATGCCCACCCCTCCAACCACCTCCACTCCCCTCTCGCATGCACCCCCCACCCTCCATAACCCACGCCCCACACCCTGCCCCCTCACGTGCACCCCACCTCCCCAGCCCCCACACTTTCCTCTCACACACCTCCCACCCTAGTGCTGCAATCCCCCCACATCTCCACATGTCTGCCTCCCCTCGACATCCACACACACCCTCACACACTCAGCTTCCCACACACAGAAACACCTCCCTCACACACCCACACACTTACCCCGCAAACGCACTCCCGCCGCCCTTCGCAGGGCGTGCCCTTCGCTCCCCTCCAGGGCTCTTTAGCACACACATTTCACACGCATTCACACACAGCTGGGTGCTCCCCACAGAGCTGCCCTGAGTTCACTGCTCTGAGTGGTTCCCCTGCTTGAAAGACCCTGTGTGGCTCCCAGGATTCAGGGAGTCTGCTCTGGGAATTGGGGTGCTGCATGTTCCCCACTGAGTCCACGGACGCAGCCACTCAGGACCCCAAGGCTTCCCCACCTGTGCCTTCCCACCACCCTCTTTCCAGAGTAGGGGGCCCTTGGATGAGTGAGCATGGGTAGGGGCTGGCAACTTCATGAATAAAGGGCTGGAAAGTGTCTCTTCCCTTTCTTTTCTAGACTCCTCCAAAAATACACTCCCCATTCTTCCTCCCCTTAACCTCCAGGAAGCTTCCTGCCTACGGCATCCATTGTCTGCGTGTGGGCAGACTTCCCCCTGGACTTGGCAGGATCTTTCCAGGTTACACCTAGTCCTGCCAGACGCTGGTTTCCGAAGCCCCTTCTCTTATCTCCCGGGAGAACTGGTCTCAGGGCGGCCTGTTTCCCATCTCAGAAAACCTCTGCGCCTACCAGAAGTGGTCTTAGAGGCTTTGGCTAGGTAGCTCGTCTTTTCTCTAGAGGCGCCAGGGCACATTTCTGGACCCCACTGACATTTAGAAAATCTAAACATCCATAAATGTCTGCATGGCCTTTTTAAAATTAGCAATTAGTCGTTAAAGGTCTCCGTGATTCCCACAATGTTCAACCCTTCCTTAATTTTTTTTCCTAAAACACATAGTTACTCTTCATTTCCCATGTTCATTTCTGGAGCAGCTTCACTCCATGGGGAAGAAATCAGCAACAAACACGTGCTAATAGGTCTGGGGCCATTCCTTACGAATAACAGATTTCAAATACCACAACAAAGGCAGACAAATAGAAATTTGCTGAATAGTTAACATGAGCCAAGCACTTTACTTATATTATTTCATTTCAGTTTTACTCTCCAAACATGCTGAAAGTAAAAGTAGTATTGATCCCATTTTATAGACAAGGAAACTGAGGTTCAGAAAGGTGAAGTGGCTTGCCTATGGAGACTTGGCAAGTCTTGGCTGAGCTGGGATTCGAATGCCAAAGTCCATTCCCTACCCATCACACCAGGCTGCACCAACATGAGGATCAAGGTGCAACAACAGCCTAAGCTTCCACCGAGAGAAATCCTACGGACTCACGTGGGAAGATGCAGCAGGGACCATGCCAAGGGAGGGGCCCTGCTCGGGGCCAGAGCAGAGGCCAGTGGTGAGGACTAGGGAGAATCTACCTTCAGATACCCCCAAGCTGCCCAATCCATAGCCAAGAGCTGCTGGACTCTGGCTCTTTATGGGAAATAGGGGCTTTCTCATTTGGGATCTGGAGGATCTACCGCTTTGCTCAACATCTTGGGTATTGTCCCCACCACCATGCGGAAAAAGAGTCACCACTTAATGATTACTGAATATGCCAGTGCTGGGCTAAATTCTGAACATGCATCTTCTCAGCCCTGGCAATCCTACAGGGAACGGTCTATTATAGACCCTCGGGAACCAACTGAGACTCACGGCAGGGAGGAAGTGGCCCAAGGCCAGGCCATTAGGAAGCCTCAGTGCCCAGGTTCAGACTGAGGACTGCCTGGTTCCTGAAGATGATTCAGATTCACACCACCATTGATGGTGGTGCAGTTGATGAACCGCATTTGTTCCTGCCAACCTAGCATATTTCAAAACTAAAGTTTCCAAAGGAATACATTCGAAGTAGGAGTCACATTTTAAGCTTTTCCCATGAAGTGAGACTTTATGAATATTTTTATTTGCACATATTAGCATAGCACAGTCCTGCCCTGCACTGGTACCCAGTGTGAAGCCCCAGCAAGATCCCGTGGATGAGGCTCCTGGGCCAAAGTCCTCCCCATCTCTCCCCTGGCACCGGGAAAATGCCCCAAAGGTAGCTCAGCCCTGAACACTTCCAGCCATTGCTCCGATTCAGGCCAGACCGAGGGAGACTGCTATGCCCTATTGTTGCAATTAAAGTTTGCACAAATAAAATGAACAATGACTATAAAACAGTTCACTCTCCTGGCCTACAGCTCTCCCACTGCAGCCCTAGGAGGCAAGCTGTGGTCCTTCCACAGCCCCTTTGGTCCTCTCTCAGGGGATTCTGGCTAAGAGCACTGAGGGCAAGGCTGAAACAGCAGAGTATTTCCCTCTGGGCTGGGAGGATCGTGGTGGGCTGAACCCAATCTGACCATCCCTAACAAGGAGCAGAGTGAGGCCCGTCTGTAACCACCCTCCCGTGGCCGCTTGTGTGAGGCAAATGCCACTGGGGTGTGGACCCAGGCTGTGGTGAACTGACTCTCGAGGCTCAGCAGGCCACAATGTGTGCCTGGCAGGGCACCCTCCTCTTGGCCTGCCCCAGTGCCCCAGGCTCTCTTGCTAATTCCATGAGCCCAATCTTCACTGGGCCGGGACAGTGCGTCTGGAGAGATGACAGTGCAGCTGGCCTGGCCTCCTAGAGTGTGGCCAGCAACTCCTGACCCTCCTTCTGAGCTGGCTTCAAACTCCTTGTCTAGACCAAGGGGGAGAAAGCACATGGTAGGGCCCCTGGGCTCAGGTCTGTCCTCACCCCTGCCCACCTGAAGCAGAGCTCAGCCTCACACAGTCCAAATGGATCTAAGGCCACGATGCATTTACAAGAAATGACTGGCTTTAAAGAGATGGGGAAAAGATTTCCATGAGCAGAGCCCAGCAGCCATTTTGTCATTAGACATCCCTGTTCCTGCTCCATTCTTTTCCCCTTCCAGCCACTTCCGTCTGTGTACCATAGGTCTTACAACATGTAAAGTAATCCCCTCCCTCTGTCATTCTAATTGATTCATCTCTTGGACCTGGTCTACACATGTGACTGAGAAAAAGAGCCTGGTATTTCAGCAAACCAGAATCGATTCTTTCCTCAGTACATTCCTGGGTGGCTCATTTATCCTCGGACACTTTCAACTCCAATACAGTGGACCAAGGATGAGCATCTATGGACTGGGCCTCGCACAGCTGCTCATCACAAAATCAGTCACTTCCCACAGCTCTTAAAACAAGTGCAAATTCATCCCAAGCCAATACATTAACATAAAATTAGCTCCAAAGCTGTGATGTTTCCAGGGTGCTGAGTAAATACAAATGCAAAACCACTCTGTAAGGCTATTTCCCAACCCAGACCACTAAAATGTCTACAGGGGAAAAATCCCACTGCAAATGGCCCATGGTCAAACATTATAGAACATACAAGGAAATAATCCACCATGAACATGAGCAAGCAGACACAAAACATTGGGGGTACTAACATTCTCAAAACTTGAGCTAAGAGAACAATCTGAAAAAGGGTATAAAATAAATGTATTTAAAATAGCAGAAGACATCTAAGAAAAAATAGAAATCATAAGGAAACACCAAGAAACCATAAAAACTGGACATACAAATTTGAAAAACTATCATAAGAATTTTTAGAAATTAGCAAAATATATAGTGCCAATAAAATTTTCAATGTGAAGGATGGGTCTGACACCAATTAACAAGGCTGGAGAGAGACTAAATGAATAGAAAGACATATTTTAAGGAAATTGTCCAGGATGCAGCATAGATGAATAAAGCACTGAAAACTATGAAAAAGAGATTAAGAGACAAGAAGGCCAGAAATGGAAATGTTGAACACATATATAAAAAGAGTTCTAGGGTAAAGAATGAAGAAAATAGGGATGTGCAATATCTGGAGTATTTTTGGCTGAGAATTTTTCAGAATTAAAGAAAAATCTTAATCTATAAAAGATTTAACACATTGAACTTCCAAACAATTAACCCATAGTCAGATACCTTATGGAAGGCATGTAAAACAACAAAGAAAAGAGAAAATCGTAAATACAACTTGAGACAAAAAAAGTAGGATACCTAAAAACAGATGACAATTAGACTGATGGAAAAGTCCCAACACTATCAAGAAATGCCAGAAGACAGAGGCATGGTAACTTCAAAGTGCTGAAAAGAAATAATTATTAATTTAAAATCCTGTTTATAGCTAAACTATAATTCAAGAACAAGGGTAAAACTGAGGCATTTTCAGACAAAAACTTGGAGATTTTCTCACTCATGCTCCCATCTGAAAGTAACACTAAAGGATATCCTTCAGGAAAAAGAAAATTGAATCAACAGGGTGGGTGAAATGCAGGGAGCAACGGTGAACAAACAAACCAGTAAACTTGTGGGTACATACTTATATTAAATAAGCACTGACTTAAGTATAAATAACAGTTTAATAATAATTTATAGTAATGGCCACTGTGGAGAGGTTAAAGACAGGTGGAACTAAAATATTGGTCAACAATAAAATGGAAGATGGAAGAGGATGATGAACATT
This sequence comes from Propithecus coquereli, assembly GCF_000956105.1. Lineage (NCBI taxonomy): Eukaryota > Metazoa > Chordata > Mammalia > Primates > Indriidae > Propithecus > Propithecus coquereli. The sequence continues at coordinate 10,683,485 of NW_012136080.1, forward strand.
AAAATATTCTAGGATTTTTGTTTTGTTCTGGAGAATAGAGACATTCACAAACTTTAGAGTTTGTTAAGTCATAGGTCAATGTTAAATGTAAGAGCAATGGTAAGGCATGTTCTTGGCATGTTCATGGACTGGCAGAATCTATGAACATAGTGAACATGATCAAATGAGGTCATAGCATGAATACACTATAACCTAAAGAATTATGGAAGAATGTACAAATGTCACCAAGTGCTGTAATTAAGCATCGAGAAGATTCACAGATCTCATTGTGATAGATGCTGTGACCCTCCTCCCGCCAAGCCCCTCATGGGCATTGCTCACAGTCGTCCCCAGGCAGGTGGAGCTTGGGTCATTCCTGGCATGAAGCACAGGGGTTTGCAGCAGGAGGGGAGCCACAATTGCACAGTCTTTCCTTAACAAGCCAGAGCTCAGACAGCTGCTTCATAGTTCTCCGTACTTCAGACATTCTGAGCTTCAGATGTGCTTTGGGGAGAAACAAAACAATAAAAGCCAAGGAAACTTTCTGGTGGGAGAGGGTGGCACGACCCGGAGTGGTGTCCACTGCCCCAGGAGTGTCCCTGCTAACTCTATGAGGTTCCGGCCCGTTCCTTATCCCCCTGAGGCAGGGGTTGGAGGCCACTCACCGACGCTGGCCGAGGTGTACTGGTAGGGCTCCGAGAGGAAGTGTGGGAGGGTGAGGATGAAGGCTCCCGCAGCCAGCAGGAGACCCCCAACGCCGATCAGCCGTGGACGGTGCACCCGGCTGCCAAAGTAGCTGACAAAGATGATGAGGATGGCATTGCTGATCTGCGGAGAGAGCAGAAGGGCCGAGTGAGACCATAGACCCTGTCCTCACCCACCCACAGCGGAGGTCTGACCACACCTCATCCAGGAAGACCGGAGAGGGAAGAGGCTGTCCAGTGTCAGCTCACAGTGTCAGCCTTGCCCAGAGAGTTTCGCAGCGGGCCAAGCACAGGCAGTTTTAGATCTCCCTCTGTTGTCAGAAACCCTTCCGGACCAACGGAAGTATGTGGAGATGACAGAAAGCTCACAGCCTAAAATCCATCCATCTTAGGACCTAAACTTTTGGGGCAAAATCCAAGGAAGCCTCCAGTCCTGGCTGGCTCCTAGGAATAAAACATGTTCCCTAATTAAACCCCCAAGTTTAACACATTAACTGCCATGTGAGTTGTATTTAACTCATGCTAGTTTTGAGCCTGGGGCCTCGTGAAGCGTGTGTAACTCACACGTCTCTTCACCATGAGAGTCACGAGAACTATTTTTCAAGTTGTATATAACTCATGTACAAAAAACAATAAAAAATAACAAATTTTTCATTCAATTAGAAAGGATTATTTTGTTTTAGAAGTTTCTATGATATTTTTGTAATAAAACACTGTGGCCCCAGGGAAAAACTTTCTTTTTTCTAGTGTGGCAGTCAATGTGTTAATTAGGCACTAATTAAAGGATCCAAAGACTCCAGATTCAGAGTCAGAATAACAACCAAGCAACATGCTTATCTCATTTATTCATGCAACAACCTTCATTGCACAGGTGACAAAACCGGGGCTCAGAATATTAAGTAACATGCCCACGACCAATGAGGTTGGGAGGTGGCTTAAACCAGGCTTGCCTGACTCTATAGCACCAAGGTGTAACTACAGTGGTCTACTGCCTCTTGACAAGGGGGTTTCTGCACTGACAGCTCTGCTACTGTCCTGCCCCTTCCGCTCCCTGGGCCTGTTTCCACTCGTGTAGAATTAGGGATGAGGACTGCAGCACCCCTACATCCCTTCCCAGCTGGAAACATCGATAACCCCATGTTCCTGGTGCTCCCTGACAGGTGTGCTCTCTGAGCTCCACCCGGATCCGGGGAAGGGAACTGAAGGCTTCAGCCTGGGGGCAGCATCTTCAATGGTAAAGGCTGTGTTGGCATATTCTGACCACGTCTCTATCCAAGAGCAGCGTCCTCTCCCCAGAACACAGTTCACCTGGACTGGAGGAGCCCTGTAGGTCCACAGCACCACCCTGCCCTGCCCACACCCCGGTCTCCTTCTGGCTGGAGAAGCAGGTGCTCCTGGCTCAGGAAACAGGGGCTAGAGCCTCAGTACATGGCTCTCGCCAAGGTCACCAGTGACGTCCTCATTGCCAAATCCACAGCACCACTGATCCAGCTGACCACTTCTTTCTTCCTGAAACACTCCTTCCACTGAGTTCCCAGGACACCACCCTCTCCCACTTCCTTCCCCTGGCTGCTCCTTCTCAGTCTCCCGGGCTGGTTCCTCCTCATCTCCCTGAACTCAGCGTTGGGCCCAGAGCTCTGTCCCTGAACCTCGGCTCCTGTCAGGGTGAGCTGGTCCAGTCCCTCCCGTGGCTTTGCACGCTCTGTGTGTGCTTCTAATTCCCAAGGCTCAGCACATCAGAACTCTCAGTCCTTTTCCTACCCCCAAAACCCAGGCCACCCTCCCTGTCCTCGTTTCACCTCCATGACACCTCCATCCTCTCAGTGGCTCAAGCAGAACCCCTGGGCATCATCCTTGACTTCCCCACCTCATATCCACTCCATCAGCAAATCCCACTGGCTGGACTTCAGTAGCCACCCAGAAGCCAGCGACTCCTCACCTCCCGTCCTGCCTAGATTCCTGCAGTGGCCTCCTAACTGTCCCTCTGCCTCCACCCTCGCCCTGCTGCAAGGGCTGCCCTCACTCAAACCCTCCCGTGGTAAAAGGCAGAGTCTGTCCCAGAGCCTCGGGGCCGCCTCGCCTGCCCTCCCTGGTCCACTCTGCTCCTTTCCCCGCTCCCTCCAGCCAGCTGCCCCAGCTGTTCTGCAAACACACCCCAGGCATTCCCTCCTCTGGCCTTTGTACTTGCTGCTCCTGTCCTGTTGTCCTCAGGGCTTCCTTCTTATCTAAAGCTTACATTAAAGTCTTTCTCTTATCTCCCCCACCCCACCACTGGGGCCTGCATACCCTTTCCCCTCCACCACTTCATCTTTCTTCATAGCACTCCCCATAATCTGACCTACCGTATGTTTTATTTCTATAAATAAATATTTGTCCTTAGACTGATACGTGAGCAGAGATGTTTGTCTGTTCATTCCTGTCTCCCCAGCACCTAGAACAGTGCCTGACACATACTTGGTGCTCATTAGTATCTGTTGAACAAATGAGTGAATGAAAGAGTAAACAGCTGGCTTTTCCAGAGGACACAGTTGCCCAGGAGACCCCTCCAGCATGGCCACGAGTAAGACAGCTTGCAGAGAAAGGGGAAGTAAAGGGGTGAGAGGATGGCCCCGGCTGGGCAGGGAGTTGCTCCAGCCCCTGCCAGACATAGTTCTAGGACATTCTGAAACCTGTATCTGGAAAGAAAACTTCATTTTCATGCTTCATAGATTTCATTTATTTCCTTCTGTTTCCCCATCGTTTTTCATGAGATGACTGTAAATGTCAGATGCTATCAGCTACGCTGACCGCTGACCGAGGCTGACTTTAAAAGGTCTGGGTGAAGGATGGTGGGGGAGGAGGGATGGGGTGCCCGGGCCCCGCCCGTCTGGAGAGGCCCTTCGCGCTCTCCTGGGGCCTGGGCTGTTTCTCTGTGGGAAGCTGGACCTCCACAGGTGTTATGGCTGATGCTGGCTTAAGACCTTGTTCTCAAACTTTTCTTCAGCCATAGAGTCCCTTTGAAAAGTCTATTTTTCCCTTGTATAAAACAAACCCCAAAAATGCAGCTGTTCTGGCTGAGGAGAAGGCTTCAGGCCTCAGCTCCTAAGCGGTCCCTAAAACAGCTCTGTGGACTTGCTGTGACACCCTCTGAAAGCGGGTACAAAGCATATCTGTAACACATCCCTGCCCTTCGACATCCCAAGCCAAAGGGGCCCAGGGAACACGAGTGAGAGGCACTGAGGGCAGGAAGCCTCGAGGCCCTCCTGACTCTGTGTGCTGGCCCTGGCCTTTTGCAGTGGACAACAGAAGCTGCGGCCCCGCAGGGCCAACACGCCTTCTCTCGATAACCAAGTTCCCCTCCTGCCGCTGGCCTTTGATCTCAGCCTGTGTCGCCCCCTGCCTCACCTGCTGGCCCCTGGGGGACTGTGTGAGGTTGTGAGGCTCATGTCCCCTGGAGGCCCGCTACACACACAGGTTGTGAGTTCAGGGGAATGAACTATCTGATGGTATTTGCCTCAAATCACGCCCACAGGCAGGATCTAAAGTCAGATTCTTGAGAAGTTCATCTGAGATTGGAAAAGAGAAGATTTAGTATATGAGTTATCTTTATTTTTGATTGAACTCTAGCTCTGGGGAAATATTATGCCCTTTCATTGCCTAATCAACCTCTGGTCTTAAACAAACCCTGCTACATGTCGCAGCTAGCTACCCCCAGCTCCTTGGAGAGTCCCATTATTCCTTGGCCCACATTTTTGTTTCAAACATAGGGGCTTTATGAATGAAAACTTAACCACGGAGATCATGGATTTGGCTACCATCTGGGCTGGGGTGGAAGAGAGCATTCACTCTGCACGCCGGCTCTGGTTTTGATCAGCAGAGGAGCCCAGAACATTGTGCTGAGGATTCAGAGGCTGCTTGTGGACTCAGCAGGAAAGGGACTGCAGGCGATTAGTGATGCCTGCCAGGGCCATGGAACAGGACTGTGGGGACACAAATGTCAGAGGTCTGTTTTCCCCGATGTCCATCATGAGTGAGGACAACATGTGCCAGGGGCATTACCAAAGTCACGGGCCAACATCTAGGAGGATGCATTCTGTGTGATTGCAGGACAGGGACACCAGGTCCCACAGCCTACATGGTGAGGCAGACGCCAGCACCAGGTATCATCAGGAAGCTCAGGACAGACACACAACCAGGGGGACAGAGACACACTGATATACACACACACACACACACACACACACACACACACACACATAGACACACACACATGCACAGAAAACAGTGAAGGCACACACGTGGGCCTGGGAGTTCAGAGAGGGAGTTCGGAAGCCTTTCAGCCCAGCAAGGACAACGCAGGCTGCAGGACCGTGTGTGTAAATGTGCACGCATGTCGCACATGTGGGGGAGCAGCCCATGGGGGGAGCACATGCAGAGAGGGGCACCAATGGAGATTTCAGCAATGAGTGCGGAGGACATGAGACTGAGTAGACAAGGGACTAGAGGTGCGGCAGAGAGGTCAGCTGTGGATTCACAGAGGAGGCCTTAGCAGGCGGCCATCAGACAGACCCAGGCTCAGACACTGGCTGTGCTGAGCACATGACACATGGCCGACCTGCAACAAAGGACTCAGGCTTTCTGATGCAGGTTTCCTCTTCTGGAAAAGTAACTACAAAAAGAGCCTCTCACCTAGGACTGCCAAGGGGTGGGCACAAGGGGGCCCTGGGGGTGCTGTTGTGAGGGCCATCAAGGGTGGGGGAGGAGTGAAGGGCAAAGCCACGTTCCCTCAGGAGCAGACTGGGCAGGGGAGACTGAAGGGTGAAGGCTGGGGTAGGAGATACCCGCTGCCACATCTTAGCCAGAAGGTGCACAGGGGCAGGGGCGGTCTCTGAGTTACTGCACGACCTGAATTTCGCTTAGTCAGGGGGAGAACCAATCATGGTCCAGAGGAGCGACCAGGCTCAGGGGAAGGGAGGCCACTGCCTCCATCCAGGAGGAGCAGGCGGGAGAGAGAGACGAGAAACCAGGCTGGGCTCACACTCCATCCTGGGCGTGACGGAGGGGCCCTGCTGCTGCCCTCACTCTCCCTCAGCTTCCCTGACCTCTGACCTCCTACCTCAGGCTTCTTGGTCCATCCTGTCTTCTTTGAACTCTGATATGTGGTCACCAAGGGATAGGAAAATGCTAGGAGGTCACAGGTTTTGGAGTCAAGGCCATTGAGCAGCTCTGGCTCCTGTGACCCTCATAAGACAGGGCCTGCCTGGCCTGGGGCTGCTTCCCCACCCACACGCCTGGGGCTCATCCTCCCTGGACTAGGGGTGGGACAGAGGCCACACAAGCTCTCGGGGTGCCACAGAACTCAATCAGGGGCACAGAGCTCAGAGGCAGATGGCGCTGCACGCCTGGGGTAAGCCACTTATACTGCCAGCCGGGATCCCCATCTGTGACGTGGGCATGAGCAGAGAACTGCTCGCAGGCTGCTGTGAGGAGCCCTGAGGTCAGGCACGGGTGGTTCTCAGCTGAGCACCTGGAGCAAGTCAGGCCTCAGGAAATGTGGCTGCTCTCACTGTGCCCATGGGATCTTTGCTGGCTCCCTGGTCCCCTGCACCCCAGTGCACATCCCAGCCCCTTGTGCCTCTGTGTCTCCTGGATCCCGTGGTCAGGGTGATAGACCAGCACCTCCTGCTCACCTCGTTCAAGCTGGAAATGAGACCCGAGGAAGAACTGGAGAGTCCGAAGCGCTTCTCGATGGTGGTGAGGCTGCTTTTGAAGTAGGCGCTGTACAGGAGCTGGCAGAGCTGCAGGAGGCCTTGGCAGAGCACGAACACCTGGGGGGACAGCGACAGCCCGTGAGGCCTCTGGACAGCGAGCCCTGGAGCTCCTAGCCTTCCACTGTGGGGCCTCCGAGGCATGGAGGCCCAGCAGCCGGGCCTGTTTCCTCACCTGTTACCTGGGAGCACTTACTTCGTAGTCCTGAGGGTGAGATGTCATCACTGCTACACTGTGTTCCACCCCCTCGGGAAGGAAAGCATTAGCGGTTCCTCTCATCTCTGCACTGTTATCACCGGTACCATAAATGGCCCTGTAAAACCACTGGCCATTTTCTGACAGGGCTGGAAAGTCACCCTGAGGGAAGGGCCGAGCACCGTGGATCTTCCCTAATGGCACACAGTACACAAGCCCCAGGTCACATCTCTCCACTCCATCTCTCCCCAGCATGCCAGCCTTCCCTGCGCTGCTCACCGCCACGCCAGGCCACCGGGGCCATCAGACCTGTCCTGATGATCCCTGTGAAGATCCAGGCCCTACCCCTCCTGTCCAGCTGGCCAAGAACTGGACCTTCCCCAACACGAGGGCAGCTGGCAGCTCCTCGGACCCTTTCCTATGCCCACCCTGAAAATTGGAGGGGCTTCCCAGGACCCCCATGGCCCTGGCCATGGACCGGAAGCAGAACCAGGACCCAAGCCGCCCATCCCCTACGCCCCAGAGCCCGGCTTTTGGCGGTAGCCGCACTCCCAGCACGTCGGACATGGGTGAAGAAGGCGGAGTGGCCAGCGGGGACCCTCCAGGGCTGGAGACCTCAGAGTCACTCAGCGACTCGCTATATGACTCGCTGTCCTCCTGTGGGAGTCAGGGCTGAGAGGCTGCGTCATACCACAGCCCCCTCTGGAGTTGGGGACCACAGACTGGACCAGCTCTCCGTGCCCCAACCCCTCAGAGCCAGTGGGGCCCCTCCCTGAAGGGACCAAGGAGGCAGGTGGATAAGAAGGCAAAGGGGGTCCCTGGCACATCCCACTGCCCACCGCTGCTGTGACGAGATGTCCGTGCTCAGCTCAGGGAGAGACCCCACCCTTGGTCCCGTCTCTCACCCAGACTAAGGCTCTTCCTCTGATGGGCTGGGGGCCTGAGGCCGCTGTGTCCCAGCCTGCCGGCTCCCACTTCAGGCTGAGCCATCTCGTGGTGCTGGGCTTCCCGCCCGCCAGCTGTGCCATCTCTGCCCAAAGCCCCACGCAGGCGCCCATCCTGGAGGCCCCGTGCTGGTGGAGTTTGCGGGGCGGGGGACAAGTTGCCTTCTCTCTCTGCCCTGGTCCTCCCTGCTGTCTGGATGGTGCTGCCCTCCCCTGCCCCATGTCTTTGGGGTCTGTTTGTCTGTCTTTTTTGTTGTGTTTTTTTTTATATTAAAGCGCCTGGCCCAGTCCCCACCCCCAATCCCTGCACTGCGGTTAATTTATCTGTCGTTTAAAACGCGGCTGCTCTGCTTCTTGCCTCTGCTTCTGCCGTATCCCTAATAAAATGTGGAGGCCCCTCCCTGAAAAAAAAAAATCCCAACACATTCCCATTCCTGACACATCCTCCAAGGCCCACCTCTAATGCCTCCAATAAGGCACCGCGATGTGGCCCCCAAACCACTCGGTTTAAATGGATGTCCCCATTCATGTCCTCACCAAGCTTGTTGTCACCTCTTATCGGGGGTGTCTGTGACTGTGCTGGATGGATGATCATGAACTCAAGGAAGGGGCCTAGGCCATTTGTCTCTGTCTTTCACACTGCCCTGCATGCCTTGTCCTGTGGGTACTGAGTAAATGTGAGTTCCAGGTTGATGGGGACATACACATTGGCCAGGGTGGGAGAGGGGTTTGATGGTGGCCTTAGTTGGCTCCGGGCTGAGCTCTGGGCCTTCCCAGGTCCTCAGTTGTTGGGCCAGGCCCAAAGAGGCTCCTAGCCAGGAACCCCACCCCCTCAAACATCCCCTGGAAGGTGCCCTCGTGGGTCATGCTTTTCCTCCAGGGAAGGGTGGGGTGCCGTTACATTCATAGTCTGCCAAAGTTCTTCCCTTAATTGAAGGGCTGGCATCTCAGGAGAGCAGGGGGCTCTACCTCCATTTCCATTTCCTTTCTGAAGCTAAGGCTACCTGCTCCACAGGGGCTCTCACTCCAGACTGTGGGGTCTCCCACCTGCAGGGCAGAGCTTTTGCTGGGCTTCCAACAGAGCCCAGAACTCCCTGCCTGTCCGCATGTCCCTGCTCACAGCCTCCAGATCTGAGGAGGTCATTATACACGTGAAACCAGATACCTCTCAAACTGCCAGCTGCCCCTGAGCCCGTGTGGCCACCTCACTCCTCACTGGTGGCAGAAGGAAGCCTGACTGCTTGGCGGCAGAGGCAGTGTTCCACCCCTGCCCGCCCAGAGAGCCTCCTCTGGGCTTTGTTTTATAAATTGGAATTCTTCTTAATATTTTTTGATAAAGGTATTTTTGAAAATAATCTTGTCCCACTCTTTCACAAGTGGGGAAACTGAGGTCTAGAGAGGGTGAACCCCAGTGCCTGGCACAGTGCCCTGCATGTAGTAGGCACTTTGGGGCTTAGGTGCCAGTCACTTGACATCTTAGAGTGAACCAGGCCTGGGCCGCTCACCTGGAGGGGCAACCTCAACCAGTCTCGCCCCCCAACCCCGGGTTTCCTCAGCTGTGAGCACCCAGGCTACATTGGTGGGTCTTAACTCAGCTTTGATTCAAAACCACATGGATGGAGGTGTCTGAAATACAGAAGTGAGGCCAAGCCCAGACATACTGAGTCGGTCAGTGGGGGTGAGGCCCCAAATGTGTTATCTGGGAAAGTGCCACCAGCAGAATCTGGTGGGTGACACTGGTTACAATTACTGGACTACAGGATATGTCCTGGGTCTGACCCTCTGTGAAGGATTTGAAAAAGAAAAGCAAAGCAATCACATAAAACCCTTAATCAGAAGGAGTTGCCCCCATGAGGTGGATGACCGGCGAGAGCCACAGCACAGGCTGTGGGAAGCAGCACACATGGTGATGGGATCTGTCAAAGTCCACTCTTCTCCCACAGACACAGGCCATCAAGGCACCTTTGAGCCCAGATGATTCGCTGGTCCAGGCCCGACTCAGGGAAGGGGCAATGTGATTTCGGATGTGTTGCCAGATTCGCCTCCTCCAATCATTCCCTAGAGACCAACGCCCCAAACTCTCTAGACCCTTTCTCTGGACACGCACCCATTCTGCACGTGGGCACGGGCAATCCCATTGGCCCGCAGGATGGCGGCACCCAAATCTCAGCTCCTCATCCAGAACTTTCCTGAGAGCTTTGCACTCAGGTCCATCCCATTATCTGCTGGGCGTGTCCACATGGACACTCTCAGACCCCTCAGACTCACTTCCCAGCTAGGACTCACTGTCTTCCCCCATGAGCCTCTCCTTTTTTTCCTTCATTCCCTATCACTTTCACTCCATTTCTGAAGCCAGAAACCAAGAATCCTCCTGGATGTCCCCTCCTCCTCACCCCCTGGCATTTGCCCCACCACTGGGCCCTGTGGTCTCTTCTTGGTGTCTCCTACCTTTGACTCCTGCCCTCCTCTCCAGGGGTGTGCCCTGGCTCAGGCCCGTACCATCTCTCCTGGGATTACTGCAGCAGCCTCTCCCAGGCCTCCCATCTCCCTCTTCAAATCTTCTGCCACACCACCCCAGGGGGAGCCTTCTCAGGCATAAGCGTGAGCAGCTCATGCCCAGAATGACACCTCCTATAAGGTAAAAACCAATGCCCTAGTGTGATACCAAGGATGCTACAGGTCCTAGAGCCTGCCTGCGTCTGTTCCGTACCCTGCTGGGGCTAATCATAGTTTGCAAAGATGGCCACACCAACCTCTCCCGTCCACATACACCTCTTACATGTGACGATGACACTTCACCGAGAGGTGAGGTGGGGTCTGTGTTCTCTTCCCCTGAACGTGGGCCCATCTTAGTTACTTGCTACTAACAAGGAGAATGAAGCAGAAGTGATGCGATGTGACTGCTGAGGTCAGCTCCTAAAAGCAGATGGAGAACCTTCCTGGGTGTTCCTTTCTTGAGACTCTCAGAACCCAGACATCACATTGTAAGGAAGCCCAGTCTTCTTTCTAATGAGCAGGCCCAGTGTTGGTGTTCAGCTGACCACCCCAGCTAATGTTTCAGCCCTCAGCCAGTGTCAGCTGCCAGACATGTCGCTGAGCAAGACTTCAGATGATTCTAGTCCCAGGCTATGATGCCAGGCAGAGCAGAAACAAGCTATCTCCAACGAGCCCTACACAGATGGCAGATTTTCAGCAAACTAAATGTGGTCATTGTTTTAAGCACAAGTTTTGGGTTTGCTTTGGTTTGTAGCATTAGATACTGCAACACCTGCTGCCACACATCTTGTCATTCAAACACCATCAAGGTCATACCCTAAGAGTCCCCCAGCGCACATGTCTCCGTGCCTTTGCTCGCAATCCTCCCCTTCTTTGTCTGGATAACTCCCCCTGCCCTTCAGGGGCCCCCTTGCCCAGCACAAGGCTCAGTTGTGTGTCTAGTTCAAGGTCACTTCCAAAACTCCCAGCACCCTGTGCTGGCTTCTGCACAGAGGCCTCTCAAAGGCTGACACACACCTGGGGGCAACAGTAGCATCCAGCCAAGGAGTGAAGGCTGGACCGAGGCCAGGCTGGGGCAGTGAGCATGTGGGGAGGGACAGGACCAGGGACTCCTGCACAGGCTGAGTTGACAGGGCTGTCACTGATGCAGAGTGGAAGAAGAGAGCGGCGGTGTTCCCAGCCCAAGGGCCGGGAAGGGGGCAAAGCCATGGGTGGAGACAGGGGCTCAGGAGAGGGAGGACAGTGAGCTCAGTTTTGGAGCAATTACGTTTCTGAGCATTAAGCTCAGGAAAGACCAGTCTCTCTCTATCCAAATGAGTAATGAATTAACAAGAGTGACTAATCACTACCAACCTCCCCAGCTGTCTCATGAGAGGAAGATGGGGAGGGCAGGAGAGAAAATCTGTCTCAGATCTTTTCCTGAAAGATATGCCTTTAAGTATGAAGTCACCCATTTTCTCCCCCCAGCTACTAGGTAGGAGACTCCAGCCCCCCCTGGCTGGCTTCTTCCACATCCCCGCCCCCTCACAGAGCCACCCTCACTGCCAGCTGTTGGCCCCAGCAACACTGTCAGGCCTGGGTGCCTCTTGGGGGCCCTGGCAGAAGTGCTGGTGTGTATCTGAGCCAGTGGGTTCCAGCGGGTATGGCAGATGGAGAAGAATCAGATCATCTGTGGATGCAGGGGAGGGAAGGGCCGGGAGAAAATGCCAGGAAAGAAGAAAGTAGTCGATGGGTGGTTCTGGCAAGGCCACTCAGGGTCACAGCCATCTGGCCCCACGTACTGCACTTATGTGGATGGGACCATGGGACCACAACCCAGGCTGCTCGAACTTACCAAGTACCACTACATGGCCAGCATCAGACAAGCAAGAAACACTCGACATGGTGCAGATGGAACAGAAACCCAACCTCGAGGAGGACATGGGTTTAAGAGTATATTTCGATGGATTGGTGGGAGTAGGAAAAGGTTTGTTAGTTGGGTTGCAACTCACCCTCCCCCATCATTTAAGCATTGTAGTGTTACGGTGTTTGATGACTTGGGTTTTGGAGTCAAACAGCCAAGGTTCAGATCCTGCCTCTATAAGGAATGGTGTGACCTTTGGCTACAATTTGATCTCTCTGAGCAGCAGTTTCCCCCAGTAGTAAATGGGAGCTATGAGGCCACCTGAGATGTGAGGATTGCACCAGAGATGTATTTGCGGATATTGGCACCTTCCTGGCCCACAGTGAGAGCTCCTCATACCAGAGGGCCATTCAATAAGTTGAAGCTTCCTCCACTCCCTCCTCTTGCCCCCCAAGTAATTTAACTGGAGAAAGAAGTTTGGAAAATATTACGAACTACAATCCTCCCTCATGAATATTTGCAATCATATTAGCATATTAGAGGTTCTAAGAAGTCTTTCAGTAAAGATCCCCTTAACTTTGCTTAACCCAACTTTCCCCACACTTTGTTTTCTTGAGACAGAGTCTTGCTCTGTCACCCAGGCTAGAGCATAGTGGCATCAGCCTACCTCACTGCAACCTCAAACTCCTGGGCTCAAGCAATTCTCCTGCCTCAGCCTCCCAAGTAGCTGGGATTACAGGTCTGTGCCACGTCGCCTGGATAATTTTTCTATTTTCTGTATGGATGGGGTCTCACTCTTGCTCAGACTGGTCTCGAACTCCTGGCTTCAAGCAATCCTCCCACCTCGGCCTCCCAGAGTACTAGGATTACAGGTCTGAGCCACCACGCCCAGCCTCCCCATACTTTTCTACCTATGGAACTTCACCACCACTGCCACCATTTTTTTTTTTTATATGACAAATACTAGCATTTTGTACAATATACTTTGGGAAAGATAATATGGCCCTTTTAGAAAGCAGCTTATGGTAGAATTTGAATCTTGTGATTTCTTCACGGAAGGAAAAGAAAATAAAGACATATTACCTGGGCTGGATTATATTCTTTAAAATAGTCTGCCATCATTTTCCATCTCCTCACCCTTTTTTTCTTTTTCTTGGCATTTATTGCTTCCTGAAATTACACCATGCATTTGATTTCTCATTTATTGACATTTCCTCCCACCAGAATATAGACTTCATGGTGGAAAGATGATGTGTGTTTTTTAAGACAACAAATTCCCAGTGCCTGAAATTGCCTGGTTCATAACTGGGGCTCAATCATTGTCAGGTGAACAGTGTGTCTTTAAAGTACTCTTTTTGAAAAAAATTTTTTAAGAGATAGGGTCTGGTTCTGTTGCCCAGGCTGGAATGCAGAGGCTTGATCATAGCTTACTGCAGTCTCAAACTCCTGGGCTCAAGCCATCCTCCTGTCTTAGCCTCCCAAGTAGCTGGGACTTACAGGCACGCACCAACAGGCCTGGCTAATTTTTTTAATTTTTTGTAGAAATGGGGTCTCACAATGTTGCTCAGGCTGGTCTTGAACTCCTGGGCTTAAGCAATCCTCCTGCCTTGGCCTCCCTCCCATCTTGGCCTCCCAAAGTGCTGGGATTGTGTGAGCCTCCATGCCTGGCCTCTTTAAAGTACTCTAACTGATAAATCCATGCTCCAGAATATACATCCATCAGCGTAGCCATTCTTCAATGCTGCAGATTCATTCCAATGATCTGTCCTCAATTATTTATAAATTTCCCCTTCGGCATTGCCTTTAATCAGTCTATGAGCCACACAATTTATAAGACACAAACCAGCATTCATCAGTTTAGTTGCCCTTCACTGACATGGCTCGACTCTAAACCACTTTTGGATATTTCTAAACTGAAACTAAAAAGTTAGAGATTTTCAGCTATGTATGAAGGGACTTTCTAGTGTGGTGAAAATGTTCTACATTTTTATTGTGGTGGTATTTATACAGGTATATGCATTTGTCAAAACTCATCAAACATTTAAAGTCTGCATTTTATTATGTGCAAAGTATACCTCAAAAAGTTGGCTAAAGAAAAAATTCACTTGAAAGAAGATTTGCAACCATGAAAGTATTCAAAATAATGTTCTGAGGCTTTGAAGGGAATTCCACAAACAACTTCCTTTTTTTTTTTTTTTAATTATGAGCGTTGGCAATGTCATTGGAACACATTTGTTTATTCAAGGGGCCTACTTTGAAAGGTTCTAAACCCATATAAATATTGAGGTTAGTGTGTGTGTGCTAATCTAAACATCTAGGTTTACAAGGTGTGTGTGTGTGTGTGTGTGTGTGTACGTGTTAATGTGTCACCTGAGGCACATCTTATAGAAGGAAGCTGGCAGAGGAACCCCATGGAGGGGGGGCAACATTCTTGCAGGTGGGGTGGGTGGGAGATGCTCAGACTTCTAAAGGCAAAAGCCATGCCCACAGCCCGGGTCTTTCTCCAATCCTAACAAACACAAAGAGGAAGGAAGCAGAGAAACCAGAGTGGCCATGAAGGTCTCTCTTCTGACAAAGAAGAAACTTTTAACCACCTGTGCCAAGAGCTAAGCAAGGCTGACAAGCTGCTGAGATGCCAACTGAAGGCACAGAGGGAAGCCCCAGGCCCAAGTCACACTTCAGTGCCTGAGTAAGACAGCCACAAGGAGAAAGGGTCAGAGGATAGCCTAAACATGGTTTCTTCTGATCCACATGTTCACGACTCCCTTTTCCAAACTAAACATCAGAGCTATGATCTAACCATCGCTGGATCACAGCAGCATCTAACCATGGTTACGGGGACACTGGGAAGAAGTCCTGAAATGTGATCGCCAGAGGGTTATTACCTGTTTAATGTCTGAATCTGCCATCGACCAGCTCTGGCTTTGCCCACACAAATCCCAGGGAAGGCAATACTCTGGAAAATCCACCTGATCCTTTATGTCCGCTAGAATGTACCTTCTTTGAGGTGATTCAACACACTGAAGGAGCCCAAGAGTGGGAAGAAAACCACTCGGGAGCAGCAGAAGGGGCTGGACTGAGACACACAGTTGGAGACCCCCCAGTATGGAACTGCTTCTGTCCCTGGATGAGAGCTGTTGGCTTTCCCAAACAGGGCTCTGACAGAGCAAACTAAATGGAACAATTCTTCCAAAGGAAGAAAGGAGGCAGAGAGGGAGGAAAAGGCAGAAGGAGAAAAGAACAGCACCAGGAAACCTTATTCTCATCCTCGCAGGACAGGGGAGAGCCAAGGGGTGTTCTGAGGGCCACGCTGCTGTTCTCTGAATGAGGGAGGCATTGCTTGTGCCTCCCATCCTCTGATAGTCAAATCTGGCCTCAGAGGACATTCTGTCCCTCCTGTCTCTAGGCTGAGCTGACTGCACCCCAGACAGGTGGGAACACCTCTGAGACTGACACATCTCTTGGGAAGACCCAGGACTGCACAACCACACTGACAACCCAGGCGGATGTGAGCAGCACTGGGCTCTGCTTCACAGTCAACTGGAATTCCACCTATGTAATTAGAATCTATTTACATTTCTTTTCACTTTTTAATTTTTCCCCTTTACTTTGAATCAATACGATACATGCATATGTTTTTTAAAAAAATCAAGTAGTCTGGAAGGGCTTAGAATGACAAAGCCCAGCCCCTCAGTCAGCTCCAGCCCACCACCCATCCTGCAGGTCAGGGATGACCACCTCTGTCTTTAGTTTTTAGTTTTTCTGTTGATTATACCCACACATCTCAAAATAATATGCTTATTCTGCAATTTCTTGACTTACCACTGTAGGGTGCATGCTATTATGGAAGGGGATTTAGCGCACTTACACTTGCACCTGCCCTTCTCTCTACTCCTCCCAACTTTTAATAGTTCTGTCAGTACTTTTATTATTAATAGATCACTTCATTTTGTGGCAAGTGAGCTGGGAGCCAGAGAAGCAGGGCTTCCTTCCTGGGCACAAATGCTCACACTAGCTAGCCAGTTCCCTTAATTCAGGGAGAGAAGGCTGCTTGTGTTTTCCCTGGGGGAAGGGGCGGTTCTGCATTAACCCCTCGGGGTTCAGCTCCACTTCTCCTTCTACAGCCTGTGATTCCAAATCTGTGGTCTCTCCAGGGCCGAGCAAGCCTGAGGGCGCGCTGCTACTGCAGGCCCGTGCATGCGCCTGAGGGCCTGCCTTCCTAGTTCTATTTCATCCACTGACACTTCCCAGCCATTGCCCACCTGCTGAAATTACTGACATGCTTCATCCACTCATAGTCTCTCTTCTCTATATTCCTGTTACTGGTTTTCATCATTTTTCACTCATTACTTTCATTATAACGAAGGTGTGAGAGAAGAGGGGAGGCAAACGTCTGCTCAGGCTGCCATCCTGAGTTATAAACCCTGTCCATTTCCTGACGCTGGGCCTTGCAGACAAATCGTGCTGTCCCCACCTTTTCAATAGGAAAAAGCAAGGCTCCGAGAAGTGTATACCTGTCAGTGGACTCAGTTGTCAAACCTCAAAGTGTAACCGGGTCCTCCCTCTCCCCACTACGTTCACGTGTCCTGATACCTTACGTATTTGACTAGAGTCTTTCAAGGCGGTCGTGTGTCTCCGACAGAAGGCACGTGGCCAGAGAGTGGTGCCAGCTCTGGGTGTCTGCCCATCTCCACTCACACTTCTCTTTCTGAGCGTGTCCATTCTCACAGCTCTTTCTCAGTCCTGGCTGGCAATTCACCAGTGGGTAAGATCTGGGAGGTAAGGTTTGGGGTTCAAGAACCCTAATGCAATGGAGACAAAGAAGTGAACTGAACTCAGAAGGGTGAGTCCTGGCTGCTTCCCGATGTCAGAGCTGCAGGCATTTAAAGGGGGAGGAGGGGATCTGGCTTGGTTCCTCAGAGGCCCACCTGAGGGCCTTCAGAGCTGGAGGGGAGGGGCTCCTTCTCCCTGTCCCCTCAGAAGGAGGAGGAAGCTAAGCCAAGAAGCAGATGCCTCCTGCCGTGGAAGGCCTCCTCCAGCCCGACGGCCTGCTACCCCTCCTGTACCTTCTGCAGGGTGCGGCTTTGGATTCAAACCATGGCCCCGTGCCCCAAAGGGGACTGTCTCTTTCAAGAAGTGATTCAGGAAATCAAATATGTTCCCATGCAGGAAGAATGCCTACATGAGATAAAGCGCAGAGATTCAAAATAGCCAGCCTAGGGTCAGAGTTGGTGGTATCCATAGCAACAGTGATAAAAGGTATCTTTAGTATTATTAGTATTATTATGAACTAGAAAAAGCCTTTGAAATCCAAGGTGGACTCTTTTCCCACCTTTCACACTGCCTGGGGGACCCCGGGCAAGGCATCTCTCTGAGCCAAGTCCTGACTGAATCAGACTTGACCAGGGTTTTTCAACCACTTTTTACTTAGTACATGCAGCTTAGATAAAAAATCTCACTTGAAGGCCACCATACAACTAAAATGGATACAGAAGTCCCAAGCTGCATAATTTTGTAGTTTTTGTTGTTATTTTGTATAGTATTATTATGAGCTAAAGAAAAAAAAAGGCCTTTGATATGACAGGATCCTGGGGGCCCTTGAAAATACAAAGATGAGAACAATCTGGAAAAAAACATGCAGATTTCCATGGCAACGCCCTTGTTTGAAGGAAGATAGGGCACAAGAAAGGGAGGTGGACAAACTTTCTAGCTCCTAATAACACCGGCAGTGCTAATCTGCCTTGTGTTGTCCTTGTTCTGTGTTTAGTTTCCTTCCTGGAGGTGCCCTGTCAGGAGCACCGCAGTGGGGTGGGGAGGGCCCAGGCCGGCTGGAGGGGAGAGCTGGAAGAGCGAAGGGTGAGGGATTGCCCAAGGGCAGGGGGGATGAAACCCAAGCATGTGAGACCAGGGGAACTTGCCGGATCAGCTAGAGGCGTGGTGCTCAAGGTTTTCCAGAAAAATAAACACTTTGAAATTATCACTGACATTTCTGTAAATATGTATCCAAATTCTTCAGAAATTCCAAAAGTTATCTCTTTTGTTAAGCCAGAAGCGGTTTTCCTTCATGAAGAACAAGTGATTCAGTATAAGTATAGCTTATAAGTATAGCTATAAGTATAGCTATCTTGTCTCTTGGGGAAGTTGGCAGGAGAATAATTTGTTAGGTTGAAATAAGGCACCATTGGGGAATCTGCTTTGAATCCATTTATGGCAGGAAAATGTACCATATTAACATGGAAACTTCACTGTTTGATATTCTTCCTATTCTTTGTTCTAATAATAAGATGGATGTCAATATTTTTTCTCACATCCTGGAAGGGTTTGAAGATTAAGCCCTTCCCTTCCTGACTTCAAGGAAAGGGAAGCTAGTTTTTCCAAGCAAGAAAGTAGGGATTGGGGACACGGTATCAGAAGAGCCTAGGACCTTAGGAGTTGACCCCAGGGAAGTCAGCCAGGAAGGGAGGGACCCCACGGTACAAGAGGGCAAGGTGGTGGCTGCAGGGAAGCACGGAGTGGCAGGCATTTGTTTTCTTCACATCATCTTGTTTATTTATTTACTTATTTGTCCCCCGACTTGTCAGTCTTGGTCACTTTGGACCTTCTGCATCTGGCTATCTGGCATATGATAAATGTTCAATAAATACTTGCTGAACAAAGTCAATCCTCATATGAACCCTGAGAGGTACATGTGATTCCTTTTGTTTATAGATGAGCAAACTGAAGCTCAGGGTAGCTTACAAAATCGTCTCATGTCACACAGTTGGCAAATGGTGGAGCCAACGGATACTGAGTCACACCATCATTTGCCCCACCATGCTGCCCAGTCCTCTGAGAGTCCAGGGGAAGGAAGGACCGGCGAAACTGTTTTCACCAGACGGCCAGTTTCCTGACGGCCGCGTGCAATGGGCTCTCCAGCAATCGCTGCCCTGGTTCTTGGGGTTCCCCCTTGCCATTTGTGATGTCACTTGCCATCCCCATGTTCTCGCTCTCCTTCTGACTGTTCCTTCTCAGAAATCCTCATGGGAGCCCTCTTCTGCCTCCCCATCTGACATTGACGGTGTCTGGGCTCTGTCCTTTTTCTCTCTATGCACTCCCCTGGCCGTCCCGCTCATCCACCCGCAGGGGAATCCTCGGCTGTAGACCGAAGTCTCACTCCTCGACCCCAGGCCTTGCATCAGACTGCATCCCACACACTTCGACTCCAACTCCAGATCAGTCTCCCAAATCCACACCCCAGCATTACTGTTACCCCACACCATTTCCCCTCTGCTTGAGCTCTCATCCCAGAGCTTCCACTGCCAGACCAGTCTTGCGTCTACTCTGTGTTCTCCCCCTCCTCTGCCACCCTCCAGTCTGGGTCACCCGTCAGCTCCCGCATGGTTCCCTATCACAAGTTCCTACTCAGATCCTACACCCGTTTGTGTTTCCTTTGATGTGTGCTTTAACCAAGGGCCACAGTAATCTTTTAGGAAACTTTATTGGCATATAACATTCACATAGAAAATGAAT
The DNA here is from genome assembly GCF_000956105.1 of Propithecus coquereli. Taxonomy (NCBI): domain Eukaryota; kingdom Metazoa; phylum Chordata; class Mammalia; order Primates; family Indriidae; genus Propithecus; species Propithecus coquereli. The sequence goes on from NW_012136080.1 coordinate 10,702,903, forward strand.
AAATCATAAGTATAGCTTAAAAAAATGTTCCAAGCTGGGTACACCTGAAGGACCAGTCTTCAGATCAAGAGGTAGATCATTACCAGCTTCCCAGAAGCCCCCGCCCCCAGCACCTCTCATTCACCCCGCACCTCCACCTCCAGGGCAACAAGTTTCCTGGCTTCTAACAACACAGATTAGTGGGCCTGTTTTGTACTTTATAGAAATAGAGTCATTTGGCATATATCAGCATGATCTTCCAAAAATAGAGATGAGACCTGTCAAGATCCTGTAAGAAATCCTCCAATGGATCCCCACCACCTCAAATCAAAATGCAAGCAAAGTGTCCCAGCCTAGAGGGCGCTCCCTACACCAGCCCCATCTACCTTCCACTCCTGCTGAGCTTCCCATCACAATGGTGGCTTCGTACCAACATAACTATGTTATTGTTGGGTAATAGGCAGCTGAAATTTGTAGCTGAAACCACTTCAGGTGATGAGCTTTTGGGGGTGGGGCCATTCTCTGCCTGGGGGCTCTTCATTCTCACCTCCTCCCTTGATTAGCTTCTACTCTTCTCTATCTGGTGGCAAAAAATGTCCCTCCTGTTACACAGTCTCTTTTGTTCCTTAGGGGCACTGAGCCCAGGTTGTAATTAAAACCACCATGAGTGTTTTGGGCCCTGAAGCAATCCTGGCACTCAGCACATACCTGTCACCAGCAAGACAGAAGAGGGAAATGACCAGAGAGAGAGCAGGGTGTTTTTACAAGGAAGAAGCAATCTTCTCTGTAAATAATGATGGATGAACAAATCAAAAGGAAAGAATAAATGTCAGTGAATGATCCTACTGATTACCTAGGCATTCAAAAGCAACAAGTACGAGGATATAGAGTTATCAAACTGGGCTGTAAATTTGTTGTAGAAACAGGTATTTTGCTTCTATTATATCTGTTTACCTCCCAAAAAAGTTCTGGAGCCATAGTAAGTTACTTAGCAAACCCCGTAGATTCTTTCACTTTCTTCAGAATTATGCGCAGGGCCAGCTCCATACCAGAACTCCCAACAAAATCATCTCCGTTTGGAGAATTGAAATCTTGGACCTAGTTTTGGCTCTTGGTCCTGTCAGGCATTTCTGTAGTGGACAAGAGACTGGAGACTGATTGCTGAGCAGTGAGGAAGGGAGGGTATTGGGCTGTTCCCCCGGGGCCAGCTCTGTGAGGAGCTCCAGCAGGTTTCATCAAGAACACGTCAGTGCCCTGGGAAGACATGGAAGGAGCCCTTACCCAGGGAAACTGCTGCCCCAGGGCAGCCTGGGCCCACCCACCACCTGCAGCAGCTCCAAGATGACCCCCTGACAACCCACAACACACACAGCCTGCTCAAAGCCATAGTGGAGGTCTGAGAACAAACCTTCAAGAGTCTGTGAGGGAACCCCAAACAGCAGGTACTTAAAGCAGGGTGAGCAAGCTGCCCACCCCACGAGAGCAAAAGTGCATGGACACCTGCCAGCCCTCCCCAACCAGGGCGCTGGGCCCTGCTCCTGGTCAGCAGGGCCCCGCTCACTCTCCTGAGGCCACAGCATTCCAGTTTCAAACACAAATGCCACAGGTGGGCTCGCTCTGCCTCCACCTGCACCGAGCAGATGTGGGCCTCCCCTGCAACAACCTGTTGCTGGCAGACACACTTTCCCACATGGGACCATTCCCACACCCCATCCTTGTCACCCTGGCATTCCCCTGCCTGCCAAGGGACCCAGGATTCACGACCATGGGCTGTCTTCCAAGACCCCTTGACTCCAAAAGTGATAAGCAGCCCCCTACAAACTGGGCCCTTGAGAGCATGTCCTTGGCAATCAGGACGAGATGTTAAGGGGGAAGGAAAGACCCAGTGTGCAACTGAGCAGATTGTCCCTGCATAAGAACATCACCCACTTCTGTAGTCATTCCTCTCCGTTTTCCAAAGGCAGGTAGAGGATGACAGAGGAAAAGGCTCTCTGCCGAACAGTCAAATCTCTATCCCATCAGACACCTCAAGAGAAAGAAACATCCTCCCTAATCACCAAGCTATGAGCACAATTCCAGATTCCACCACTTGCCCTCCTGCAGATCACAGGAGGGTCATGTAACCTGGTGGTCTTGGTTGCCCACTGATCAACAACAAAGTACCAAAGACAAGGATGGAAGGACCACATCTCCTGGGGATGACTGTGAGCAGGGAAGCGAGGATGTCTGTCCCCCACATGCCAAGGGCCTCCACTTCCCTCCCTAGAGAGCCCCGTTGGCCTCCAGCACCAGAGGTGGCCCCCCAGCACTCTGCTGTGACCCCAGGGCTGGTCTTACACCTCTCTCCACCCCATTATCTCTGCCTCTGGAACTCACAGCAAGATGCTGAGGACATTCTCCACCCCCAGCCTCCTTGCGGGGTACCATAGTTTGAATCGAGCCTCCAAAAAAGCGATGAGGGAGTCCTAACCCCTGCTACCTGTGAATGTGGCATTGTTTGGAAATAGAGTCTTTGCAGATGTAATCAAGTTGAGACCATACTGAAATAGGGTGGGCTCTAATTCATTGACTGGCATCCTTATAAGAAGAGGAAATTTGGACACAGAAACAACTGAGGTCAATGGAAGAACACCATTTGACAATGGAGGCAGAAATGCAGTGATGCATCTACAAGCCAAGGAAAGCCAGCGATTTCCGACAACCACTACAAAGGAGAGAGGCATGGAATGGGTTCTCCCTCAGAGCCCTCAGAAGGAACCAACACTGCCAGCTCTTAATTTTGGACTTCTCATTCCCAGGCTCTCCTGTCCACACTGGCCTTTCACCTGCACCCAGACGGTCCTGACTGCTCCTGCTCCATGAGCATTTCCCTCGGACACACAGACCCCTCCTCCGCTGGCCGCAGAGCTACAGGAAGCCCAGGCAAGCTGGACAGGCCCTCTTTTTCCCCCATTAAGTCAAGTCTTTTCCTCTTCTTCTTTTCAAAGCTGCCACATGGAATGGCACCCTGCCTTCTCGCTCATGGCAAATACTCACAAGCATCGGGTCAGTCCACAAGGCATTTCTCCACAGGCCAGAGAATGTCCACCCACCTATCTGGACCTCATAAAGGACAAGGCTCTGGACTGAGATGCTTTTCCAGACTTTTCCTCCTCCGGACTCACCCTAAACCTGTGCCCCCAGTGTACATCCCAGTAAGAGGCCTCCGCCTGCTGCAGGGAGGCTTGGAGAGGCAGCCCCAGCCCCTGCCACACTGACATTGTGCCCACCCCTTCGGTGCATCCCTCTGTGTCTAGATTACTGCTCCCTGCTCCTCCTGCATGCTGTCCCTCTGCCCAGAGCACATCTGCAGGCCTCTCTGTCTAATGCCATCACACCTGCAATTCCAGAGCAGTCAAGGTTTACATGGGGGCACACCCCTGAAGATCTTGTTTAGTTCAAAACACGCTGCTCGAGACTTGCCCTGAACCGGATGCTGGGTCTCCCTCTGACAGCTGAGATGGCGCCTCTCTCTGGCAATGGTACAGACACAGTGCACAATCCCCTTGGCCTGCCAGCTCGGATGATTTTATCAGATTTATCAGTGTGTATGTGGGAGTGGGGGGCAGTGTGTGCGGGTGCATTACTACCAATTTTGCCCAGAAAGAACGGTTGAAATAATATGATAAGCAAATATTTATTGAATATCATTCTGGACCAAACACATTCAGGGGAGACCAAGGGCCAAGCAGGGCTCGACCCCCTGTGGGAGCAGTTTGTTGATAAGGTGAGGCACATGCACACAATAGAGCAGCTGCTCTCAAGGTGACACTACCCAGAGCAGCCACAGAGTGATTCAGAACGCAGGAGGGGAGGAAGAGGGAGAGGTCCTTGCAGAAGTGAGGCTGGAGCTGGGGTTTTGAGAACAGGTGGAGAGGAAGAGAGGTCCTCCCAGGCCTCGGAGAAGATCTGCTTAGTCTGAGAGAGTTCTGGGCAGGAGAGAGGAGGGCACCAAGTCAAGAGAGGACTTGTGCCCAAGAGGAGCCACAGAAGTTTATTGCCATCTGGCCATCAATGAAGACTTCTGAGTGGGGACAACACATGTCAAACACTTTAAAAGGTTAACCTGTAATAGGCTAGAGGCGAGGAGGCCATGCAAGGTCTTGGGACAAAGCAGAAAAGACTCCAGTCAGATGGTGGCAGAGACCAGGGGCCTCAGTGGGAGAAACGATTGGGAGAGGCAATGGGCTGGTAACTAAGGAGACATGGGGAGTGGCAGCGAGTGGCCACCTGCAGATCAGGGGAAGGGGAGGGCGACGTCAGGGAAGCAAGGAGCTCAAAAGGCGAGGGGAGCCGGGTGAGTGGGGGCAGGTAGATTGAGTCAGTGGGCTGGAGAGACCCATGGAGATGTCCAGGGAGGCACGGGGCCTTCAGGGGCAGAGGCAGGGGTGCGTCAGGGGACACAGAGCTGACGTCCATCCACAGAGAGGAACCCTCTGAGGAGAGAGGGCAGGAGGTGAGAGCCGGGTGGGTGTGGCAGCAATGGAGATAGTGCTAGTGGGAGGCGTGGGAGGTGAAGCTGGCACCTCTTGGCCACGGGGGGCAAAAAGGCCAGTTCTCTCCAGCGTTGTAAACAGCTGGTGACAACTTGAGTCGCATACCTGGGGAAGGAGGTACAGGGGGCTGACTGGTGGTGGCATTAGGAATGGATCCCTTGGTTTTAGCCTACTCAGCAGGTGGCTCTAGGGAAAGACAGCCTCGCTTCTGCCAATATTCAGCCTCATACTCCAAAAAAAAAGATAAGGGCCCTTTTGGGTCATATGGGATCCAAGGACCACTCCCCAAATTAAAATAGCAACCCAGTAGCTACATTTGGAGCTCTGACATAAATCCCCCTTGGGCTTTATGCAATGTTGGAGCTCCTTGAGCAGACTGCAGCTGGGGGGACATGTCTTGTCCCATTATCTCTGCCACCTTGCACCCCTTCTCCCTGAGGCCAGTGCCTCAGGCTCGGTTAGACTCCACATAGCTGCACACTCCCTGTAGTGAGATGGAGGGCTTCGCTCAAATAGAGCCCCAGGGACACCTCCTAACAGAGCCAAACTGCTAAATTAGCAAGAGAACCAGGAGGACAAAGTCTCCGTGGCTTGACAGAAGCTGGAGCACATCTGAACTCTGACAGGAGTCTGGCCCCCTGGCCCCCACCCTGCCCCTCTCCTGGGGTGGGCAGCTTCATCACTGGAGGCTGCATCAGGAGGGCGGGTGGTCAGGCCAGCTGCTTGGTCTTCTGCAGTCACCTCTGGCCAGCACATGTCCTGGCCACCTGTGTGCCCCAGGAGCCTCTATTCCTGCTCTTCTCTCTCCATCGCCTCAACTGACTTGTGGACTTTTCCAGCAGAGGGCTTCCCCCTCTGTGGCCTTACCACCCCGACTTTCCTAGGGGCCTCCCAAGGGTCTCCTTCCTCCCTGCCCCCTTGGCCTGCCTCCGCTCCTCCCCAACGCTGCAGGTCAGCAAGGAGAGGAGCGGGGAGGGAAAGAGCCGCGGGGTCTGGATAAGGAAAGCAGGGAGACAAGAGAGGGGCTTCAGTTAGCACCATAGGAAAGCTTCCTCAGGCCCCAGGCTGATGTGAGAGAAAAAGAAACATGCAGAGGTCAAGGCAGGAGGTCAAGAAAGGCATGCTTGCTTCCTTCCCATCAGAAAACCACGTTTAGATGATAGCGACCAGAACATCCTCCCTGGCACCCACGCCCTCCTGCCCTCCCACCCCTTCACCGCCATAACCCCAGGGTAGCAACAAGGGGGTGGACCACACTGATCACCACCCATGCTGGGAGGGGTCATGGGGCATCCAGGTCTTCTCTGCACTGTGAAACGTCCGGCTAAGGTGTGGGAAATACGGGCAAGAAAGAAACACAAGCCGATTTCTCAAATTCCCTGTTTACCTACAGTATTTAACTTGAAGCTATAAATATCATTAGTTAGAACACTCCTGACCTCAGCCTCCCAGAACATTTGTCCTTTCCAAACTATTGGGGGGAAAAGAGACTGAAATGGAACTCAGCCTAGCATAGAAAACCTGTGTGCCCAGCACCCCTGGAGATTCTCTGAATTCCAGTATGTGGCGGCCACTCCTCCTTTGCCGAGAAGAGAAGGCTCTGCCCTCAGCACCCTCCTGACTCTCCTGTCTCCTGGCCCAGAGTCAGGTCTCAGAGCCTGAGGTTCACAGCCCTAGGCTTTTGCCCCAGGCCACAGCAGGAAGCTCGGGGAGGGCTCCCCTGGCCAATCTAGGATTCCCCCTAAGTTCCTCCCATCAATTATGGCACCTACATCAGAAGCTCACGTCCCCCGATAACCATTTGAGTTGAATACCAATCACTTCCTGCCAAACACTTTCACAAATACCTTGGCCATAAGGATATCACAGCTGCCTCAGTGACCTCTGCATGTGAATCGGTGCCCCAAGCTGTGCTCGCTTCAGAGCAGATGTTCTCCAACTTTAGGGGACATCAGAATTGCCTAGAGGGGTTGCTGAAACACCTTGCTGGGCCTCACCTCCAGTTTTTCCTTCAGCAGGTCTGGGGTGGGGCCCAAGAATTTGCATTTATCACAAGCCCCCATGGGATGCCAATACCGCTGGTCCAGGGACCACACTTTTACTTCAAGAACCACTGTCTTAGCCTCAACTAGGTCTTCCTGAGCGCTAACCTAAAGTCTTTTTTCTTGACATCTCTTTCTTGGAAACAAGGCTAAACCTCTTGAGCAAATCCATTCTATAAAACAGGGCAGCTAAAAAAAGTCTTTGGGGTAAAATTGAGTCAATCCCTTGATTTTTCTGTATTCCCCCTGGCCATGTGGCTGTCTGCGCATGGGGACTCCTCAGGCAGTCAGGGTCTGGCTGCAGTGTTGGCGTGGGCCAGGAGCATCCCACGGCTGGTCCACTTCCCAACTACTTTGAACACTCCACGCTGCCTCACCTAGAGTTCTTGAAGGCAAATGCGAGGGAATGTGGTTTCATCATCCACACCTGGTTTATTTTGGCTGGGATTTCTACCTGCAGGTTTCAAGACTCCTGAATGAAATCATCAACAAGCATCTTTAGATAGGGAAAGATTAGCTAAGCAAATACTTGACGCCTACAAGCTGCAGCCCTAGGAACAGCAGACATGAGCTCACCCACCTTTCCAACACTGCCGGTGGATTCACGTCTGCAGCCCAGGGGTCTGTGACCTTAGTAGTGGGTCACAGAGGACACACTGGAAGCAACATAAGGAAGGAGCATCTATACACTGGTGATATGCTGGTTGATCTGTGTTGTTCTGGCAATCTGTGTGGAGGACGGAAGCAAACCACAGTCATGGGATTTTCCAGCTGTGAGAAGGAGCAGACAGATGGCCCCGTTCCGGGCTCCATGCAGCTCACCCCAAGCACACCTTCCTCCCATCAGTGACTCTGAAAAACTACCTCCGGCCCGCTGGGTCCCTCCTTCGGGGTTTCCTATTGCCTGGTGGTGCTCCCCACTCCTGGAGCCCTCGGCCTGCTGCTGCCACATTCTGTCCTGTACATGTCTTGATGTCACTGCCCTTGGACCCTGTGACAGTGTTTTTGATTTGGCCACTTGGCCAGGCTGTGGTCCCCAATTATTTAGCCAAACACTAATCTGGGTGTTGCAGTGAAGGGAGTCTGCAGATGTAATTAAAATACATAATCAGTTGCCATTAAGGGAGATTATCCTAGATAATCAGGGTGGGCCTGATTCAATCAGCTGCAAGGCTTGGCAAGCAGGGCTGTGGATTGAGAAAGGTGAGGAGGGAGAAAGAGGGGGAAAAAAAAAGAAAGAGAAATTCCTCTGTGGACAGCAGCTTTGGCCATACCTGTGACTTCCAGCCTGCCTGTGATCATCCCTTCCCAACAGCCTGTCCTGTGAATTTTCTGTTTGCTTAACTAGCCTCCCAAATTGAGTAAGCTGATTCTTCGTAATAAATCCCTTAATACATACACATACCTGTGTGTCTCTGTGTGTATCTTTTACTATCTCTGGTTTGGTTGAACCCTGTGTTAGACAAAATAAGGGCCTCCCAAATGCCTACATCTGAATCCTCAGAACCTGTGAATAAGTTGCATTACATGGCAAAAGGGTTTTTGCAGATGTGATTAAGTTATAGATTTTAACACATTGACTGCCGTGCTAGAAAAAAAATTTTTTTTCCCTGGGGCCACACTGTTTTATTACAAAAATAGAATAAAAACTTCAAAACAAAATGCTCCTTTCTAATTTAATGAAAATTTTGTTATTTTTTTATTGTTTTCTGTGTGTGAGTTATATGCAACTCACGTGGTGCTAGAATCAATCTTCACACTGCACACCAGTTGAGTTGTGTGTGACTCATGACATACTTACTGAATTTGTATTGGAGAATTGAGTCTTCATATGCTTCATGAGGTCCTGGGCTCCAAACTAGCATGAGTTAAATACAACTCCCATGGTAGTTAAAGTGTTAAATTAGGAGACTGTCTGGGTGGGCCCAACGTACTCACAGGGTCCTTATAAGAGGGAGGCAAGAGTCAGACAAAAAGATGAGAAGAAGAGAGATTTCAAGGTGCTAAACTGCTAGATTTGAGGACAGAGGAAGCGGCCATGAGCCCAGAGACGTAGGTGACTCTAGAAGCTAGAAAACAGAAACTGGAAAGGGCAGGGAGACAGATTCCCCATTAATGTCTCCAGAGAAATCAGGGACTTCTGACCTCTAGAACTGCTAGACAGTAAACATGCTGTTTTAAGTCACTGAGTTTGTGATAACAGGAGACTGATAAAAACCCTGACTCATAAAGGTCCCTTCCCTCATGCCCACTGCCCTCTCCCCACGGCAGGTCCACACCTCTTCCGTGGTGTCTCCTTCAGTGTGTCCTCTTCCTCCCCACGGGAGTCTCATTGTCTGTCTGCTCAGCCCTCGTTCTGAGGGCCACTCTCCCCTCATTTTGGAGAGGGGACCCATTCAACCACATGGCTCAAGGAGATGCCACCGGCCAGAGTGGCTCAGGGAGGGGCACATGACCCCACTGAACCAATCAAAACCAATTTGATTTTGTCAAATTGGGGATTTTCCAGAGAAGGGCAACAGGTGCTCTCTGGTTGCTGACGGCGACTCAGCATGAAGACGGAGGTTTTCAATGGACGACAGTGACCGTGACATTCACAGAAAAGTAGAGAGGGTGAAGTGAGCCCAGCTGGCCTCCAATGCACCTGCCCAAGTTCCTCTGCACATGGCCGATGAGGCCCTGCTTGATTATGTGGATTCCAGATACAAACAACTCAGTCTGCCATGCCTCTTGCTTTAGATCCGTTATCAAAGTAGGTAAATCATCTTTTTTTAGTTGGCATTCTTCTGATATATCTTCTGTCCCTTGATTTTTCAACCTTTTTGTGCTATTGTTTTAGATGGCTCTTTCAAAGAGCAACTAGATTTTGTCTCTATTTTTTATCCAATCTGAGATTCTGTAGCTCTGAAATGGTGACAGTAGGCCATTTTCATGTATTGTAATTTCTGATAAATCTAGATTTCTATCTGCCTCATTGTATTGTGCTCTTATTTACTATGGAGCTTATTTTTGGTTGTTTTATTTTTTTCCTTTTTTCCCCTCTCCCTTCTAACCTTCTATTGTTTAATTAGGTTTCTTTATTCTCCCTTTTACTCTCTTCTGCTTTAGAAGGTATACATTCAATGCCGTTTGTCTTAATGATTACCCATATATTTTTAAATTGTGGCAAAATACACACAAAATTGGCCATCTTAACCATTTTTAAGTGTACAGTTCAGTGGCATTAAGTACATTCATATGTTGTGTAATCATCACCATCATCCATGTCTAAAACTCTTTATATCTTGAAAAACTGAAACTGGTACCCATTGAACTCCTCAAACCCCCCTCCCCCAGCCCCTGGAAACCACCATTCTTTCTGTCTCTGAATACGTCTACTCTAAGTACCTCGCATAAATGGAATCATACAGTATTTTGTCTTTTTGTGACTGGCTTATTTCATTTAACATAATGTCCTCAAGTTTCATCCATATTGTCGCATGTGTCAGAATTTCCTTCCTTTTTAAGGCTGAATAGTATTCCATGGTGTATATATATATACCACATTTTGTTTATCCATTGATATATATCTGGGTTGCTTCCACCTTTTGGCTATTGTGAATAGTGTTGCTATAAACATGGGTGTACAAATATCTGAGATCCTGCCTTCAATTCCTTTGGATATGTACTCAGAAATAGAATTGTTGGATCACATGGTGATTCTATTTTTAGCTTTTTGATAAACTGCCATACTGTTTTCCATAAGGGCTGTACCATTTTACATTCCCACCAGCAGTGCACAAGGGTACCAATTTCTCCACATCCTTGCTAACACTTGTTATTTTCTTGGTTTTTGTTTTGTTTTGTTTTTGCAGTAGCCATCCGAATGGGTATGAAGTGATATCTCACTGTGGTTTTGATTTTTATTTCCCTAATGATTAGTGACGTTGTGCATCTTTTCATATGTTTGTTGGCCACTTGTGTATCATTTTGGAGAAATATCTGTTTAAGTCCTTTGCTAATTTTTTAATTAGGTGTTTTGTTGTTGTTGAGTTGTAGCTGCTCTTTATATATTCTGGATATTAACCCCTTATCAGATATATTATTTGCAAATATTTTCTTCCATTCTGTGTATTGTCTTTCATTCTTTTGATTGTTATTTGATGTACAGAAGTTTTAAATTTAGATGGAATACAATTTATCTATTTTAAGTTTTGTTGCCTGTGATTTTGGTGTCATAGCCAAGAAATCTTTGCCAAATTCAATGTCATAAAGCTTTTCCTTATGTTTTCTTCCAAGAGTTTTATAGTTTTAGGTCTTACATTTAGGTCTTTGATACATTTTGAGTTAATTTTTGTATATGGTATACAAGATAAGCATCACCACACCAGTGGATGATATAAATTCTGTTTTCCAATCCTGTGTGGTACAGCTTTTGGGTTGTAATTTCTCAGAGGAATTTTTTCACCCAGAAGTCCTGCCATATACAAACCCCTTTGTTGTCCCTGGGGTGGTAGGAGTTTTATTAGTTCCCCTTTCACCAAGGGTCCCAGCTTTATTAATGGGTCTGAGTTTCAACTCCCAAAATCATCTTTGGTACTTGTGTGATTACTAAAACCCAATCACCATTAGGAGTTCCTTTAGGGTCTCTTTACTGGTTTAATCACACCATGCACATTTCCCCTTTATCCTCCTTGCAGGGTCAACTGATGCCTTTGTTTTTCTGGTGTTCAATTCATTCTTCATTTCTTTCTCGCAAGCTCAGCTGTGTATTTAACTCTTTGGTGTTATTCTATTTTATGCAGCATCTCTAGGTATTTGTAGCAGGAGGGGTTCCATGTTACGTGAACCTGCCATGCTGATGGAAACCATAATTCACTATAGCTCTTTATGGTCCACCTTATCCCATCTAACCACAGCCCTTGGAAGACAGGGACCTTGTTTGATTCATGGCTGAGTTCTCCACGCAGAAGTTCTATGTGAGAATCATGAAGGTGACTTGTTAAAATTCAGAGTCCACAACACCAGATGTATAAAGCCCAATCCAATTGTCTCTACTCAGTTCTTTCTCATAAAACCCAGTTCTTTTCCCTCTTATTTGACATGTTTTGTAACTTTTCATTTATTTGTGCGTCTGTTCACACTGTTCACTGTTCACTGTGGATCTCATTCACGAGGGCATAGCACATTCTGCTTTGTTCATCTCTGGATCTCCAGTGGCTGACGGTAGACAATCAATAAGAATAAATGAATGAATGGATGAGTCTCAGGCAGCTGTCCCAACACCACTCTTGGCCTCAGAGTTCAGAAACCCCTGTGGTTTACAATACTAGCAGAGTGCTGCCTTGCAAACAGTGGGTGGTCAGTCAAGGCTCACCGAATGACTGGGTGACAGCCCACCCAAGGATGCTCCCCACTCCTCCCAGGCATAAAACCCCAGGCTCAGGACCAGAGCCCCAGCCAGCATCTAGCAGATCCCATCCCAGCCTCTGTTCTCATCACTTCACCCTCGGGCCCACTCTTCCTATCTGGTGAGGAGCCGATCAGATACGCTTCTTTCTCTAAGATGTTTGGCCAACCCTCTAAGCTTAGGGCTAGATTCCTAAGCTCTGAGCCAGCCCCTGGGAGTGGGGACCAGAAGAACACAGAGGGCTTCCTGGACAGAACTGCCTCTCAATCGTCCCAGAAAAGAAAAGGTTGCACATTCTTGTCTCTCTTTAAGACGTCAAGTATTGTTATCTGATTTTGCTTCCATTTCTGGAAAGCAGTAAGACTCAAGTGCGATAACGGATGTAAAAATGCATGGGGAGCAGTGACGGCACTACAGAAAACGGTGCTTCTGGACAACCCCATCCTCCTGGCTGCAGTCCTAGCCACATTCTTGGTCCATCCTCAGCGACCTGGAGTACCCACTTCTGCCTTACAATGCATTCCACGCACCACAGTGAGATGTCTTGCTGCGCCTGGCAAAGGAGAGTGCGATGGCACTGCAGACTTGGGGCTTTTTAATGGGTAGTTTTTTCTAAGTATAAATATAGGACATGTTATTATAGAAAAATGGAAAATATCAAAATTCACAAAGAAGAAAACAGAACCATTTACAGGCTTCCACACAGAGAGAACTACCGCTATTTAGGGATACTCCCTTCAAGTCTCTCACTCTGCATGTTGTGGCTTTTAAAACTTCGCATCATCTCTACATATGGTTACCCATCCTGCCTCCTTTACATCACATTAGAAAAGAAACTCTTCCCCAAAGTTTAAACTATTCTCCATAAAGCTTTTAAAAGTGATCTGCAAATATTCTATAGATGGCTGTCCCATGATTTATTTATTATCTTTCTGATTGCCAGATATGCAAGTCACCTCCTCATTGTAAGTTTCTGAGCAGATGAGTTAAATGACAAAATGTGCAGCCAACTGGGTTTGCATTTATTCTTTCATTTAGAAATCAAGTGTTTCTAGGCCACCTGATTGCCCCACCCCCACGCCAGGTCTAAACGCTCATGTGCTGTACAGCTGGAGTGCGAGTCTAGACTCACACTGTGAGAAAATGTGAAGCAAGAAAGGAAACCGGGGAATGAAGACTTTCAGGACCCCCACTGCCAGATTTGGCTTGGGAAAATACAGCAATAAATAGACATAGGCAGCTCTGTTGTGTCTATCGGTCTAAAGCAATGAGGTAGCACAGCTCTGGCTCAACAGTTCGTGGTTTATGGTAAAGTGCAGGAACAGCTATGGAGGAAAAAAATATTAAGACAGAATCTGCCAGAAAGCCCCAATTCCAGCTCTGTCGTTGTGTAACGTGGCAGCTCCCACGGGCTGCCTCCCAATTTCCCTCACTGTGAAATGTGGACAATACGTACCTCACAGCACAGTGGGGAGCGTTGGGCGCATGGTGTTTCTGAAAGGAAACTTGTCCACATTACCTCACTAAATTTGGCACATAATGGGTCCTCTCAACCAGGGGGCCTAAAATATATTTTCATTCACAACTACATATCCATACAGCCCCTGTGTTTTACCTACATACGTGCCCTAATGAAATGTACTCATCTTTGTGATGGTATCTCAGAAAATCATAATTGCTGCTAAAAATACGTTGGTGCTGAGGGTGGGAACTTTGAATATTTGTGATTTTTAAGGCAACGAAAACAGGCTTGACTGATACCTATCTCTAGTCCTTGTTTAATAAATTGTATACATTTACACGTCAATTCAGTGGGCCTATACTTTCCAGGACACTGACGACTAACGCAGGAGGCCTGAGCTGCCACGAGGAGGACTACAGCCTCCTGACAGCAAGGGCAACTTGCAAATGCAACGGACAGCCACAGAGCCCTGTGGGCTCACTCTCCAAGTCAGAGACAACGTCCAGAGGTGGAGTGGGCCCGACAGACAAGGCTGGCTCTTCATTAACTTGGCCCTGCCGGTCTGGCCTGAGTGGTGTACGTGGGGTGCAGCCCTGGAGCACAGGCTGGGACCCACAAGGCATGTTCCGGCTAGCGCTGGGCCAGGTGTCCTCTGTGGGGGGTCTCTGTTGGGCCCTCTGGCAACAAAGCGAGGGAATGTGGTCCTCAGTGAGCCCCTCTCTCCTTCCTCCAGAGACATGTCGTTCAGCTGAGGGTTGCAGGGTGGACTCAGCACCCTGTCCAGGACACTCCGTGAAAGCTCCCAAGATCCAGGAGCAGTGAGAGCTGGGCTGTGAGGACGGAGGGAGGCGGGTGAGAAGGAAGCGTGTGAGAGATGGGGTGGATGCAGATTGGGGCCTGTGAGGGCATCCCAAACTTTCCCAGCAGCTGCCACAAAACCAGAGGCATCCACATGAGTGGTGACCAGTCTCGCAGTGACCAGAGCAGCAAGGAAACTTTTGTGATCTGGGATGACGGGAGTGGGGAACCACATGTGCCCCCAGCAATGCCCACCCTCAGAGCCCAGTTTGGCTTTCAGGGCAGGGTGGCCTGACCATCTGGCTTTCTCTTTCAACCCTGCTGAGCAGTCCCCAGCGAGAGGGGTTTCTGGGAGAGGGGAGACAGCATTACTAGAAACTGTGAGGCGAGTGACCAGGAAGGGAGGGGTCCTGTTAGGGGAGATATACATGGAAGGGCAGGCAGGGGTTTCAGCTCTGCGTAGGAGGAACTTGCTAAAAGCCTGTGGTGCCCGCATGTGCTGGGTCTGCCTTGTGATGCACGAGCTCCGCCGTCACCGAGCCGCACAGGCAAGGACACCAAGAGGATTCCTGCGTTGTTGAGCAGATGAGCTTTCTCAGCACTGTCTCGTGAAATTCAACGATTCCATAAACCAGGAAGCTCCATTTTTCTACAGCTCAGTTTTATCACCGTCTGTATAGATTTTGGACAATGAGAAGTTTAAAAATGCTGTAAGTATCATGAAGGCAGGAAGCTGGGCGGGAGGACTTCGGTGTAGAAACAAGAGGGAAAAATGAGCCCTACTGCTGTGCAAGGGCCCAGGCCCAGGCGTCCTGGCTCTCATGCTCCTGCTCTCGGGAAGTCCCCATGCCTTCCCCCACGGGTCCCTGAGGTTCATTTCCATTCCAGGACACCATCTCTGACCCTCAGTGCTGTCCCTGTCCTGCAGTCAGAGGTTGGAGGTTTGTTCTTGTAAAATGTCATAGCAAGGGAGGTAGGAGGGTGACCAATTCATTCCAATTTTCCTACAACTTTTCTAGTTCCAAAACTGAAAATCCTGTGTCCTAGGAACCCCCTCTGTCCTGGGCAAATGGAGACAGCTGGTCACCCTGGGAGGCAGGGAACAGGCAATTGTTTCTTGGAAACTTGGGAGGCTCTGAGGGAGCCAGGTGTAAACAGCAACCCCTAGCAAAGGGTGGCAAGGGAGATACCCCATAAATGCTTGTGGAATGTTTGAGGCCCCGGCTCCTACACCAGCGCTCAGCTCCCAGCCACTTACCCCAAATGCACTGTGAATCACAGGGAAAGCAGGAAGTTTTCAAGAGCCTGAGGCGCAAGCAAGGAATGACTTGTACAACAGCCTGAGAAAGTGATCAGTTTAATCACATTCTGCCATCTCCTTGGCAGCTGAATGCGCAGGAGGAGTGTGGCTCTGGAAGCCTGCTCTCCCCACCCCTGCCTTCCACCACTGCTCTGTGCTCCGGGCCCAGTGGCCACAATGTGTCCTCCAGCTGGCTCCTCTCCTGCAGTGTCCCACAGGGCCCAGCCCGGGAATGTTCTCACATCCGCACCCCACACACCTGTCCCACTTAAACTGTCTAGGTACCATTCCCTCTGCACCCAACAAGCTGGCTGGGTGAACTAACCAGATAAACTAGTTCCAACTTGAGGTTGCCTGTGTTGTGTTTCCCAAACTCAGTTCACACTGCCTGGAAGTCCACACCCAGGCAGACACGAGCTAGACACACACAGTTTCCTGGAGCATCAGCGTTACTCCAAGATTGGCGGGGGTGGGGGTGGAATATAACATTGTTTGGAAACGCATAGATTGTGGAGGACAATATAAAATTCACTTGATTTTAAGACAGAATATATCAAAGAGATGTAATACTCAGGGTTAGTCAGGCCACATCCCAGACACCTCCCCTCTCTACCTTGTCCACACCTGTGTGGAGACTTCTGTATACCCTCTAGAATTCGAAGCCTCTTGGTGGGGGAGTTTGACAAACATTAGCTCAATGCAGCCCTCCCTGATGATACCTATGTTTTAACTGAGGCCTTCTGTGTTCTAGGCCAGCATCTCCCAAGGGTGTCGGATGGAACAGTCTTCAGAACATAAATAAGAATTACTGATGTTCGGGTAAACAAAATGAAATTTGTCATCAGGACTCTGAGGTTCCTACAGGACCCAGGTGCACAGTGAATCTCTAGGAAGTTCTAAAGGCAGGGGGGCAGCCCTGATTAGTGCCAAGTGCTGACCAGGCTGAGTGTCCCAAAGGTCACAAGTGCAGAGTTTATTGCTCCCGGCTGTGCCCTCGAGCTGTGCCAGAGCCTGCTGTGTTTCCATTCGGCAGGGCAAAGAGGTGGGAAAGACAGGCTCAGGAAGAGGGCTGCTCGCTGGGGAGGATCATCTCATCCTTCAACCCCTCAGCATAGTCTGGGACTTCCTGCCTTGGTTTCATTCTCCACCCCTGGGGAAATTTAATCCATTCCACACAGTAAGACACACTGGGGAATCAGGTCCTCTAGACCAAGAGAGCTGGGGATTGATCAAGACAACCTGGCTGCCTTTGCCAGGTTTCATGTCAGGTCTCCTAGTGAATTTCAGACCCAACTGGACTTGCTCCTAGTCTCATCTCAATCAGCAACTTAACATTGTGAGATAAGAATCTGAGAATCTGAAAGACCCGAGAGATCACTGAGCTCAGGCCCAAATATTCATGGATGAGAGAATCCAGAACTGAAAGGTGTTCTCTCGTCATGGAAAGGAGGCTAGGAAGTGAGACGACCGGGGTAGGCATTCCTGCTTTGCTGGTTACTGGATATGTGGCCTTGGATGAGCCTAGGTTTCCTCAACTGTGACACGGAGGTGCAGATAGCTCTCTGGCAGGGCTGTCATTAAGATTAGAAAATATTTAGGAACAAATGATTTAAAAAATCAAGTTCAAGGCCAAAAGAAAAGCTGGAGCACATAAATACAGAAGATCCCACCCAGTTACCAAAAGCAAACTTTAACTCTGTCCTTAAATCTTCCTAAAAGCCAAAATAGTAGAAGTGAAACTGGATGGGTTATAAAATTTGGTATCTGTAAGATAAACACATACCATTGCAGGATAAAGCCAAGCGTTTATCTGACTTCCAGACTTGCTCTATGTTATTTACAATAGCCAACACATGGAAACAACCTAAGTATCCATCAGTGGATGAATGAATAAGGAAAATGTGGTATATATACACAATGGAATATTACTCAGCCTTTAAAAAGAAGGAAATCCTGTCATGTGCATGGATGGATCTAGAGGACATTATGCTAAGTGAAATAAGCCAGGCACAGAAAGACAAATACCTCATGATCTCACTTAAATATGGAATCTAATAAAATTGAACCCATAGAAGTAGAAAGATGGTTAGCAGAGGCTGGAGGTGTGGGGTGGGAGGGAATGGGGAGTTGTTAATAAAAGGATACGAAGTTTCAGATGAACAGGAGGAATAGGTTTTGAGATCTGTTGCACAGCAGGATGACTATAGTCAATAACATGTACTATATATTTCAAATAACTGAGCGAGTAAATTTCAAATGTATCACCTTAAAAAAATAATAGGTAAGGCCAGGTGCGGTGGCTCATACCTGTAATCCTAGCACCCTGGGAAGCCGAGGCAGGAGGATTACTTGGGCTCAGGAGTTCGAAACCAGCCTAAACAAAACCGAGACCCCAGCTCTACAAAAAATAGAAAAAATTAGCCGGGTGTGGTGGTATGCACATGTAGTCCCAGCTACTTGGGAGGCTGAAGCAGGAGGATCACTTGAGCCCAGGAGTTTGAGGTTACAGTTAGCTGAGCTGTGATGACACCACTGCACTCTAGCCCCGGGTGACAGAGCAAGACTCTATTTCAAAAAAAAAAAAAAAAGGTGATAGATACATTAGCTTAGTTAGCTTGATTTAATCATGCTATATTGTATATATATATATATATACATATATATCAAAACATCACATTGTTCCATAAAATATATCTAATTGTGCCAATCAAAAAATATTATCCATAAAAATAATACTAATAATAAATTTTGAAAAAGTAAATAAAATGGATGATTTCATCAAATAGAAAAAAAAACTTGCTCTATAGCTACAGTAATCAAGACACAGTGGTATTGGCAGAGAGATATACACATAGATCAATGAAACAGAATAGAAAACCCAGAATAGATCCACACAAGTATGGCCAACTGAGTTTCAACAAAGGTACAAAGGTAATTCAATGGAGGAAGGATAGTCTTTTCAACAAATGGTGCAGGAACAATTGTAGAGCCATTGACAAAAAATGGAATGTTGTCCTAAACTTCACACCTATACAAAAATTAACTCAAAATGGAACATAAATTTAAATGTAAAATTGAAAAACTTTTAGAAGAAAATGTAGAAGAAAACATTCAGGAACTAAGGTTTTAAGAAGAATTCGTAGACATGATGCCAAAAGGAGGATCCAGAAAATTAAAAGTTAATAAATTAGAATTCATCAAAATTAAGCTTTTTCTCTGTGAAACACCTTGTTAAGAAAATGAAAAAAAATAAGCTATAGACAAGAAAAAAATATTTTCAGACTACATACCCAAAAAAGGACTTGTATCTAACATATATAAAGAACTCTAAAAATTCAAAAGTAAGAAAAAAGTTCAATTAACAAATGAAGAAAATATATGAGCAAACATTTCAAAGAAGTGGAGATACAACTGGCAAATGAGCACATGAAAAGATGTTCACTGTCACTAGCCATTAGGAACCTGCAAAGCCAGACCATGTCACTACACTTCTATTAGAATAGTTGAAATAAAAAACAGTGACAATACACATACTGACATGGCATCAGAACAACTGGGTCTCCCACATATTGTTGATGCAAACGTAAACTGGTATGATCACTCTAGAAAACAGTTTAGCAGTGCTTTAAAAAACTCAACATGCAAATGCCATATGACCCAGCAAACACATTGCTGCTTAAACACAATCGATGCAGAGAAATGAAAATTTATGTCCACACAAAAACCTGTACATAATTGTTCATAGCAGATTTTTTTGTAATAGTCCAGAACTGGGGGAAAAAAACCCCAAATGTCCTTCAATAAGTGAACATTTAAACAAATTGTAGTATATCCATACCATGAAATACTACTCAGCAAGAAAGAAGAACAAACTATTGATACACAAAACAACTTGGATGGATCTCAAGGACATTATGCTGAATGAAAAAAAGCCAATCTAAAAAGGCCACATACTGTATGCTTCCATTTGCATAACATTCTTGAAATGACAAAATAACAGGGATGGAGAACAGATTAGTGGTTGCCAGGGGTTAGGGGGTGATAGTCGGGAAGGGAGAGACGTGACTATAAATGGGTTAGCACAAGAGAAATCTTTGTGGTGATGGAATGGTTCTGCACCTGGAAGTGGTGGGGTGGTGGCTACTCAAAGCTACACATGTGATAAAATGGCACAGAACTATACGCACACTCGATAGCAATGTCAATTTCCAGCTTTTGATATTATGCTGTTATGCACGATGGAACCACTGGCAGAAACTGGGTGAAGGCTACACAGGACCTCTCGGTACTAGTTTTCTTATGAATCTATAATTGCTTCGAAATAAAAAAAGTGTTTAAAGACTCAAAATAAATCATTTTGTCTAGTGCTAGGAACTCAGCTGACTTTCTCCCCAAGTACCCCAGTGACAACCATCTGTGTTGATCCAACAGGCAAATTCACACAGCTATTTCTTCAAGTCATTCCTCAACAGAAACTGAGAATGGAATGGCTAAGTAACTTCACAACTTCAGAACAGGGGCCAAACCAGCCCAGCCCCGTACCCCTGGCTTCTGCTCGGTTCCACCACGGTGGTCTCTCGGGCTGTGGCACACAGATGGGGTTCTCTACAGGACAGCGCATCCACTGGCAGGAAGAGGGTTGAAGGAAGTGCTGAGGGTGGTTAAAACCATGGGACGGGATTAAAAAGACCAAGCAGGGGGTGTGAAGAGGGAGACTGAGGAGGGGGTGAGGCCAGGTGACCACCTACATTCCTCTGCATACACCCTGACCCATCACACAAGCAAACAAACAAGGTGAGAGGAAGACATGCTCCCAACCCAACATCCTGATGCCACTTCTAGGTCTTCCAGAACAGAACAAAAAGGTAGTCATTGCCACAAAAAGAAAGAGATGAAACGAGCTATCTATATTGTGAAACATAAGCCATTCTTCCATTTGCTATGTCGGCATCATGAGGAGAGAAAAGGGGGCAAAGCTAAGAGGGGCTTTGCACATCATCCAGGAGAAGGTCTAAGTGACCTGTGACCCACCCGACCCCACCCCACTACTCCCTACAAGCAGGCAAGAGGGGCCTCTCAGGAGGCAGACACCCAAGAACAGAATGATGCTATCCTAAATGGTGGGGAAACACCGCCCCTGGGGAGGAGTGGGCCCAGCTTCATTCACTGAGTCAGTGAAGGAATTCTTTGGCCCAGCGGATTCTACTGAGCACGTTTTCCTGAGCATGAATCAGGTTGCTGGGATGTAGCAGTTTGCTTTGGAAACTCAGAAATTAAGCCCAAGATGCTTCCCCATGGTTGGGGTCAGAAGCCTCGGGAAGTTATGGGCACAGGAAAAGACAAAGAACTCCTCCCTCATTTTTGGTCCTCCTGGGGCAAAGGTTACCAGGGCCACTCCAGCTGAGCTGTGAGGTTTGCCTTTCCTTCCTTCCCACCATTCTTCCCAACCCAGCCCCACTGGGATGCTCCCCACTGGTGGGATGTACATTACCTCACTGTGCTGGGGCCCTGCATGTGTAACTTCCTGAAATCTGGGCAGCAGTTACCAATCAACCACTTCTTCTGTAAGATAACCTCAGCCTGGCCCCAAAAGAAAGTTCCATTTTAAGGAGAAACAGATCTCTTTGAGGCTGCCAGGATAAGTTGCTCAAAGGCTCCCTCCTATCAATACTTCCCACCCCCATAATCACTACATGAACCTGTTTTTAATTTGGCATTCTGATTGTTGAGCAGGTCTCTGCTTCTTTATAATCCTGTCAGCCAGAGGCAACCAAAACTATGTCCTGATTACAGACGATTGTATTTACTCCCACGGGAGAAAGTAGAAAAACTTCACCCCGAGAGCGGCCAGACTCTGTAGATGAGAGTTATGAGGAGTGAAAGGTTATGAGCCTGTTTAGATGGGGAGCACCCATCCTGCAGCCACTCCAGCTCCCCTTGGTCACAGCTGGGATGCGCATGGCACCAGTGCCCGGAGGAAGCCCCAGCCACTGGGAACAAGCACAAGAACGTGCGCTGGTACCCCCACCTGCTGAAGCAGAGCCCAGCACAGTGCTGATGGTGAGGGCCAGGTTGCACAATGGTTAGGGTCTCCAATTCTGTTGTCTCACATACCTGGTTCCTCTACGCTCCACCTTTCTGGCTGTGTGTCCACACACAAGGGACCAGCCTCACGAAGCCTTGTTTTCCTCATCATTAATGGGGACAATGATAGTATCCATTTGACAGAGAGTTGTGATGAGGATTAAATATGGATAAAATATTTCCATAGTTCCTGCTACATTCATACAGCTCAATTATTGTTAGCTACTATTACTATTATTTTGGACGTTATTAACTGTAGTTTTTCTTAACTAATAACTATGCCTCATGGAATTGGTAGATCAATAGTTCCTAAAGGATGTTTGAATGTGTAGGCCTGTTTGTTGAAGAAAGAACTGATTTCAAATTGGTACAATCCTGGAGAGCACAGAATGGTTTACAACACCTTTTCCTACATCTCACTCCTCATAATCCTTACAGAGCCCCGTGAGGTGGGACTTGGTGATATCACCTACTTTTTCAGGTAAGGACCCTGAGGCCCAGGAAATGTGAGAAATGCTTCCCTGTGTCAGTTATTAAGTGACTAGGATGGGACATGGGTCAGAGTCCTCTAGCTTTATCTCCTTCCCCTAAACCACAGGGTATGTGGGTGTTTGCAGGAATGTCCACAAAGCCAATGGGTGAGTCTGTCCCAGCAACGAGGAACCTAGAAAAATGGCAGATCCTCAGGTTGGGTGTCCCCTGTTCCCACTCATGTCACAAATGTCCCAAGACATGTGCAGCCCATCCCCCACTGGGAAGGGGCAGGGCAGTCCCCCCACCCTCTCATTGGGAGGATGAAATCTCGCTTCAAATAGCAAAGTCCCCAATTACTGCCCCAGGAGAGAAAGGCTTAAGTGAGTTTAACTAATGGGATTTCAGATTCCAGATTTGCTTAAGACATCCAACCTTGCACTTGGTTTTAGGCTGATAGGTGAAGCTAAGTGGCGGTATCTCCAAACTCCAATCTTAGAGTTACTATGCATCAAATGAGGCAATGATTAAGAGAATCTGATTTTTAGACTTAAGAAAGATTCTTAACTGCTATGAGTACTTAACTCCTTTAGGAGGCCAACTGGCCTGAGCCCAGGCTTCAGGCACGTGTGGCTAAATCATTGGCATATGAGAAATTATCTTATTTTTATGGATCATCAAAGAAACTGCAACCATATGCATTTATTTTAGAGACTCAGGGCAGGTCTAAATAGAACAATCTCATTCGGCATTACTCTCATTGTCAGGAATCTCGTCTGGGACAACTGTCCCTCCTGCCCTTCTTGGTGAAAATGGAGGGAGATTGCCCCTACCCTAGCTCCTGCCCAGGCCCCTCTCCTTGGACCACCCAACCCTTGCCCTCACCCTCTCCTCCCAACTCCTAATTTAAAAATATCAAAATTTCCACAATTCTCTGCTGAAACTTCTCCAAAACCCTTTTAAATGGTGGAACCAAAACTGCACGCAGTGTTCCCATCCAGGTCTGGCCAAAGATGAGGAGATTTGAGGATTATTTTAAACTATCCCAAAATTTCTGTTTCTTATTCATATCCAACTGTGAAATAAATTCAGCCTTTATTTACTGTGGTGTGGAGAGACAGCAGAAGCAGGAGTGGAGATCCCAGCTCCACTGGTAACAATCTGAGTAAGTATGTAGGTGAGATCCACTCTGACCTCTAGATCCCTTTCTGTTGGGCACATATTACCAGTCCACAGAGACCCCCATCCTCCCTTTGTGTGATCTGGCTACCTTTTAATTGCACCGCTGGAGGCTTTACCAAGTCCCATTAGATTGCATGATTGTGGGAAAGCAGCTCTCTGCACCACAATCCCCACCCTGACCTGAAGGGGCTCTGATGCTGTCTCTGCAGCCTCCCACATCCTTGCCACAGTAGCTTCGCCCTCTCAGGAGGTACCTTCCGTAGTCGTTTCTGTCTGGCCAGAATGGACAGAAAAGCCTGAGTGCGGATTCAACCATTCCAGGTCTTCCTGGACCCGTGAGGGAGTGAAAGAATTTCTGATCCCTGGGGAAGAAGGTGTTCTCATTGCAACCGCTGCCAACACTCTATATTCTCTTCCTCTACTCCCTGTAACTTGCCAGGCAAGAGGCACCTGCTTAGCCCTTCCTGGACGAACAGCGAGGGCCTGCTGCTTTCCTGGGGCCATCTCCAGCCCCGAAAATGACAGGAGCTTTGGGAAGCTGCCCTCTGAAGGGGATTCTCTGCACTGCCAGCAGCGCACGGCCAGGCAGCACAGTCCCCCATGCTGGCAGGAGAAGAAAGCCTGGGGAAGGAGATCATCCCTTCTGCCGCCCACCCCAGGAGGGGATGGCCTCTGACTTCCTCCATCTCTGAGGGACCACAGCCTGTCCCCCTCAAGGCGCCAGAGCCCGGCACCTCCAAGCCTATCCCATTAATGAAGTAACTGCCCGCAGGAGACCGAAAAAGTGTTCCAACAGATGCTCTTTTTCAATCTAAGAACGGGACAATTCCCTCGCCTAGTATGCCAGACCTCTGCCTTGAGTTGCCCCAATAAGCAGGTACTTCCATTGACCTGTTTCTTACCCTGACGAGGGCATGTGAGCGCGCGCGCGAGCACACGCACGCCCAGCACGCGCCCGCCGTCCAGGCGCCCCCTCGCCAGCCGTGCGGGGACTTGGGGACGCGACCGGAGCGCCCCACCGGAGGGAGCCCGGCGCGCCCCGCGCCTCCGGGCTTGGGCGGACAGACGCGGGCGCCCCGCCGAAGGTGCGCCCGGCGCGGCTCGGGCCCAGACGGCCTCGCGCTCACCTTAATGTTGCCGAAGACGGAGCGGGGACAGCTGCTGGCTCGGCCCGAAGAGGCGTTGCTGCCCTGGGGCGCGCCGGGCTTGGGCAGGAGCCCCATGGTGGCGGGCTGGGGGCCGGGCGGCAGAGCGGCGCGGGCGCGGCGGCGGCGGCGGGGCCCCGGGCTGGGGGCGGGCGAGCAGGGTCCGGGGCGCCTCGGGCTGATGCGGCCGGACGGGCGGGCGGCGAGCGCGGCGGTGGCCGGAGGAGGCGCGCGGCGCGGAGACTGAGCGAGAGAGTGCGCGCCCAGAAGTTTTATAAGTGGCCGCAGCCGTCGCCGATGATGAAACGCGCTCTCCCTCCTCCCTCTTTTCCTCCGGTGTCAAACGCTCGGCGAGCCCCCGCCCCCCGCCGCCGCTGCCACCCCCTCAGACAGGTGTGACGCCGTGGGGACCCGCGAGGCTTGACCGCCCGGGGAGAAGGTCCCGCCTGCCGGGAGGCGGAGGGGGAAGGAGGGAGATGTCGGGCCCCGGGGAGGGCAGGTGATGGCTGGAGGGGGCAGGAGGCTGCAGGGGTTGGGGAAGCCTGTGGGACTGGTGAAGAGAGGGTGGGCGCAACGGGGGCCGGCGGGTGGGTGATTAGAGGGGACCCGGGAAGGAGCCGGCAGGGCTAGGGGACAGGAGGGCTGAGGTAGGGGGAGGTGAAGGGGGTCCGAGGGGACGCTGGAGGGGCCGACAGGACCCAGGGGGTGGAAGGGAGCTGGGGGTTTCTGCAGCGGAGGTGAGCCCGGCACCCCTCCCGTCGCACTCAGGAGATTTACAGAGCCAGTCTCTGCTTGTTTGCACTCGCCTCGAAAACCTGGGCCCTCAGTTCCGGTGATGGCTCTGAGACTCGCTGAGACTCTGTTTGTGCTGAGGACTGATTTATATTTAAACTGCTCTTTGCGCTGGAGAGGGGGCGGGTAACAAGGTGGAGAGGTGGGGGCCGCCCCAGGCTGGGCCCGAACTCTCTGGACCTGAGCCAAGGTAAACTGCAGGGGCTGTCAAGTGTCAGCTGGGTCTGGCCAAGAGTGCTGCGGGGGAGGGGGGGGGCCGTGGACAAGCGGGATGCACCCCACTGACCTCCTTCTCAGGGCGGGAATGAACAGCGGGTTTACTTTTTTCCCCAAGATATTTTACCACCAGGATTCCCAGCCCAGAGAAGAGAAAGAAGGTGAGGTTTTTGAAGGGAAGGATAAGAAGCTTCTGCCAAAAGCAGCTGCAGTAAGGAATCCAGGACTGGAGGCGTTTTTCCAGCTCCCTACTTCCTGTAGTCCCCTGCAGAGTCAACCTCTCCCAGCGCACCCCACTCCCAGGAAAAGATGCCCTCATTACCCAGGAAGCTATGGCTAAGGCAAGGGCCACAGGATGGATGGGCCACATAGGCTTCTTATTTCCACCCAGGGCCTGATGTCTTTCTGGGCCTGGTCTGGCCTGGCCTGTGTCCAGGAGCTTCTTCTATCCACCGGCGGCCCAAGGACCCTGGACATAGCAGCATTCCAAAGCTGTTGAACAGTGGACAGCCTCTAGCCCTTCACTCGCCCACAGAGTGAGGTGCATCCAGACAGACTTTCCTGCAGCAGCCCCAGACCCAGAGCAGGCATGAACTCCAGGTCACCTGTTCTCTTGGAGAACATGAAATGCAAGGACAGCTACCACCACGGAACACTCAATGCTTGCTGGGCACTGACTGTAACATACATGGTGTATTGTGCCAGGCACTCTTCGGAGTACCGACATGCATGGTTCCATGTAACCCCAACATTAGCCCTACAGTTATAGGTGCTATTACAGCCTGCACTTTACAGATGAGGATGCGAGAGCAATCCGCTAAAAAAGTTGTCTGACAGGCACACAGCTAGTGAGTGGTGGAGCTGGACCCTGAACTCAGCTTTGCCTAAATCCAAAGCCCAGACTTGAAGCACTATGCTGTTGGAAGTTTAGTTGAGCAGCCCCATTCACAAGTCGAACCAGGTAGGGACCAGAGAATATCCAAGCCAAGGTCACAGAAACATGAGGGCCACCATGGATGGAGCTTCTTCCTTAAACCCTGAGGACTTACTATGATCCCTGGTAGTATCCCAGGGGGGATCAGCCTCTCCAGCCCTCACCTCGTACTGCTGCATTACCCTGGCCCTCTGCCTGCTGTCAGCACCAGCATCCTCTGCCAAGGAAAAGCCTATTCAGAAATGCTCACAGATGCTTATCTGCTTTCATTGACCTTTACTAGGTGGAGTTCAGCTTAATGTAATGGAGAGCCAACCAAAATGACTTAAATGAGATTTATTTGTTTCTTATAATAAGAGGTCTGCTAGTGGGTTGTCTAGGGGTCATGGCCTAGACCACGCCAGGATCCCTTAGTGTGTGGCTCTCATCCCAATGGCTGGCTCATTGTCACAAGGTGGCTGCTCCACCTCCAGCCTCCTTGCCTAATTCCAGGAAAGAAGTGGAAAACAGGAAACAGGAAGGGGCCATGCTCACACCAGGGAAGCAAATCCCCCCTTGCATGCACAGTTGCTTAAGTCTTATTGGCCAATACTGGGTGAGACAGCTGCCCTCTGCAAAGGACACTAAGACATATGGTTAATACCACTGCTGCCCTCTGAACAAAATTGGAGTTCTATTATGGAAACGGAGAGAAATGATATTGTGTCTTCAACTTCCAATGTCTACACAAAGAATAGCCTGTCTCCTTACAAGAGCACCCCCAAGGTCTGCCTCCCCGTCTTTCCATCCTTCAACTTCAGCAAGTGTTTCCTAGCACTGAAAAAAACCAAAAAACAAAGTACAAGAACATCTCCTGATGGTCTCAGGGTGGGGAGTGAGAAGGGAAAGCATCAGTGTGCTGTGGAAGGATAAGAAGATCCTGCCAAAAGCAGCTGCAGTGAGGCAGGCAGTGCTGCAGGCATTTTTCCAGCTGTTGTGCACAGCTGCCATAAAGGTACAGAAGAGGGGCCCTAACTCACCCTGGGCAGCAGGAAGGCTTCCTGGGGGAGGTTACTGTCAAGCTGAGCCCTAAAGATTGGAAAGATTGAAAGGATTAGGGTGAGGCGGGTAGACCTGCTCTAGGCATTCATTCTGGCTGGAGCACACGACCAAGAGCAGTGGGCATGTGTGAGGCAAAGAGGCTGGAATTTAAGGCTTTATCCTCAGCACAGTGGTGAGGCAATAAAAGCTTCTGGATGGGGGACCTGGGCTGATTTGTGTCTCACATGGACCTCTGTGGCGGCAGGTGAAAGTAGAATGGGGCAGTCTGAGAAAAGAATCCCAGGAGCCACGACAAAGACCCATACTGCAGCGGGGGGATGGTGGTGGGAGGAGAGGACCGCTCTAGAAATGTCAAGGGAGATGGCATCCGCATGTCAGTGAGAGAGACGTTAGTGACAACTCCTGGGATCTGGCCTGGGCAGCCTGCATGGGTGATGCTCACTCCTGGCAGAGGGGACCCAGGAGGAGCGGCAGCTATTAGGGAAAGCCGGTGAGGCCCTCTGGGCTCATCTTGAATTCAGACTACTCAGACTACACCCAAGTAAACATGTTCAGGAGGCAGACGGGTATGCGGGTCCAGCGCTCAGGGTGGATGCTGGGTAGGGACATGGCCTGGGGATGCCTGCCCCATGCAGGAGGCAGCTAACCTCAAGAAGGGTTCGATCTCCCAGTGAGAAGATGCTGCTGAGAAGTAGGTCCGGGATGAGTCACAGCAATGTCAGCATGGTCCAGGGGACGGAGCCAGAGTGAAGGGAAGTAAACCAGAGGCGGGGGTGTTGGTAGAGCCCTGTGTCGTGTTTCCAAGAGGAGGGTGGGAGCACTGGCCTCGCTGCTGAGGAGGGGAGAGAAGACCCAATGAGCCGCCGCTGGGCTGGCGACGTTGCCACTGAGGAACGTGGCAAGAGTGTCGCAGTGGGAGATGTGGGAAGAGGCCAGATTGTGCGGGTTGAGGAGGGGCTGGAAGGGAGAAAGTGCAAACAAGCAATCAACAACTTTCCTGAGGTTGCAGAAGGAAGGAGAAAGACAGGGAGGCACTGAGAAGCTCTGGACTCTCCTCTCGCCTGATTGTCCCCAGCTTTCCCAGGTCCCTGGCTGGGGCAGTTGCACATTCTTCCCCACCTCTGGGCTTTTGCTCACACCGTCCCTGTCCGCACTGCCCCAGGATGCTTGGCTTCTGCCCTTCAAGGGGCGGCTCACGTCATTACCTGTTCTGGCCCCATAACAACAGTGGAATCACGTCTTGCAGTGGTACGGTCCCATCACACACATTACTTCGCGTCACTCAGGAAACTGGAGGTCATTACTCTCATTTTACAGATGAATAAATTGAGGCTCAGGGCTCTTCCCTAACATACACAGTGTGTTCCTGCCTTTGTTGTCACGGGTCACATGTGTGGTGGCTAAGGGCACAGACCTTGTACTCAGCGAAGATACGGACTGCCCTTCACATCAGCTGCACTGCCTCAAAGAGTTTGCTTAACCCACTGGCCCCTCAGTGCCTTCTCTTTGAGATGAGCTGCCCTAAAGTGCACAGGAGACCACGCTCGGAGAGCCTGGCGCACAAGGACGCCTTGGTGCCGGGCAGCCGCCATAGCTGCGGTGCTTGGTGGGGTTGGTGTTAGTAAACTGCACTCTCGGTCTCTTCCTCCAGCCCAGCTGGGAGCTCCACGAGGACAAAGGTTCTGTGTTAAGTCTCTTTGTATCCCCTATTTGGCCCAGCACATCTGTTGCTTACACACGTTTATTAAATGGGATTAAGCTGAAATGAATTCCAAAAAGACCCCAGTGACTGGGAAAGGCCTCATTGCTCCTAGACCTCCAGGCTGTTGCTCTCTCTGTCAAAACCCCACTCCTGCCACCCCCTGGAGGCCTCTGGTCGTCTTCAGGTCTCAGACTCGTCTGTTCTCACTGGTGGCTGGCCATGGACTTGGGCCACACTGCCCACTCTTGCAGCAGCTGATGAAGGTCCGTTGGTGATTTAGATATCCGAGTGTGATCACAGATTCACTCTGGCCATCTGGCTCCTTGTGTGTCATCCGCCAGCAGGTATGGGGGCTGGGGGTTCCTCCGTGACTGCCTCTCCCTGAGTCGGAGGGCATGTTCGCAGCCAAGAGCTCCATCACTTTGTCACTGTCACTAGTGGGGCAGTCTGTGGGCCGCCCTGACCACTATTTTATATTTTTATTTAACAAACAGTGCTGACAGTCTGTGCCTGGTACTTGTATAACATTGATTGATCTAATCCTCAAAACAACCCAATGACAGAGGTTATTTTTATTAGTACCGTTTTATGTTTGGCACATAAACATAAACTGAGGCACAGAGAGGTAAAATAGCTTGGTCAGGTCACATAGCTAGTAAATGGCAGGCCAGGATTCTAACCCACAAAGCCCGAGCACAGAATCTGAGCTCCCGGGGCACTCTTGCTCAAAGGGACTTAGCCACAGCATGTGGGCAGGCCACGTCCAACACCCACCCACAGGATGACCCTTCAAGGGTCAGAAGCCCACCTTGGTGCCTCACCCATCCCTGCCCTCTCGGAAAGCCCTCCTTCCTCCTGCCAGAGAGGCAACCCCTGTTGCCCACACCCCACCTAGCCTGGTGAGTTCTCCCTTATGAAGGTCTGAGCACAGGCTGGGGGCCCTCGCTAGATTCATCTCCAAGAACCCCCAATTCTGCTCTTGCCTACTCCAGCATGGGTTTCTGCAGCACCTGCTGTGTGCCATTGTCCCTTCCACCCCTCCTCCCTCTCGGTAGCGGTAGCGAGGCAGGCCTTGCCCTCTGGCCCCCACCTCCCATGCCCCCAGCTGCTCTGCATTTTACCTGGGGTCCCCCAGGGCTGGGCACAGGGCCTGGCACACAGTGATGGGGCTTCCATTGTCTTCCATGAATGACTTCCTCAAGGCCTGGCTTTCCTGTTCCAGCTCCCAGTGTCACCCAGTGGAGGTCACTCGCTGCTATGGCAGGAAAAGAAAAAACCCCCAACAGGCCTCACCCCACACCCCTCCCCTGTCCATTCCCCCAGCAGCCTCCTCCCTGGGGGTGGGTGCTGTAGCCTGGCCCTGTCTGCATTCCACCCGCCTGGGCTCAGGCCATGCCCTCCACCTGCAGGGGTGCTTATCACAGCTGTCCGCGTGCTCGTCCTCGGGTGTGCCAGCCCATCGCCACTCCTGCATTACAGTCAGCCACTCCTGGGCAGCAGGGTTCCCAGCCCCACCTCTGGACCCTGCCAGGGTCACTCAACACACAGTGAGCCAGCACCTGTAATGACCTCCGTCCTGTGCTGGGCTGGGGACCCAGCGGGTCCTGCCATCTTGACATTGCCAAGCAAACAGAGAACCAGACCTTGTCTTTCTGCCATGATGCTTGTTTTGAAACGGCTTGGTAAGCTTTATACTATACACTCTCAAAAGTAATTTACTGTGTTTTAACTCTACTGGGAGAAATAAAATATCTGTTTAATTCAGCTTTCATTCCATACCACTATTTAAATTTTTCTGAATTTTCTACTTTTTCTAAATTTTCCCCATAAGCATGTTTTTACTTAGAAAAATCCTGGTGTACCCTCAGTATCCCACCTTTCACAACGAGCATTGTTCCGTGACTAGAGGGGTTCTTCTTCACTATCTCTTGAATGGCTACATGGGCAACCAGGAATGATTTAAACCCTCCGCTGCTGTTGAATATTGAGGATGTCTCCAAATTTCATCTTTTACAAATAGTGACCTGATGGATAACTTTTTGCAAAAAGTTCTTTGTCTTAGGACTGACTGCCAGTGGTATAATTACTAAGTTCAGTGGATTTGAACACTTCTAGATATTTTTCTCTATGACATTCAAACTCATTCCTCATACTGCATTTCCATCACTTAGGTCCCTTCTTCCTCACAGTGACACCCTCCTGGCCTCTATAGAGGAAGGCCAGTACTCCAGAGAGAATGGCATGACACCAGCTGTAGAGCCCCCTTAGCCCTGGACCCCGGGTGGTTATTCTCTTGTTCTATCCCAGCACTGTCAACTTACTAGCTGTGTGACCTTCGACGAGTCACTTAACCTCTCTGTGCAGTGCTTACTTCTCAGAGCTGTTGTGAGGTGTGAATTGGACTCACGGCGCTCAATAACGGT
Source organism: Propithecus coquereli (assembly GCF_000956105.1). Classification (NCBI taxonomy): domain Eukaryota; kingdom Metazoa; phylum Chordata; class Mammalia; order Primates; family Indriidae; genus Propithecus; species Propithecus coquereli. The sequence continues at coordinate 10,734,398 of NW_012136080.1, forward strand.
CACCATTATTACTGCTCTTTTCTTCTGAATTCAGCAGCGCTTCCCTCATGGTCCCATCTTCCCTCCTAAGCTATTCCCCACTTTTCTCTGTAGGAAGTCCTGCTTTCTCTGGGGCCTGGGTGTCTCTACAGCTAGTATAGTATGTAGTTCCTGGGAGGAGTCCCAGGCCTCTACCCGCCTCCCCGTGAAACTTCCCCTCTATATGCACATGAGAGAGGCTGGAATCCTAGTCCCAGCCCTTGAATTCCCTCTCTCTTCCCTGGGAGCCCAAGCCCTGGTGCTGGCGTGGCTGCAGCACAGACACACACGCACACATGCACACACCTCGAAGGCAGACTTCCTTAAAGCTCTCTTGGCATTCCCTGATCAGAGATGCTGTCCCTCTGTCCTCTCCTTGAATCTTCGCGCCTTGTTCACAGCAGGGTCAGCCCATGGAGGCCCTAACAAGGAAGTGCCCTGAGCATCTTTTCTGGATTTCACACAACACCTGTATTACTTACGTAGTTACTCTGGGGCTCTTGTACCCTGCCCAGTGTCCTATGCCCCGGTCTGGACTCATGCTCTCACCTGACCCGCCCTCACCTCTGAGAGGGATCCCCTTTTTCCTCAGCCTTGCATCTCAGGCCCCCTTTTCTCCTCCCTCTTTATTTGTCCGTGGCCTCCTTGTTTACCAGAAAGGCCCCAGACTCCCTGGCTCCTGCCCTCCTGGCCCCTCAGCACCCCCTCCATTGCTCCCAAGGGTAGTGAGCCCTGTTTCTCTCTTACCTGGGGAAGGGAACAGGCGCCTGCCTTGCCACACACACGCCCTGGCTGCACTGTTTGGACTGACCCCGTATCAGGTGGATTGTGAGCCTTCAGGGCAGGGACCAAGTACAAACACAAGTACAGATAGCAGGATGCCACCCGCAGGACACATGGCAGGACTGATCTGTCAGAAGAGCCTGCCTCTGCCCAACACTTCGGTGTGGGGGTTGGCAGGGGTGTACTTCCTGCACACCTTATTCCCCAAGTGAACAAAGCTGGGGCTGAGAGCACCAGTTACGGACAGTGGCTTCCAGGCTCCTGGACCACTGCCTGCCCTGTGCCTGGCCCCGCCCCGCCCCAGCCTGGTTCTCCCAGGCAGCATCAGCTCTGCTTTCTCAGCTGTAAACATCGGGGCCTATAAAAGCTCAGTGGGGCCCTTCACCTGGGCCCTGGTCTTAACACACCCTGGGCCCAATGCAGTGTGCTGAGTCACCTAATGAGGTCACTGGAAGTCAGGCCTCCTCCCTGTTCATGGTCACAGGGAGGGAGCTCCTGGGCGTGTGGCCCCATTGCAGGGGATTTAGGGAGAGAATTCTCACTGCTTCCCTGTGCAGGTGGCAGGAGAGGAGACTGAGGAGAGTGACTAGGGAGGATTCTGACTGGAGGACAGCGAGCCCATGGCTCTCTCACGCTGGGGTGCGGAGACTATACCATGTAGGGGCGCCTGGCCTCACCAGCTCTGAGAACCCCCCTCCAGCTACAGCAGTAGGAATAGCGGTCAATGAGGTGGGCATCTGCTGTTTGTCCTTCCTCAAATCTGTCCTTCTGGTGAAAGCACTCTGACCTTCCTTTGGGGTACCAGCCCTGACCACTCTCAGGTTAGGAGTCCCCCAGGGCAGGAATGGGCCCAGGCCTGGCCACTCAGGCCCTCTGCTGGAGGGACAGGACAGGTTGCTCCCTCAGTGTCTGGGTCTGGGGAGTCCTGGAGAGAATCTGGCCCAGGATGTGGACACCAGAGGAGTGGGAGTGTTGGACAGAGGTCCCGAGGTCTGTGGCCACATCCTTCAGGCTCTGGGTCCCACTGGGCCATTGCATCTGGACTTTGCAGTTCTTGAGCAATAAATTCCCTTTATGGTTTAAGTTTTGTTGAGCTGGATTTCCTGTTGCTGGCATCTGAAGAGTTCTGATAAATTCAATAAACCAAGGTTTGGACAACACTGGGCAGTTCACGCAGCAGCCTTGGAGCCAGCACCTCACTTAAACTTGTAGCTGCCACATGAGGCGAGTCTGGTTGTTGTTATCCATGTTTCAAAGAAGAGGAACAAAAGCTTGGAGGCTACAGGCTCCCCTGTCCCTGTGAGAGGTTAGAGTGACCTGGCACCCAAGTCTTCTGAACACAGACCTTGTCTTCCTGCTGGGTCTCAATGTGCCACTATCCCCTGCTGGGATCAGGCCCTGGTGGCTAAGGAGGCCACAGAGTGGAGGCAGCACTGCCCACACCTTGGTGGCTGAGCTGTAAAGGGCTCCAAAATGTGTAGAGAAACAGCTGTATGGGGAGTGCACAGCCACTAAAAATTATGCTCATGAAGAATTTGTAGCAGCAGGGAAAACGTTTATGCCATAATGTCAAATAAAAATATGACACTTACTCTCTGCACTCAGAGGAGAGCTCAGCTACTTGGAGCAATCAGATCAAACAGCCAGAAAACGCTGCTGCTGCTGCTTCGTGGTCGCTCCTCTCCCTGCGTACTGTATGCTGCGTGCTCACAACAGCCTGTGGTGGCGGCAGGTGGGGGGCGGGAGGGGCTCCTGTCCTTATGCCTCTTTCACAGTGGTGGAAACTGAGGTTCAGGGAGGTTAAGCACTGGTCCTTGGTTACAGGGCTAGCGAGGGACAGAGCTCACTAGCTGCAACCCATCTGATTGCAAAGTCATTGGCCACACTCTTTGACATCACCTCTGTGAACAAATATGAACGTGAAAGAGCCAATCCTTCAAGATGGATCCCAAGTGGCTAACTGAGCCTAAATTTTAAATAGAGACAAGTGGCATTTGCCAACTAGAGGTCACATACCTCCTCTGAGTTCCCCCCAAACCCACACCTCTGTCTAACTTGGGAACTTTCAGAACTCAACAATATCAACCAATCAGGGTTCAGCTGTATCAACCAATCGGAACTCCGCTGAATTAACACATCAGAACTAAGCAAGTTTGAAGCCTTCATTTGCATAAATGGACCTGACTGGAAACCCGGGAGAGAATTTTATAAAAGCCAGATCCTTCTTTGGCTCTCTGGAACACACCTTTGTTTTACAACGGAGGCTGTGTCTGCCCTGTTCACAAACTGTTCACTGGAATAAAATCTCTTTCCTACAAATTCCTCTTTAGAGAACTTTTGTTCACATTCTTGGTGTCAGAAGCAGGATTCAAAGTGACCCCTCACTGTCCTCCCAGTCCTGTACTGAGCCCACACATTGGCGCTTGCAAGAGCCCCTTGAGCTCAGTTGTCTTTTGGGGGATTGCGGGGTCAGTGGTTAAGACAAGTCTTCTCAAATTCAGACCTCCATGTTTTGGTTGAGGTCTTGGAGACTTTATTCCTTCCACATAGGTTCCCTGCATCTGGACCCCAGAGAGAACCTCCCCTTTAGCCCTGGGCTTTGGGAGAGGGTGAGAGGACTTCCTTGCCAGTTCTCTCCTTCTGGGCCCCAGAGGGGACCCTCCCTGTTGGCCCTGGATTTATGGGGCCTTCCCAGTCAGCCTCCCCCATCAAGGACCTGGAGGGGTCCCTCCCAGTCAGCCCAGGCAGGGGGAGGCCTCCCTAGTTGGTTTCGGCCAGTCTATAACGTTTTGTGGCGGTGCTTGTGAAAAAGGGATTGGAATGGTCAGGTCGGTGCAATGGGTAACCCATGTTTTAAGTTTTTCTGCTGATCAGCCACCTTCTGGCACTGTGGCTGGCATTATGAGCAAAAATTGTGGTCCAGGGAGTTACAATTGGCTAGATCTTTGGACAAAAATTACCCAGGATAATCTTAAACTTTGTTTGCAAAATAGGGCTCCTTTAAAATTTCAAACTTGCCTATCTGCACCCACAATTAGAACAAAGAAAATACCGAATTTCCCAGAGACAATGGGAAACCTTTTCTTCCATTGGCACTTTGAAAGTTCTAAATGAAATCAAGAGGCCTGTCTTAGAGAAAATAACTCCAAATTGAGTGAGCACCTTAATGAAATAGCAAGAGAGGTTAGCACTTTTGAGACTGAAACCAAAGCTGTTAAAACAAGACCTCTTATCCTCTAGCCTCCCTTGCCTGCCACTCTGCCTGTCTTCTGTAACTTTTTTGCCACTTCTACTTTATCCCTCACTTTCTCTTTCCTCTTTCACTCTTTCAGCTGGTCATCTTGAAAAGATTCTTAAATTTTCCCTAGGCTCATATGTATGTTTCTTTGTAAAATTCTGTGATAAATTTCATGGTTCATGTTACCTTGGCATGCATTTTAATCCCCCTCTAGCACACTCAAATTCCTTCTTAAGAGAGCTTAAGTTCTCTCTGTGCTTGAGATGTAAATTTGCTAGCATCTTTTCTCTAAAATTCACTAAGGGCTTCAGTCATGTGGGACAGATAAATTTCAGACTGTGTCATCTAGAGAGACAGTTTGAATCCGACTGTCCTTTTAAACTAGTGAGTTTTACCCAACTCACAACTAAAGTTTTAAAATTAAAGCCATAAGATCTTTATTTGTGTCTTCCTGTATTTTTGTGTATACATGTCTCTTTGTATATTGTCAACGGTACCAAATTGGCTTATAAATAAATGAGGTACTCATAAATTAAGCAAACAAGCCCAAATGCTTTTCAAGTTCATGTGACTTAGTAATGTTTTGTTGGATGGGGCTACTCTCATATTGTTGGCTTGATGGGAATGATTGTGTCTTGTGAGTTATCAGAAAAATACTATGTGTGTATTTAACTTTAGGGTTCTCGATTTTATGATACTTGCCTGGCATGCAGTAATATAAAATTTGTTGATAGAAAATTTAGCTTAGAATGGTGGCTAGATTCGTCTAGTGTCTCATGAAGTTTTCCAAATATAATTGTTAAAAGAATGAATTGAATGGATGTAAATGGGATAAAAGTTTGTAAATAAACTTTTGATAATGGTTATGTTTTGTAATATGTTTACTTGGGAAGGCTTCTCAAATATCTTTAGTAACTATACCCTTAGAGTTTTACTAAGCTAAATAAAATGTTCTTTGAATGTCTAGAAGATGTAATACTGAGACTTTGGCTACTGAATATGAGTATAGGCTCATATACTTTTGGCTTCTTACTTTAGAGAAATAAAATTTATTTGGGTCTATTAGTAAAAATATCCTGTTCCATATTAAAGAGTTGTTCTGTTAGAAAGTCAATGTCTCTGGAAATTGTAAAATGTGTATCATGGATTGTTGGTTTGTGATTGATGGTTAACAATTGCTTACTTCTTAGATTTTACTGAAAATTAGAGTTGCTAAGAGTTAACATTATAATTAATGTGTGTGATTAAACTACTAGAGAAGAGAAAGACAATTCTGTATGCAAGTATATAAGGAGGGTAGGATGTATTTTTGGTAAGGAAGGTTGAAAAGAAAAGAGAATAATTTTATATGAGAAAGAATCTTGTGTGGTAAATTTTTGTCCTAGAGTAAAATGGTTATTTAAGAAAGAGGAAGTATGTGACAAAGAAGAAAGTCCAAGCATGTCATAAATGGTCTAAGTAAGTTCATGACAAGGTTTATGAAAAGAAAATTTATAAAAAACAATTTTCTGTGTAATCACGTTGGCTCCAATTGGAAGGAAATTGTGTGTGGGTCTTTCTAGGGATTGAATTTTGATATTAGAAACACACTGATACAGAACTTAAAATTTTGGTCCCCTATGTTAAAACAGCAAGGTTTTCTTAAAATATTGATTTGCTAGAGGTTTTGATGTTTGGTTCTGAAATCTGTACAGTTTCTATTTCTGCCACATTTCTTCCTGAGATCCATCTAATTTTCCTCGTTTCAGTTTTCAGCTCTGCTTCCTACCCTTCTACCCATGCACTTTTGAATGGCTAGGGTGATAACATTCCCCTTCAACCTTGTCTTCAACTCCTGTAATGTTTTCTCTGCTTCTAGCACTGCTGTTATAGCCTGACACTAAAGTATTTATCTTGAGGGTCTAGAAAAGCAGTATTTCCTCCAATATAACTTGATTATGTACTTTTTTGACTTTTCTTGATATGTCTGAATTTTTTCTTGTAACCAGGAAATTTTTTACGTTATTACTATGAACCATGTATTCCCCTGCTCAAAGGTACCAGTTCTCTTGTTTACATTCTTCTGTAATATAGCATACACTCATAACCCTGGACACACTGTTCCTGTGTCTGATTAAATCCTAGTACTCTTTTTTTTTTTTTAATCAGATTTAACTCCTAGGTAGTCTAAATTGGCTTTCCATGAGGAAAAGCAATCACACTGCAGGAGGTTTTCTTTTCTTTGCCCTTTAGGTAACTGACCTAGGAAACAAAGATTCTGTATTTTACCCAGGATAATTTCCTGTGCTTCATGTTGTCTTTTTTTTTTTTTTTTTTTTCTCACTATGTTGCCTGGGCTAGAGTGCCGTGGCGTCATCCTCGCTCACAGCAACCTCAAACTCCTGGGCTCAAGCGATCCTCCTGCCTCAGCCTCCCGAGTAGCTGGGACTACAGGCATGCGCCACCATGCCTGGCTATTTTTTCTATATATTTTTAGTTTCCAATTAATTTCTTTGTATTTTTAGTAGAGACGGGGTCTCGCTCTTGCTCAGGCTGGTTTCGAAATCCTGAGCTCAAACAATCCGCCCACCTTGGCCTCCCATAGAGCTAGCATTACAGGCGTGAGCCACTGCGCCTGGCCGCTTCATGTTGTCTTTATTGAGCTTTTGATTACTTAGGAAAACTGAGCTTTAAAAAGGTTAATACATCCATGTACTCTGTATTGTTTTTGAAGTCTTTTGATTATCACTCTTGTTAAATGAATAACTATTATTTAGCAGTGACCTATGAATCTGTTTAATCAAGTACTTTGGACCTTTCGCCAGCTTTGGCAGGTTTCACCCAGGATCAAAATCCCAAATTAAGTCTTTTGTACCTAAAATTAACTTTGGGATTTTCCACTTGGACCGCTGGAGAGGCTCAAAGAGTGTACGCCTTATCTTGTGAGATACTGACTGATTATACTTATTGGTAAATCATACAGGAAGCAGTGTCAAATAAGAAATGGTATTTAACTTCCTTTAAGTTAAATTTTGGTAAATGTGGTATTAAAATATGTTCCTAAAATTATGTCAGATATGTGTTATCAATCATGATTATGGTAATTGTTATATACTACAGAAATAACTAAATCTCCTTGTCCATTGTGAACTTACATCAAAGTTTTGACCATGGCTGTTCTGGGTTTTTGCCATACACAGTTATTCTTTTAAATTCTTCTCTGGAAGCATTTGCAATCAGCTATAGTTCAAAATTTCTTTTCCTGGAACTGTTAATCAAGATTGAACAAAACATTTAATTATATGAAATTAAGTAATTGATAAGGATAATGTTTTATGACTTTTTAAAAATTTTTGGTTCTTTACTGTAATGTTTTATTTTCCAGACTCAAGGAAATATTCTTTCGTAAGCTATCTATAGTTTGCACTCATTTGGTAAAGTATCCTTTTGTGAACAAAGGTGAAAGCATTTCTTTTTCTCCCTACTTGATTCCTCCAAAATTCAGAAACTATTCATGAGTATTCTTACTTTTATTTATGTAAGTTCAATAAAAATCTCTTCTCTCTTTATAAGCAGGATATAATTGGAAACATTGGTTATATTATCATGATTTTGATTGAAATGTCATACTTAAGAATGTGCATAAAATGCCTGGCTTCAAGAGTTCCCAGCCTTACAGTGAATAAGAAAAATTGACACTTCTGGCAGTACAAGAATCTTAAGACCATAAGTAAAATCTAAAGCCTCCCTTGATTTGGCTTCCTGGCCTCAAGAGGTTTTTAAATCTGAGATTCCAATATGATCAATGAAGAGAAAAAGTTATGTTTCTGAAAAACAAATACTAAAACCTAAGGTACCTGTGACTGGATTGTAGCCCTGGGCATTGTTTTCAAGTTCTTACTATCGATCTGTAGACTGGACTAGATTCTGAATTCTCCTATTTTCCTTCAATATTTGGCTACAGCTCAATCCTGATGAAGTCCCCCAGCCCTCTTCCCCTAAGCAAAACTAGGGATGTTCTGGGAACATTCAGGAGTCATTTCCCTTACTCAAAATTAACCAACTAGGTGGATTAGATATTAAAATTGGAGACTAACTAGTCAGAGCTGTGGTTGACACTGGGGCTACATTGTCCATCCTTAACCCCGACACACTTTCAAGTGTCCCCTCCACAGAGTTCTAAATTCATCCAGATGGTCAGGGTAGCCAAGCAACCTATGACTGTCCCTGAATCTCTACCTATGCCCTTCCAACTAGGACCCCTCACTAGTAGTCATTGCCTTTTGCTTGTCATGTCGGCCCCCATACACCTCCTGGGAAGGATCTTCTTGGAAAGCTACCAGGACCATATTTCCTTCTCCCAAAAAGGGGAAATAATGCTAAGTTATCCTCACCAGAATATTTTGCCACAGAAATGGCTTTTACCCAAATTCCCATCTTTTCATTTAGCCTCATCAAGGCTACCCATCCTGTGCTCCAAGAGCTACTTGATAGTCCTTGGGGACCATTAAGCACTGACGATAAGCCTTCAGATTGTGAAGATAATAGTTTTGGACCCTCTCGAGGATGTGATTTATCAAGGGTGGGGTTAAGTAACCCTAGTGAAGAAGCTCGATAGGGAAGGACTCTGAGGTCTTGGCTTGGAATAGGCCCTGCTTGGAATGAGTAGATATAATCAGAAAACCTTTCCTACACTGTTAACAGAATTGCCCGCTCCATTAGCCAAGCCACCAGGGCACAATACACGTTCCTAGATTCCCTTGCTCTTGTGGTGCTAGACAGCTGCATTGCTTGAGACAATCATCTTGCTGCACAGGGTGTGTGTGCTGTCACTAACACTTCCGGTTATACCCAGGCAAATACTTCCAGATAGGTTGAATTAGAAACATCTACCATCCTAAAGCTGGCCAAATCTCTGAAAGGGACATCAGAAGGCCTCCTGGCTGGACTTCCTGGACTAAATTTCCAATTTCCAGATACTTTCAGCTGGCTTCTCCTGGTGTAGAATCCCTTCTTCATTCCACCCTGCAAGTCTTAATGATCCTCTCTTCAGAGTTGGGCTAAGCATTTGGCTCCCCTTTAAAATTGTTCTAGCTTGTTTTCACAGTTGTTTGCGAGAGACCCCCACCAGGATTGTGCTGACCCAACACCTTAAGGCTTTAAATTTGCTCCAGCTGGAAAATGGAACCAACTTAACCCAAGAGACTTTAATTCAAATTTAACAGGTACCCGAGTGTGTAAATAGTTGAGCTCTCGTTGCTCAGTTGGTCACTGCCCTGCCACTAGGGTCCCTGTGAGGGACTAGATGGACCCAGAGAAGGTAGCTAACCACCCCTGCACTGTGAATGGAATACAGCCAACGTGTCTGATCATCAGCACTGTCTGCTAACAGGTTTCAGTCGAGAGGAGGAATGTGAACAAATGCGAACCCGAAGGAGTCAATCCTTCAAGATGGATCCCAAGTGGCTACCTGCGCCTAAATTTTAAATAGTGCCAAGTGGCCGTTTGCTAACTAGAGGTCACACACATACTCTGAGTTCCCAGAAAACCCACACTTCTGTCTAACTTTGGGACTTCGGAGCTCAGCAGTAGCAACCAATCACAGCTCAGCTGTATCAATCAATCAGGGATCAGCTGCATTGACCAATGAGAACTAAGCAAGTTTGAATCCTTCGTTTGCATAAATAGACCCGAATAGGAATCCGGGTGGAAACTTTTTCTATAAAAGCCAAACCCTACCTTTGTTCTCTGGAACATTCCTTCATTTTACACCAAAGGCAGTGTCTCCGGGTTTGCAAACTTCACTGGAATAAAGTGTCCTCTAAATTCCTTCTCAGACGACTTTTGTTCACACCTCTATTCCAAAACATTCCTGGGTGACTTGTGTACTTGTCCCTTTCACAAATATTACCGAGCACTTGCCATATGCACAACACAATTCTTGTTCACAAAGGGGAGGTGGAGGAAATGTGAGACAGCACCAGCACACCCCAGCAACTCCTAACACGGTCACCAGTTTTAAAGGGGACTGTGTGCACCCAGTGGGGACACAGGACCATCCCTCAGGCAGCAGGCAGAATATAGCACAACTTCTATTTAGAGCTATTTGCTGTCTCATAATTTTTAGTTTCTATTTTTTATACGTTTTATAATATATATA
>NW_012136080.1:10745030-10812899 GCF_000956105.1 Propithecus coquereli
CACCGCGCCCGGCCTTTATTCGGGGATTAAAATGCGGAAACAAAGAATGTAGTAAGAGAGTGCAGAAGCCAGGAATGTTCAAGAAAGGCTTGCAGAGAAGGCAGGACCCGAGTTAGGGTGGGTGGGCTTTGTCTAGGCAGAGAGAGAGAAGAGGGCATCAGGCAACAAGAGACCGTCATCAGCAAAGACTTGACTCTGGTGAGTCACCAGGCATAAGTTAGGGACTGTGATCACCACCTGGCTGGAATATGGCCCCAAACTCAAGGCCATCGGTTTCAGCTCCTCTGCTTCCTCCACCCCAGGACTCCTCTAATCTTCCTCCCAGGCCTAGCCTCCCACTACCCTGCCCCTTCCAGCCCTTTCCCAGCCCCCTGGAACCCTTGGTCCATAGTCCACCTCCTTGGCCTCTGCCCCCTCTGCTCCCTCCACCTCTGCCTCTGCTGGAGCCCAGCTGCCCTCACGGGCCCCATTCCCTGCATCAACCTGAGGAGCAGCTGCTCTTTCTCCAGCACCCAGGGCCAGGGAGTGGGTGGGGTGCGGCTTTCCCCTGGGTCTCTGAGGCCGCCTCCAAGCCTGTTTCTTGAGCCCAGGCTCCTGTGAGGCTCCCACACCCCCACATCCCCCTGCCTGCCAATGTCCCTTCCAGGTCCCACTCCCCCACTCCTCCAGGCCAGGCTCTAGCCCAGAACGTTCCCTCTTGGCCTGCACTCACACCGCTACCGCCCTGGGCAATGTCCACGTCCACCAGGACCACCCTCCCCTGCCCACACCCTCAGTTCCTGACCTCCTCCCCTTCAGAGGCCTTCACCTCCAGGCCACATCAGTCACCTGCACCCACACCCAGGCACCCCCCACCCCCAGCCGCCCCACCTCTGCAATGCTCACGCTCTGCCCTCCGCCTTCCACCTGCAGGTGACCTCGCACTCCACAGAGAAACGCAGGCTTTGACGACTTCAATTGTGCCATCTGTCTGTCCTCTCCTATTTTCACTTCCTGTCCAGCCTACAGAGGGCTCTGTCTGCAGAAGGGCTGTCCCCTTCTGGACTAAGGGTGGCCCCTGAGCTGTGCTGTGTCCAGTCCCTTATGCTTTCTCAGGCAGAGATTCCCTCTTCAAATTCCCTCCCTCTCCCCTGCATCTTTAACTTTCTCTCCCCCCACCTTCCTTCAGCAGATTTGTGTATGTTTCCATGCTTCTCCATACTAAGAACTCCATCCCGCATCTCCCAGCTTTGGCCTCCTCTTGCCACTGTCCTGCTTTTTGTCCTCCCCTTATCATCAAGCTTCTGATATCATCTCTATTTTTCTCACTTACTAGTCTCTGCTCAACGCACTGCAGCCTGGCCTGGAGATTCCCTGTCCCAGTGGAATTGCGCCTGACAAGAGGAATTATCAGTAGATCCTTGGCCCCCTGGAGCTGCTCCAGCCGGCCCAGCAGCCCTGAGGGTTCCCGTGGGAGCCTTCTCCCCTCTGGGCGCGCCCGCACCCTCTCCTGCGCCTCCGCTCTGCTCAGGCTGCTTCTCAGGCTCCTCCCAGGGCCCTCGTCGCGGGCACACCCCTGACCAGTGCTGCTCCTGGGCTCTGATCCTGTCCTCTTCCTCTCCACACCCCACGGCCTCATCAGCTGCCACCTGCTGCCGGAGACACACAGCCACCTTTCCCTAGCCCAGACCGTCTCTGACCTTCAAGCCTTACTCCCGGGGGGCCTCTGGCCCTGGCCCTCTCACTTGGCCAGCCCACAGATGCCTGGAACTCAGCCGAGCACCCCTATCTTCCTCCCCCAAACCTCCTCTTCCTCCTGCTCTCATGTTTCCAACCAAGAACACTAATGCAGAAATCTCAGAGTCTCGCTCAACATCTCTGCCACCCCTCCCAGCCCAGCAGTTGCAATAGCAGCAAACAGTAGTGATAGTAACGATGGCATTGTTCATCCCAGGCTGGGAGAACTGGTTCTCTGCAACTGAGGTAGGATATCAGGAGTGTGGGTCTCACCACCCAGACTGTGACAACGTCCCTCAGTGGGTATTCCGTGACCCAAGGGAGGGTGTCCCATACGCACCGCCTCTGTACCTCATGCCAACCCAATCACTCCCCTCTTCTTTTTAAAACTCATTCTACCCAAGTCCCCACTTCCCCCAGGAGTTAGCAAGTCCACGTTCTCGAGCTCCTTGAGAACTTCCACAGCCTCTGCCGTGAGGTTTGAGTCTTCGCCACTCTGCACAGAAGCTTCTTGGAGGGGAGGAAGCATTTAGACTCCTGGTGATGGAAGACGGTGGAAAGCTGCCAGGATATTCCACTCCAGCTGCAATTTGCTTCTCCCCCTTTTGGTGCACCCGAAGACCTAAACTGTATTAGATGCTGCTCATGTGCCAAAGGTCTTCTCTTCGCAATCACAGGCGATCAGCACCCATGAGAAGTTCAGCCCACCTGGTCTCTTCAGGAGCATGTCTCGGGTTCCACTCGCCCTGCTGCCCTGCCTTCCCTGCTGCCTTGGGACCTCGGTAAAAGTTGGTGACGAGAAAAGTCCTTGGGCAGCGAGCGGCAGGGCCCTGGGGAGTCAGAACCTTGGGCCACCGGCTGAACCTAGGGATCTGGGTGCTCTGATCCATCAAGTCTATGTGGTGACACTTGCCTGGCCCGATGTGGGCTGTGGAGCAGACGAGAGGAGGTGGCCCATGGAGAGCAGTGGTTCTCACACCTGAGCGTGCATCAGAAGCACCTAGAACTTGTTCATACACACAGTGCCAGGCGCTGTCCCGAAATTCTGCATTTGTAGTAAGTTCCCAGGTGCTGCTGCTGCTGCTGCTGCTGGTCCAGTGACCACACTTGGAGAACCACTGTTTTACAAGAAACACCTCATCTTGAACCCCCTCAGTGAATACAGTAGCCTCGTATAAAAGAAGGCCACTGCCGCCTATGCTGGAGGGATGGTTTCAGCCCTCCACCTTGGCTCAGCTGGCAGTGGTGGGTCCCTTGACATCAGCTACTCTCAGTTATTGTTGCTGTGGTGGGAGAGCAGAAAATAGGTGTTAATGGTCAATGACAGTGTGCCAGTGGCATCAGAGGGGTGGTCTGCCTGCACCCCCCAACCCGGCTCAGCATCAGACAGTCCTTTCATGACTTCCATTCTCTCTAGGCCCCTCCATGTGTGTTTTAAGAGAACATAAAGCCACACTTCTGGGAAGGCCTAAAAATGTTATAAATTGCATTCAAAACACTTTCTCCGGGGAGGGAGGGTAAGGGCACCATACGTAACCTAACCATCTGTACCCCCATAACATGCTGAAATAAAAAAAAAAAAAAACACTTTCTCCTCTGAGCTCCCCTGGCACCCACCTTCTGGGCTGAGAGTCAGAAGGACTTTCCACATGGGGAAGATGCCTGGCCCGGAGAGAAAACGGAATATACACTCGTGCTGGTGCAGGGGCAGAGGGCGGCTTCCAACCTGAGGTCAGCATCGCTCCCCAAGGGCACAGCCGCGGAGCCACCCCGGCTCCTTCCTCTCTGCCCTGTCTGCCTGAGGGACTAAATAAATAGCTTTTCCCTTGAGCTCCTTGCCAAATGTCTGCCCTGTTTTCCACAGTTGCGAGGGCTGATCATATCTGCACAGGAAGAAGGGGGCTTGTTCCCGGAGGGCTGAAGCTCATGTACTCATGGACATGGGAGGCTGTGGAGGCAGGGGTTGAATTTCTGTGGACAAAGCCTAAAAGTATTTGATATTTTTTTTGGTAAATACTGTAATAAAATGGTACTCACTTCCTTACCAAAAACCCAGATCTGATTTAATCATTCCAAACAGCTACACTTTAATAAAGTCCTTGGCGCAGGGCCTGGATCATTGCCTGGCCTTCTGAAGGTGCTCAATAAATATTTGCTGAATGAATGAGTGTGTTCCTTCCAGGATAATCTATCCATTCCAGAAGATCTGACTCGATCCTGGCTACACTCATCTAAACTGAGTTTTTCCTGTTTCTTTTAATCCTTCATTTTTTTAACTTCTCAGATGAGGCATAAAAGAAACGCTCTTTCATCCTACAGCCAGCTGCCAGGGGACAATGGAGTGGTCACTCAGCAATGCACAAATTGAAATCCCCAAGGCACAGGTTCCCTGTCCACTCAGAGTCCAACAGCCCTCCCCTCCACTGCCCCCATTCCCACCTCAGAAGGAGCCCCTGCCTACCTTCCGATGGCCCCGCACGCAGCTGGATGCCAGCACCCAGGGCCACCTGCCCTGGTCTTGATATGTCTGAGACTCTGCGAGGGGAGGTGCCCTCTGGCTGCTGTAAAGGTGGCCTCCCTGTGGGTTCCTCAGCTGGTGGTGCCCCTCAACACCCAGGCCTTAGGAGATTGGGGGCCTGAAGAGGACTAAAGAAGGGCCAAGGATGGGGTCTGGGGGTCAATAAAAGCAGATGAAAGATGTTATTAAAGGACTGATTTGGGCATCAATATGTAAAAGCAAACCTGCCTTGCCTGGGCTGAGAGCTGGGAAGATGCACTCCCAGCTGTGGTTCTTTTCGTGCCTGGTTCACCTTGTTTCTCGGGCTCTCTATGCCAGATCCAAGGGGATGCCACACGAGTTTAGGCACAGGCCTTTCCTTAAGGAAGTCGCGGTCTCCCTGGGAAGATAAAGCCATCGTACTTAAAATGGCTAGATAACATGATGGGGTGGCAAAGGCTGAACAAGTCACTCTGCAGCATACCATGATACAATAAATGATTATTGTAGAGTTCAATGTCACATTTTTCTAGTTTATGTTAAAATAAACTCACAACCACTTACAAAAATGCTAGTTTGTTTGTGTACCCAGAACCATGTCATGTACCCGCCCCCCATGGAATGTGCTCTTTCTTTGGGAGACGTGGCCCCAGGTCCCTGGCAGTGGAAGGATTCCCCATGCGTTGCTCCAGCGGTGACTGTCACCTCCCAGCAGGCAGCGCAGGGTCAGGGCTCAGCTCATGCTGGATGGGGTTGGGCCGTGCTGCCCATCTGAGCTGTGGGGCTCAGTCACAGCTCCAGGTTTTCCTCTCTGGCTCAGATGCCAAAGTGACTTCTCAGAGCAGAGCCCCTGAGGGCAGAGCAGACAGAGGGTCTGTTCGCCAAGTCTACCAAGGCCATCCTGACCCTTTGCCTGCACGAATAAAAGGCAGTGTAAACCCTATATTTTCCACTAGATCTTTCAACATCTGGTCTAGTTCATGACCTGGATTCTTTGGGGAAATCACGATGAGAAGAAATACGAAATTCCTGGCAGGTTTCTGAGTCAACCTGCCATTGATTGCAGCGGAGACTACTGTGGAGGGAAATGTGGCTGCTGACCCAATGTGGTCGTTGCTGTTGTTGGAGATGCTCTGGAGAATGCAGGGTCCATTGTAACTGTCCAACAGGGTCCCAGGTCCTGGGGTGGCAACCGGTGAGGCATGGTCAGATTCGGAGGGGGCCGGGCTGGGCCTGCTGCCCATGGCCTGTCGCACAGGAGGGACCCTCCTGGGAGAGGATGGGACATATCTGAAGCGTTGAGAAGCCCAGGTTTATTACCCTGGGAGAACCCTGTCAAATAAATGGGGCCAGGGCCTGCCTGACAACTGTCCAAGCATGAAGGGACAGCAAGGGCAGGAATGAAGTGGCCAGAGAGGGCCAGGGAGGCAACTATGTGTGGACAGAGGTGCTGGGAGCTGTGCTGTCTGGCGTAGACTGTTGGGACGTGGGACAGGGTTCAGCTCATACTTTCACCTGCTCTGTGCTAGGCCTGACAGCTGTGTTATTTGAACAAGTCACGCCTCTTCTTGCAAGCTGCTTTCTCATTAGCACAAATGATGAGGCCAGAGAGCTGGGGAGTCACAGCCTCTCTCCTGGGTGGGCTGGCTGGTCACAGCAATTGGTGTGGACCAGCAGCCAGTCCCCGAGCCTGGGATGGCTCCATGCAGGTCTCCCGCCTTGGCCCAGGGCCTTCGTGACACTGCCTGAGGTTCGGGCACACACCACGCCACTGCTGCCTCTCCTTCTCAACTCCCCAGAGAGGACCTGCAGGGTCAGTGCTCACTGAGGGAGCCTGAAAGTGAAAATAGCCAGGAGGAAAAGTGAAACCGGCCTCTTCTCCTTCTCCAGGGGAAGGGACAAGGAACCCACAGCAAGCCCAAGTGGCGGAGCAAAGGTCACTTTGTGTTCCTTGGAACGAAAACCCAGAGAAACTTTTGGTACTTCCTCATTCCTGGTCTTCGTTCCTGAATGGTCCTGGTGCCAGGGACACAGCAGGCCACAAAGGCTGTCACAACAGCCCTGTCAGCCAGGTGACCCAGGTGGCCTGCCCCACCCCAGCCTGCACTAGGGCCAGCCCAGCTGCTGAAGGGAGTGCAGAGTCACCTCACACGCCAGCCACACGCAGAATCGCACACCTGCTTGGGCACACGCAGCCACACACAGGCTCACACTCACACCTGTGCGCACGCATCATCCTCAGGTGCACACACCATTACGACACCCCCACCCACAGCTCTCCCCAGGTACAAACCCACACAGACGCACACAAGCATGCTGTCCCTCCAGCCCCTGTCCACATGTGCATCCGTGCTGGCACAAACACACAGGCGTCCATGGCCATGGGACACGCCACACTCTTGCATGTGCCCCCATTCCTGTGCACGCACATACCCAGGCTCACGGATATGCAACCGGCCTCACAGCCTTGCTGCTGTTGTCAAACCACGCAGGGTGCTGCTGTTCCTTCTCTGGTGGGTCCAGGGCACCAGCTTCTTCCCTCTACTCTAGTCTTGAAATGGCCTCCACCACCTGCCCCTTGGTCAGCAGGGCAGTGCCCCATAACTGCATTTCATTCCGTGTGCACTGACCCAAGGGCACTAATGACCCAGGCCCTCCAAAGACAAGCCACCATTCACCCCTTGTGTATTTAACGTAGAATGGCTACTTGGACCCTTCGGCGCTGAGAAAGTTCTTATTTCTATGAGCAAGAGCCTCTTCCAAGCTACAAGAAACACAGACACACTCAAGTTACTTTGGGTCATGGCTATTTGTTGTAAAGGAGGAAAGGAAGGACAGACAGATTGAAAGACGGGCAGGACACCAGCAATGCCCTGCAGTTAGGACTTGGGGTCTAGGATTCTCACTAAGGTGGCCTGAACAGTCATGATAGGGAGTGTTTGCTGAGCGCCGTCTCTTCCTGGGTGCAGGCATGGCACCAGCTGCTCTGTGCACATTACCCTGGGAGCTCACCACAGCCTCCTGGGCTAGGTCATCACCATCGCCCCCAGCTGAGGAGGAGGATGCTGAGGCTTAGAGAGGTTTGTAACTTGCCCAAAGTCCTATGGCTAGTAAGTCAAGGCTGGGATGCAAACCCAAGCTGTCAGGAGCCCAATGACGTGGCCCAGGAGAGCCTCTGTGCTGAGGTGGCCCTCACCTTGTTGCTTCCTGGAAGCTCATGTCTGTGGCTTCCACCTTGGTGGGTCTGCCGTTCTCATGATACAACTCCCTGGACCTCTGCATCTCTCTCTGCTTCTCACTCTGTATGTCCCTGAATCAAAACTCCCCAGAGAGGACCTGCAGGGTCAGTCGGATTCCAGGCGACATGGAATTACTCTGATGCAAAGAAGGAAAACCCTTGCCCAACTGCACCCACTGCCTGTCTCACTGCCTGGCAGCTGCGTTGCGGGGGGACGGTCAGCTGCGGTCAGGGCAGCAGGTCACATCAACGCAAGAGCCCCTGTGAGTGAGACAGACATGCTATTGACCACAGAATGTCCCCTGTGCTTTCAAATACCATTACTGGAAATCTTTACTGAACATATCTCTCATTTTCTTGACTTTCTAAGATTGATCTAGTAAGCATAATTGAACTTTTAAAAATCAGTCTGGATTTTATGACTCCCGGGACATCATTCTGAATTCCAGTTGGAGCGGGCTGCAAAAGTAGGAGGTATGGAGAGCTATTGTGTGATTACATCCAGGAAACTCCCTAAACATCTTTTTAAAAATGCATTCCTGCTTGGTTATTTGCCCTCATTTTAATGTGGAGGCAACAATGAGAAGGAAAAGTCCCTGGCAGTGGGTTCCAGTGAACCAAGCCACGGCGTAAGCTGCAAATGCAGGCAGGCCCTGGGCAGACACGGCTCTTTCTCCTTGGAGCTTGCAGGCGGGCTGCCAGAGTCATCCGCCCTGAGGGGCCTCCAGGGACTCCACAGCCAGGGGGCCAGACCAGCTCCTCCTTTATCTCCCTTTCCGGGAGCTGCCTCTGCTTACAGTGGACAGAAGAAGGATGTCTCAGGTCACTCCAGCCCCATAACACTCCCCCACAACAGGCTGCTAATCCACTCTTGGAACTGTCAGGAAAAGCCCATTTTAGTTTGATTCTTTGCACAAATAGATGAGAGGCCACAGACCTTGACGTCTGAGCGCCGTTCAGCTTCTGTTAGAAAACATCCATATTTAGGGCGGTCGGGAGAGGCATGAAGGAAGCAGTAAAGGTCTAAAACACTTCATTGAAAAGACTTGATGAGGACTGAATATTCACCCCCAAAGCTAAAGCCTGAATTCTGAACAGCATCCAGCACCACACAGGATTCCCTGTGGGTCTGAAACACCCAAAGCCAGCAGCTACTGGGGAACCAGTGCTTTTACAGGATAATCAATTCTTGTTGGGCTTGTCCCCCCATGCTGACTGAGGGTGGCAGACCTTTAGTTTCCTTAAGCTCAGGAGGCAATTGAGAGCAAGGCTTTGGGGTTGGAAGTCAAACCCCTCTCCCCGTGGGCCCAGGGCGTGTCCCGTGCAGCTGCCACACAGGGAAGGGGAGGGGAGCTGGGGGTGTTGGCCGTGCATCTGAGGCTGCCTGGGTCCTGGCAGCTCCTGTTTTCTTAAGTCAGGAGCGAGTCAAATAAGGAGATTGCCTCAGACCACGTGCTACAGTGTGACAGTTACATGATAACAGACCAAGACTCGCAGTTACACCAGGCATGACTGATTTTTAAGGACAGTGTATGTGGGTGGCCTTATTTTGTGGAAAAAAAAAACCCCTTGTTTTGTTTATATCTTCCCCTTACTTTGCAGAAGAAATAAGCTCCCTTCTACCAAGGTTGCACATAATTTCTGCCCCATCATATGGAAACTCTTCCAAGAGGGTTAATCTTCACAATATTGATATTTTGGTCTTGCTCCCCTAACATTTAGCCTGTATCATTAACCAAAGCTTTTTAAAGGAGTCCGTGTGGCCTGAAAAGGGGCTGGGGTTGGGTGTTCTGGGGGAGGCAAGAGGACACCATAACGTCTCATGACTAAATAAAACCCAGCTCGGGACAGGAGGGTCTAAAGACACGCTGTCCCAGGGGAAGTGATCCCTGAGTGGAGAAGTGAGGCGAGGCCTGGCCACAGCCTCC
This sequence comes from Propithecus coquereli, assembly GCF_000956105.1. NCBI lineage: Eukaryota > Metazoa > Chordata > Mammalia > Primates > Indriidae > Propithecus > Propithecus coquereli. The sequence continues at coordinate 10,754,410 of NW_012136080.1, forward strand.
AGGAGCCCTGTGCTCTCATGTGGGTGATCCGAGACTCTACAGCTCGGGGCAGTCACTTGACACAACCAGGCCTCCCAGCCCAGCGTGCCCACACAGGACCGTCAGAGCACAGGGAGGAACAGTGGGTTTGGGCACGGGGCCCTGGGTGTCTGCCCAGCTCTTCTCAGAGAATACAGCCTTCTCGCTCTGACTGACAACAGAATAAAGGGGGAAAGAGGCTACACATTCCCCCTCAATCAGCGTGATCAACGCCCTTCTAGAAACCCCCTCCTCAGGGCACTGCAACAGGGTGTGTTCCTGAGGGTCTCTGCTCAGGGATGGCCCCCAAGGTGCCACCAGGACTCCTCTGGAGCTACTAGGTCCTTCAGGTGGAGGACGTCTCCAGGACCAGGGAGGCAGGGGTGGGCCACAGGGACTGGATGTTTGAGGCTTGTGTGTGCAGAGGGGTCTGCGGGGGAGGGCCCTGAGCAGCACAGTTCTCTGGGCTGCTACCTTCTGCCGAATCCCACCCAGACCTACCAATCCCACCCAGACCTGTCGTACTTGTTTCCTGGGGCCACTATAACAAAGTGTCACAGACTGCATGGCTTCCAGCACAGACGTGTATTGTCTCCCTGTTCTGGAGCTGGAAGTCTAAGATTAAGGTGTTGGCAGGGTGGTTTCTTCTACTCCTTTCTCTCTGACTGGTAGATGGTCGGTCACCTTCTCCCTGTGTCTCCATATCATCTTCCTTCTGTGTGTGTCTGTAACCAAAGTTCCTCTTCTTATACGAACACTCATTGTATTGGATTAGAGCCCACCCTAAAGACCTATTTTAACTTAATTACCTCTTTGAAGACCCTATCTCCAAATATGGTCACGTTCTGAGGTGTACTGGGGGTTAGGACTTCAACAAATGAATTTTAGGGGGACATAATTCAGCCCAAACCACTGTTATCCCAAGTGGGCAGCTTTGCAGCCCTGCTGCCAGCTAGAGCTGTAAAGGCACCTGTAAAGGCGCAATCCCACGCTGCTCACACAGCATCTCACTTGCAGTTTCTCCTTCAATCTCCCCAATGCCCCAAAGTGAACAGAAAAAGCATTCCTGTCCCATTTCACAGATGAGAAGACAGAGGTCCTGAGAGGTAAAGTATTTGGCCCTGAACCCCACTACCAGGAAGCATGAGAGTTGGGTTGAGACCCTGTGTCTTCCTTTGTTTTCTGTTGCTATAACGGAAACCCACAGACGGGTAATTTATAAAGAAAAGAAGTTTATGTCTCACAGTGCTGGAGGCTGGGAAGTCCAGGAGCACAGCGTCGGCATCCGGCGAGGGTCAGCCCATGGCAGAAGGGCAGGAGGTGGAAGCAGGCACGTGAGACAGAGAGAGGACATTGGCTGAATTCATCCTTTTCATCGAAGCCCGCGCCCTTGGTAACCAGCAGGAAGCCATTCGTAAGGGTGGAGCCCTCATGACCTACTCACCTCTGAAAGGTCCTGCCTCTCAACACTGTTGCTTTGGGGATTAAGTTTCCAAACACGAACTTTGGGGGATGCATTCGGATCAGAGCATCCAGCCTCCTCACCCTCTCAAACTCACTGGATTTCGGACCAGAACATTTCCCTCCAAGGAGGGAAGAAAATACTTCATGTGAGAGCTTCACACTCAAATCAAGTTTGCCAACACTCTGCTTGTTATTTAATTTGCCAGGGCTTCGCTGCGTGACATTTGTCATTAAATAAAGTTACTGCTCTCTGCAGTTGGCTGCTGTCTGCTGCCACGGGCCAGGCACCGTGCTAGGCACTGCATCTGTATTATATCTCATAATAGCTCAGTGAAATCATATTTTGTAGATGAGAAAGTGGAGGCATAAGGAGGTAAAATAAACAGCTAGTTATTGCTCGGGGGGAGAGTTATTGCTTCGGGAGCCGAACTCAAGGAAGAGTAAGTTAGACGCCCTTGTTCTTGGCAGGGTAGTGGCCTTCAACAAATTCATTTATTCCACAGGTATTTGGTAAGGACCCACATTATGCTAAGCACTGTTGAAGGTCTGCTCTAGATGCTTGGAATTCATCAGTTTGTAAAACTGACACCAATCCCTGGCCTCAGGGAGACAAACAATAATATAATAAAAAAGTAATTTATGTCACATGCTAGAAAGTGAAAAGTGCTATGGAAAAAAGAAACGGTTCTGGGTGGGTGATCGGGAATGCTTGGGTGGGGCAAGTTGCAATATGAAACAGGGTGGTCAGGGAGTCCTCATGGGAGGGTGACACTCACGGAGCGGATTAGGAGTCCAGCAATCTGTACTGCTGTATCCACTCTGCCGCTTTGCAGCTCAGCTTCCCAGTGTGCATGAAAAAGACCTCTCTCGGGACCTCAGTTCCCCCACCTGTCCGATATAGGTGTTGATCAAAATCTCTGTGCCTCCCTCCAGCTCTCCGGAGGGTTTTCTGGGCCTGAAGAGAAGCCCGTGCAGTGTGGAGCTAGAGATATCTCACCTCCTTATTTCTCCCGCAGGATTTGGCTCTATTTCCTGGCATCCTCCTGTCCCCGACTAATCCCTCAACTTGGTCTGAACCACTTCTGTAGGAAGGGCTGGTGGGTTGAGCTGGGCTCAGAAAAGTGCTGGAACAAACCCAGATCCCACAGCCTCACTGCGCTCCCTCCTGCCCCCAATGTGAGCTGCCTCTGAGCTGGGGTGGCCATGGGGCACGGTCCCGCTGCAAGGGCCCTGAGAGACCTCCACTTTACAGAGGGGGAAGCTGAGGCTAAGAGACAGGAAAGGGTTTGTCCAAGGTCTCACAGAGGTCACTGGAAATATCTAATTTTGTAAAAAAATAAACAACAGCTTTACTGAGGTATAATTAGCATATATTAAACCACACATAAAATGCACAATCTGATGAGCTTTGACATACATATACCCCCATTAAACCATCTCCACAATCAAGATTCTTAACATTTCCATCATCTCCCAAGTTTCCTCCTGTCCTTTTGTCCCCACACACATGCGCTCCTGGCCCCTCGGACCTGCTTTCCGTCACGGTACATGTTTCTGCATGTATTTTAAGGTAGAGCTGACAGGGCTGGGGGACAGAGTGAGTGTGGGCTGTCAGGGAAAGAAAAGGGTCCAGAAGACTCCAAGATTTTGGCCTGAGCGACTGAAGGCTGGAGTTATCGTCCTTTAAGATAAGGGCGGAGCAAAGCTGGAGAGATTCCAGAGCTCGGTTTGCGAGACGTATAGGAGCTGTTGAGCAGCTGCTCACGTGGGGAGGCATGGGTGGCAGCTGGCCAGAAGAGTGTGGCGTCCCAGGGAGAGCTGTGCTGGAGACACCGTGATGGCACTGCAAGCCAGGCTGGGCCAGCTCTCCAGGACGGAGCGTAGGTGGAGACGGAGCCTGGGCCTCCCACCTGTGGGGACGGCTCTCTGGAAAAGGCACACTCCCCCACAACGCCACTCTGCCTCAGGGGACCCAGCCTCCCTGAGCCCGGAGAGGAGCCCGTCCAGGGCAAAGCCGGGTCATTCCCTCAGTCTTTCTGCTGCCTGCACCGTGCCTGGGTCCTGGTAACAGCTTGGAACATGCCTGTTGAACAACAGGGAAGGACCAAGAAAAACTCCCCTTCAAAACCCGTTTCTGCTTTCTTTCCAGAACCAACTCACAGCAGAGGCCAAGAGTCACACGAGCAGGATTTCGATCCTGTACCACAGGCTGGAGGACAATTCCCAGCCTGCAGTGGCCACTCCCAGGGGCGGAGGGCTCCCTTTCCCCGGACCTCACCTCTGGCCTGGGATTCTGCAGAGAAGGAAAAAGCAACATGACATTTTGCCCATTCAGTAACGCCCTTCAAGAACATTCCTGCAGCTGACTTCCCAATAACCTCGCCAGTTAGGTCTTCTGGCGCCCGATTTACAGATGGGGAAAGAGGGGACCAGAGAGAAGGTGGGAGCAGGTCTGAGCCCACCGCCTCTGACTCCACTGCCGCCTCCCACAAGGAGGGAGCTCTGTTGAACAGGGGGTGGGACCCCTGGTGGCTTTGTACCGAGGTGTGAGGGAATCTGCCTTTAGCTGTCCCGTTGCCAGGCACCACCCCCTCCACAGGTCTCTCTTCTCCCCTGCAGACCTACCATAAGACATTTGTCCCTTCTGGACAAGGTGCCCCTCTGACCCACCTGCCAGCACCCTGTCCTGGCCTGCATCTCAGTGTGAGCCCACACTGCCCCTGCCCTACCCTGTCCTAACCTGCCTGCTCTAGACTAGAGAGCCTCCTCCCAGCCCAGGTGTGTCAGGGCCTCATGGCTGGACATTCTGGAGACCGCCGTCCCCCTAGCACATTCACCATGCACTTGCCATTAAGCCCAGGAGGGCACCTCCCACAGTGTCTGGCTGGCACACCGGCAACAGGCACTGTCCCAGCCCTCCTGTGACTGGAGAGAGTGACGGATTGCCCTCAGGTGACTCACAATGGCCCTGGGGAGTGCCTCCGACAAGCCCAGGGCAGGGGGTAGAGGGGCCGGCCCTTCTGGGGTCCGGGTGGGCATCCGGGGTCGGCAAGAGGAAGAAGCAAGGAGAGGGTGTCCTGGACAGAGCAGAGCGCAGGGCAGAGGTGTGAGGGGCAGAGAAGACCTGTGTGCCTGAGGGGAGACCAGGGAGATGAGGACATCTGGAAGGAAAGCAGGACAGAGTCTGTGAGTCTGAGACACCAGCAGAGAAGCAGGCCCTCCCCAGCCAGGCCGGCGGCTGGGGCGCAGGGCTGGGGAGCGAGCGAGCAGAGGTCCGGGCAGCGGCCTCGTCTGTGCGTGTCTGTGCTGGGGGAAGTCCTGGGCCCATTTCCCGCTCAGAAGAGGCCACGCAGCTCCGAGAGCTCTGCCAGTCAGAGAGGTGGCTGCCAGTCCCCCTTACGTCCACTGCCGGGGACAGGAGGAGACCAGGCTTATGGTCTGCTGGGAGTTTCTGGCCCAGGCGGAAAGGCCAACCTTGGCTGTGCTGGCCTCTGTCTCCCGCGGGGCCCGGGCCGAAGCTCATTCTTTCCAGCGTCGCAGCCCCGCCGGAGCTGAGGGCGGGCGAGGCCCAGAGCAGGTCAGGGCTGCTCAGGAGTGTCCACTTCCCTTCGCCGGTTCCCAGAAGGGAGGTGGCTCCCGCAGCCCTGATGAGGAGAGGAAGGGCCCTGAGGCCAGGGTCAGCTGCAGCTCACCGCTTCCCAGGCCCGCCCTGCCCAGAGCCCTGGGAGCCGCTGCCTTTCAGGAAACTTCACGGCTGGTTTTGGAAACCACTGGCTCAGTCGCGCAGGAGCGCGCCACAGGCGCGGGGGACTGTGAGGCAGCCGCAAGGCGGGCCTGGGTGTGGGGGCAGCGCCAAGCTCCCGCCAGCCTCAGCCTGAGCACCCACTCGCCCTCGCCAGGCCACCGTGGCTGCGCCCAAGAGAAGCAGCCGCAGCTGCTCTGCCGCGGGACAGTCTGAGATGGTAGGAGGCGGGAAGGGGATTTCCAAATGTGAGCTGAGACTCCTCAGTCCCTGGTGTCCTGGGCAGAGACACTGAGGTCAGCCGGTGACCACGGCCTTCAGCGTGGGGCAGAGAAGTCCGGAAGCTGGGGTCTCCCGGCCTGGGCTGGGGAGCCAGGCAAGGCCGGTGGAGACTGCCCCATGGCAGTGCCCTTGGGTCTAGCACCCAGTGCCCTGGATTCCCTTCCCCGGATGAGCCGTGAGCACGGAACTGCCCTGTCTCCCCAGGACTCGGCCTGGCACTCGGCTGGTGGTTCTTGGCTAGAGTCCTTTGAGACCCTTCCACGGGACAGCGGATACACACGTACATATTCCGGGAGTTCAGACACTCCCCAGGGTGGGGGATGCACAGAGCTCTGGGCTTCGGAACTCCCAGAGGTCGGTGCGTGGGCGTGAGGGTTAGGCTGGGAACTGAGAGCCATTGGCAGGCAGCCCCTCCCAGGCAGCCCCGCAGCCCTCTGCACTCTGCTCTAGATCTGCCTCTGCGGAGCCTTCCCTGTGGTCGTGAGTTCTCAAGGGCGTGGGCCATGCTTCACTCCTCTCAGAACCACAGGCCCCAGAGCCCGGCCTCTGCAAGTCTGTTGGAAAAATGAACAGAACAAACTCATAGTGAACTCTCAACCCCAGTGTCTTCCACCTTTGTCTCCAGAACCTAGCGCAGCACCCGACACACAGCAAGTGCTCAGCCAATGTCTGCGAGCTGCCTGTTTGCTCCACAAACAAGCCCTGTCCCACAGCAGCAAGGACTACAGGGCATTTCCCACACCCGCCTCTTGCTTTCCAGCTTCTCAGCCCTCGTTCTGTCTGTCTGGGGAGACTTCCCAAGCCCTCTTCACCGGTTGACATTCCAAATGTCATTCATGGGCCTCCTTTTCTGGGATGACTTCTTTGACCAGCTTGACCCAAACCCAACACGATCCCCAGTCAGAGACCCCCAAGGACAGTCCTCAGTCTCACTGAGGACCACCTGAATCTCAGCACTCATGCACACACCCCAACCCTCAGTCCTTTCCCAGCCCTTACCCTACTCTCAGCACCTAATTAGTGTACATATTGTCAGACGCCGGCCAGCAGTTCACAGAGACGTGCAGACGTGCACATGCCCCTTCTCTGTCATGCCAGAGCACACGCTGCCTAAGCACACACATGCACACGCTCATTGCTTCTCAGGAGACACCAAATTAGCTGACAATGTTGAGAGGCTCTGGACAAGTCACCTTTCCCCATCGGGAAGCAAGTGGTGGTTTTAGAAGAGCCCAGAGCCGGTGGTCAGGAAGCCCGGGCAGGTGACCTTGGAAAAGTCACCTCAGTGAGCCTCCATTTCCCCGTCTATAAAATGAAGAAGTTGGACCAGATTATCTCTCAGGTCTCTCTCGGTACCAGAAGTCTGACACTCAGAAACTCGTCAACCGTATCACAAGAATAGGGTTCCCCAAAGCCACCGTGTGGTGAAGGAAGACAGAAAGCTGCTTGGCACACCTTGTGAATGGCGGCAGCAGCATCTCTGCACTCCGGGCTCCCATGGCCCCGCCTGAGAACTGCCTTCAGCTGGGGAGGTCTTTGGAGCTCCCCCTTGTCGGGCCTTTGCCTTGTTTTGCTGCGTCTGTCATAAATTCTCACAGGTGTGATGAGTAGGCGGCCCGTGGTCAGCTGTCCCATCACATTTCAGGCAGATTTCCCAAGGAGCAAGCCCTGAAATCGGCTCCCAATTTCAGAGAAAGGAGAACAAATTGATTCCAGTGAAGGACTACTCTTTCAAGAACATTAAAGCCAGCTGCTGTTTCCGCAGCCCGCAGGCCCCCCTGCTCCCCTGGGGGGCTGGCACCCCCGCAATCTCCTTGGAAGTTGGGTCCCACCAACGCCCTCTCAGTTCCAACCAGCAGCACTTCCGGCTGGGATTCTCTACCTTGGACTTACTCCCGGGAATTTCTGGAAGCATCGAATGGTGCAAACAGATTGTTTTCATTATGATTATTCTGGGTTTAACCTACTGGCCCTGCATCACCAAGATTATGGGCTCTTTCTTAGTGCTGCATGGGGCCACAGGCCAGCCTTCCCTTCTGCGCAACCCCTGAATCAGTCTTACCTTTCTGCACTCCAATTCCAGACTGACCCTCTCTTGAGCAAGGCCTTTCTGCCTCCTCTAGGCTGTGTCTGAGGAAGCTGAGGGTCTCAGGGATGACAGACAGGCCTCCAAGACCCCACCCTCCCACAACCTGTGACCCTGATCAAATCCTCCATGTTTCCATGTGAAACCAACATGCTGACTCCAAGCTGCCTCCCAAAGGGCTTCAGGGGATCTGCCAACATTTGTTTTGAAGGTTTTTAATGTGAAGATTTTCCTATCCTTCAAAATTGTAATAAAAACAACACACCCACACAAATGTGTTACATACAAATTTTAGTATATTGAAAACTACCAACACATTAACTTGGGCTGCTACATTAACTTGTTTTTTGTGCAGACCTTAGTAAAACTTAAAGGTAGTCCTGGGAGTATTAGGAGACCTGATTAAAAAAAAACAACAAAACACCGATTGGAAGTATATCTCCACATGAAACAGGTTTTCTTGACATTATACCATGAAAATATTATAAATGGCAGTGGTTCTCAACTGGGCGATTTGCCCCCAAGGGACATTTGACAATGTCTGGAGACATTTTTGGTTTTCACAACTGAGGGTGGTATTACTACTGGCAAAGTGGGTAGAGACCAGAGATGCTGGGTCTACATCCTTCAGGAGACAGGACAGCCCCCCACGACAAAGAATTATCTGGTGCCAAATGTTAATGGTGCCAGGATTGAGACCCCACGGGGAGCCTGGGCTGGCATGAGACCCAGACTGATTCCACAGCCCTGGCTTTCGGTGGTTATGCTGTTCGAAGCTTCCTTATGGTTCTCACCAATTGGCTTATAAGTAAACACTGCAAACAGGTAGCCATCAAATACAGTTTTGCTAATAAAATACCGTTTACATGGGATTCCAAGTAAGAGTCGTTTAAAAAGAAAATCTGTAGTTAGGAAAGTCTGTGACCAGCTGAACAGGTTGCTATTCAAGGCATTCCTGGAACCTGAGTCTCCAGCTTGGGTGTGTCGCCTCAGACACCCGCTTAGCTGCAGGGGAGACACGGCCCCCTCAGGGTGGGCGTGCTGGATGGATGTGGAAGTGAGTTTGTCATACCACTAGAGTGTGGGCTCCACAGGGGCAGAGATTTTGGTCTGTTTTGTGCCTGGTACCAAGTAGGTGCTCATTAAGTATTCTTTGAATGAAGTGCAACTTATTCCTAATGTCTTCCAGGGCCTGAAGGTGCTCCACGACCTCTTCTGAGGGTGGGAAGGTGGGTTCGGCTGTCCTGGGAACTCTCCCGCCTCTGGGGCCCAGCTGCTCTTGGCCCAGCTGGGCACACCAACCTTGCATAGGAGACTGTCTCCTTCAAAGGGGACACAACAGGCACACCTGCCTTCTCCCAGTCCTCTGGTCGGGGACTGTCAGCCTGGACACCCCTAGGAGTGGGCCTCACGTCTTCCCATTCATATCCTTGAGGGCTCCTCCCAGCATCCCACACACGGTAGGGGTCCACTCTATACCTCAAGAGCCTCACTCTGGTGGGCTTTGGGTGGGTGTTCAGAGGAACATTCATCCACAGTGTCTAAAGCTAAACAATAAAAATTTCCAAAGTGCTGTCCCTTCCCAGGGCACAGGACAGGATCCTGGTGAGAATCTACCTGTGCCTCCCGGAGCCTCCCCAGAGACCCATCTTGCCAGGCACTATGACAACCGTGTAACAGCCCCTCCCCTTCCATGATCCAGGCACCTATAGTCAATGGCACTCATGGTTCACCCCCACTGAAGTTCAAGATTAACCATTGTAGGGAAGAGTCTTAGAGTCCTAAGCCCCCAAAGGCACATATCTCAGCTCAGTAATATTAGCATCCCAGCAGAATCTGCTTATTTACTCTTGCTCATCCAGGGAAACTTCCTGATCAGTGACTGGAGCAGTGAGCAGTCAGGGGGGCGGGTTCAGCACGTGACCTTTGCTCTGCTGGGCCATGAGCTCCCTGAGGGCAGAGACTGTCTAGTTCATCCCTGAACTCCGATGGGGCTTGTGGTTGTGTGCAGAAGGCCCCTGTGTCATGGTGCAGGCTGGCCCCTTCCCCACCGGGCACTGGCACTCCCCTGCCCTGGCCAAGGGCAGCCGACACCTGAGGACACTCAGGTTGGGCCACTCAGCCTTCCACCCTGTCCCCACCCTCCCAGACTGTGTGCCTCAGATACGTTGCTAATCTCTCCAAGCCTGGATTTCCTCAACTGTCAGGTGGCAACAATATCACCCACCTCCCTTGTCGGCCATAAGGATAAGCCACATGAAGTGCTTAGAGCAGTGCCAGGCACACAGTAAGCTGGACACCACCACGTATTCCTGCGGGGCCCAGCAGCCTACAGATCAGAACTGGCTAAAGGAGGACACCTGCTTGTCCCCAGTTGGTGGGTCCTTTTCTTCCTTCAGAGTCCGGAGCCCTGACATGGGTTCTTAACGGAGGAGCGTGGAAGCGCCCTCACCGTGGGTGGACAGCTGGTGCTGCCAAGTGGCCTCAGGCAACGATATCCAGAGACTCAGACACTTGAGAATCTGCCCCCTCCCCCAGCTTCCAGGCCCTCCCACTTCCTCACTGGCCACACCAGGGGGCATGGAGGTGCTGGAGGCTCAGCCCTGACCTCTGACCCCAGGAGAGGAGCTGCTCCCCCGCTGCCGCAGAAGCTATGCTCTGCGATGTGTGATGTCCCAGCCAGGACATCCCAGGGGACAGGGGCTGTTTGCGTTTCAGCAGGCTCTGCTATTTCAGAGGACACAGCGCTTTTCCTCGGTGGAAATGCGGGCATTTCCCACCACAATGGCGGGATTGGGTCAGAATTCCCCACATCTTGCAGCTGAAGCAGGCCTAGCTGGGCAGTTTGTTTGTAACACAAGCCCTCACTCAGCAAATTAGGACTAAAAACTATCTTTGGTATCACATTTGAGAATTTTGGTCTAACTATGATGACTGAATTTACTTGCTTCAGATGGTGCCCCTGCAGCATCCTGACCTTGGACCTCACCTCGTCCCTCTGCCCCCTCGCTCCCCTGACCTCTCCGGACACACTCCAGCCCTGGACCCACGCCGCCGCCCCCAGGCTCTGCTCCCAGAGGTGGCCCATGCACTTCCTCACGTACCTCAAGTCTGTGCACAGGTGCCCCCTCATCAGAGAGGCCTTCTCTGACCATCCTGACAAATCGTTGGCGTCCACTCCACCGCACACCCCAGTCTCTTGTACTATTTCCTTCATAGCGTGGCCGATCCATCACTGTTTGCTGCTTCCTTGTTTATTGTGTGCCTTCCGCCTGGGAACATCCTCAGGGCTGGACATTGTGTTGTCTGAGGCTGTGTCCCAGTGCCCAGCAGTCCATGCAAGGAGCCCTGTTAATACTTATTGAATACGTGATGATTAAATGAATAAATGCCGAGAGGGAAGCTCCACACTGCCACAGCTGAGTGGGAAAGCTCAGCCCACCTGGGTGGCAGGGACTTGCTGGCCAGTCCCACGTCTGTCTCTAGCTCCCACTCTCTTAGGAGTTTAGAGAGGATGAGCCAGGCTGTGGCAACAAGGAGAAAGCATCCTCTGAGGGTTCCCAGCTGCAGACAGGGCTCACCACTGAGAGACCACAGACTCCAGTGCTGGGGCCCCAGGCCGTCCTAGTCCTTTGGTCCCAGGTGCCTTTGGGAGCCATCAGACGACAGGTGAAGCACTGTTCACATGTGTAATATGGTGTCGGTGTTAGGATTGGGGCTACAGTACAGTTGGGATACTGTGAGTAAGTGGTAGGGTTCAGGGCAGTCCTGTGTGACGCAGAAGAATGTCTTTGGCAGCCCTTGGCTGGGGTCTGGCTGGTCAGGGAAAGTGCCCTGGAAAACAAAGGCCAGGAACTGTGCTCACAGCTTGGACAGATGACAGTGGACCTGGGAGGATATCCAGGGAGAAGAAGCAAAAGACAGTAAGAAAGAGCAAAATTGTTTCTTGGGCAAGGGCTGGGAAACTGGAATGCAATCGCCTAGATTGACTAAAGTGTAGGATTCATGCTGTGGGGCCAGGGCAGGAAGAGACTTCTAGAACACCTACTGAGTGTCAGGCCCTGTGCTAGGTGCTGATGACTAAGGCCTGATTTTCCCACCCCATCCCACTCGGCACAGGGCAGTGGGTGTGAGCATCACATACAAACACACACCGAGAACACACACTTGGATGTCATGGTTGCATGGCCTTCGTCAAGTCTTTGCAACTGTTTCTACCAACAGAACACAGGCCGTGCAGCTAGAAGACCCACAGGGCAGCTACGGGCTGCCCTCCCCCGGGGCCACCGCCCACACTGAAACTATCCCCTGCAGTGGGTCCTTGCTCCTCCCAACGAAAGCGCTCAGCTACTTCCTACCAGAAACCTAGACTTAGGCTTCCAGATAGTTGTTAGTGGGGAAAGCGGGGTGTGGAAGAGTGTGTAAGCATCCTGGTACCACTTACAACGCTAAACACCTTGCAGTGAAAGTGTGGGTTAGCTCTGGAAGCAAAAAAGACACAAGGCATGGGGTGGGAGACCGGAGTGGGGCCTGGAGTGGGATAGACACTGGATTTTACTGTGATTTACTACATACATTTTGAATTTTGTAGCAGGTTTATGTTTTACTTAATCAAAATAAGTAATCAATGTTAAAAAGCTGTGGGTTTTTAATTCCAATTCCCAGGCTCTGAAAAGCCAGACTGTTTCATGAGCAAGTCCCCAAGCGTGGCGCCCCCAGTGGTGTCCAGCCAGTGCGGCGGACACAGAGCCGACGTGCACAAGTGCAGGGGCTGAAAGGCACACGCGGGCCTCAGAGACCGGAGCCTGGGGGGCCAGGCCGCGTCGGAGCCCCTCAGGAGCTGCAGCCGGAGTGGGCTGAAGTCCAGGCATCTGTTCGGCGCTCCTACCCCTCTCTTGAAGCATCAAGGAATCAAGGTCCCAGGAGAGGAAGTCCCATCAACTGGAGCCCAGTCTGGTGCCCGCCTCGGCTGGGTCACAGTGACAACAGGAAGGGCCTGGGGCTGACACTGGCATCCTGTCCACGCCTGGGGTCACCCTCCCAGGGCTGCCCACAGCGGGGAGGCTTCATTCACTAGAGGACGCTGGGTGCGGTTGGGTGCCAGGAGGGGTGCCAGGCCACCAAAAGGGGTCGGACATCCCCCGTAGGGATCATGGAACACGGTGCACTTGAAACTGCGGGGGGAAGTGCAGTGGTGGCCGGTCACATCAAAGGACACACAGGGCGAGGAACTGGCCACAGGGGACCACACTCATTTCCCGTTGACAGAGAGTCTGGCGAGGGAGAGGGATCCCCGGCTTTAAAGGATCATTAAGCTATTTCGCACATGAAGTTACAATTTCAGAGGCAATTAATGGGATCCACGTTATAAATCCACTGGGGCTAAAACCTCAGGGAGCCTGAAAAGCTGCACCTGAGACTGTTCCTTGGCTTCCGGAAGCGACCAAAGAGCAGGAGGCAGAGGGTGCCTGGGGAGCTCAGCGGCCGGCGAGTGCTGGCACGCGGTCGGTGGACGCCAGCACAATCCCTGACTTTCCAGCTGAGTGGTCTGTTCTTGGCAATCATGGGGTGCCCTGTAATCTCTGGAAGGACATTTTTCTATCATGGAAAATGTTAAAATAACTGGAGCTGAGATGTTCATCAGTGACACAAATTTGGCATGAAAACTCCTGCCATGAGTCCTGAAACTCAGGCTGCCTAATACCACTGTTCTCACTCACTTGATCAATATTAAACAGTGACTAACCCCACTGAGTAGGGATGATTAAATACAGTTTCAGAGGATTGGCTTTTATTATGTAAGATTCGGGGTGGCTAATAGGCTAACTACAGACTTCACTATTGCTATCAATAAAATAGTAACTGCAACCAATCTGGGACAGGGAAGAGGGTTTTCAGCTACAGTTGATACCCAAAGGCCAAAGGCCTAGTCAAAACCTGTTCCCAGCCACAGACAGGGAAAGGGAGCCAGGTACCGCGGTTTTCTTCTTTCAAGAAGAAGGACCATTTTAACTTCAAGACATTTCTGGTCCCTTCTGTGACAGTAGCTATGCTTGTTTTGTTCTGCCATGTGACCTTTGGAGATCAGTGGGGTGGAGCTGTCTCCAGCCTCTGCAGGGGGCTCAGGGGACCCTCAACCCAGACCCAGTTCTGTCTCACAATCGCCCCAGTTTACCCAGGGCAGAGGAGGTTCCCAAGGGTGTGGGACTTTCAAAGCTAAAATCAGAAAATTTCAGGGCAAACTAGGACAAGTTACTCGACCTACTCCATGAACACTCAGTCCTACAGTAGCTTCCTCCTCCACTCGGATCCATGAGGACTGAGGAGGGGCAGTGTGGTCTCAGCAAGAATGAGTCAGATCATAGTCATTTCTCCCAGGTGGTAGTCCACTCACCCCAGACTCTGTGCCAAGGACTTTTCGTGTATTGTTTCATCTCATGCTTCCCACAAATGCTTTCCCCATGAGTACCACTTAGTCTTGAGTGACTTGCCCAGGGTCATTCAGCCAACAAGTGAGAGGCAGGAACGAGGACATGGGTCTACCTGACGTCAAAGCCTCACACGTCACCCAGGAGCAATACAAATATAAACCAAACAATCATTCTAATCACTCTACATTCTCTTATACCACTTGTCTTTAAAAATGTATGGAGAAATTCTACTTTTTTTTTTTTTTGAGACAGAGTCGCCCAGGCTAGAGTGCAGTGGTATCATAGTTCACTGCAACCTCAAACTCCTGGGCTCAGAGGATCCTCCTGCCTCAGCCTCCCAAGTAGCTAGGGCTACAGGCTTGCGCCACCTTGCCCAGTTAATTTTTTTCTATTTTTTTGTAGAGACAGGGTCTTGCTCTTGCTCACGCTGGTCTTGAACTTCTGACCTAAAGCAATCCTCCCACCTCGGTCTCCCAGAGTGTTAGGATTACAGGTGTGAGCCACTACGCCCAGCCCCTGAAATATTTTTTTGAAAAGCTTTGTACTCTCTCAAAATTAAATGCTAAAGTATTTTATCATAAGTACAAACTGATCCAAATATATAATTTGTGATATATTGTAAATATTAAACGAAACCGTCACATCACTCCTTAAAGTATATCCAATGCTGGGAGTGCAATATAGCGCAAACTCCATGGAGGTGAATTTGTTAATATGTATCAAAATCACATAAGCATTTACCCATTAACCCAGCGATTCCTCCTTCTAGGAATCTATTGCAAAGATACACTGGCAAATAATACAAAGTGACATACTATAAGGCTACTCACTGAAGCACTGTCTATAATAGCAAAAGACTGGAAATACACATTTTGAGCAATAGAGACTGGCTTAGTCAACCACAGCATGTTCATACAATGGAGTGCTCTGCATCTACAAAAAGGAATAAGGAGAATCTCTGTATATGTTTTTGGTATAATCTATAGGACACATATCATTAAATGAAAAAAGCAAGGTATGGAATCCAATGTATAGTATGCTACCTTTTATGTAAGGGCTGGGGGAATATAAATATTCATATTTGCCTATATTTTAAAACAAAAGTAACGACAATTGAAGAGTAAATGAAAATGGTTTCCAACATGGGAAAGGAGTGTAAAGCAATTAGAAGAGAATGGAAGCTGAATTTCTCTGAATCTACCTTGCTTTATAGCTTTGACTTTGGAATCATATAAATGTTTTACGGAACAATTAAACGAAATTAAATCAAAAGAAAATACCTCTAGAAATTGAATACGAAACAAAACTAATAAACCTGACTGGATATCAAGTTAGCGGTTTAGGTGTACAGAGAATTATTAAAGTGATTTTAAAATACAATAATTGGGCTGAATATTCCAAATAAGCCCTATACTAAATAAACTGTAAAGAAATCTTAAATTGATTACCTCATCATATTGTGGCACTAAGATTAGTAATTATTATTTTGAAACTATTATATATTAGGATAAAACAAATAATTATGTTAGTGAAGTAAAAATCAAAATTTTCAGCATGAGAAGAGATTCGAGTATAAAATTTTAAAAATTTAAGTCAAATCCTATAATCTGAAGTTTTAATTTGAAATATTAATATTGACTTATTTATTTATTTCAGAGACAAACTCTTGCTGTGTTGCCCAGGCTAGAGTGCGGTGTTGCGATCATAGCTCCTTGTAGCCTTGAACTCCTGGGCTCGAGTGATCCTCCTGCCTCAGCCTCCCGAGTAGCTGGGACTACAGGCACATGCCACCATGCCTGGCTAATTTTTTTTTTAAATGTATGGACTGGGTCTTGCTACATTGCCCAGTCTGGTCTTGAATTCCTGGTCTCACTCATCCTCCCACCTTGGCCTCCCAAAGTGGTAGGATTACAGGTGTGAGCCACAGTGCCCAGCCTCATAATATATTTTTATATTTCAAATCAAATACTGATTTCCTGACTCTGTTCTCTGAAAAGACCTGGAATCAATGACCAACCCATTAGCAGCAAGCACTCCTAACACCCAGATTGTGGTCTCTAAATACCATCTCCCAATAAAGAAATCCTTAGAGAAATGTCTGAAGGTCTGAAACAGGAAACGTATAAGCTGAGCCTACAACACCTTGTCAAACTAGAAGGCAAGGACACTATCCGAGACTACTGGGGTCATGTCAAAAGATCACAGGAACCAAGTCAAAATGGCTCCCACTGGCCAGAGAGGGGACAATTTGAGCATCAAAAAGAATAATGACTATAATGGAATTAAATACATCAAATATATTAAAAAATAATTTAGTCCACACATAATAATACAAAACCCAAAATACTGTTAGGCTCCAGCCGTGTTCCCTGAGCACACCTGCGTGTGTGCTTGGTATGCAAAGAATGCGAGACCTGGTCCACTCTTTCACCCAGGCCATCTATCAGGGCTGTGTTTGTACAGAGCAACCTCGGGGCACGAGCAATGTCTCCCTGCAGAACAAAAGTGAATCTCCCCCATCTCCCAAGTTCAGTGTTTCTCAGCTGCTATGCAACCCCACTGCATGTACAACACTCACATGGGCCACACTGTGTTTCTTTGTGGGACTTGGGGGACAGGGAATTGATGTAAACATGAGGACCATGCTGTTTGTTATGCTTTGAGTAATAAAGTCCTTTGTCTCTGACCCAGGAGTTGCATGTCTTTTGTTGACATCCGTGAAACTGGAAGGCTAACTTGACACCCATCTCACGATCACCTTTGCCAGTTATTTACACCTGCTTATTATTTTGAAAACTGGTAAAAGGCAAGCATTTGTCTGTAATTCCTGCACAAACGGTATTTCAGAGTAACCAAATAATTGATATAGAAAAGGTCCTTATAGAATGATCTTACCTAATACATTCAGAAGGAGTGGATAGACTTTGAAAATCACCATTTTGCACACCCTGAATAATGGATCTAGGCAATGTTCATTGATGGCTGCCTTTTAAAACTACTAGCTGTAATGTTGATGAAAAACTCTACAAGGAATGTCTCACTAAAACAGAAACAACAGAACATTTTGTGACTCCTACTGTAATAAAATAAGAACTAAATCACATTATCTATGAGATATTCTTATAGAAAAATTTACTATGAATCCGATCAAGCCTCCAGAGCTAACTACAATTGATAGAAAAGACAGAAAACAGAGGAACATGTTAAAGATACCAAGAGGGTGCAATCAACAAAATCCAGAATATGGAAAGTTCTACAAGACAGATGACTTGGTTTCAACAAACAAATGACCAGAAAAAAATCAAAAAGTGGGAGTCTTAAGGAGACTTAAGAGAAATGCCAACAAAATGCAATCAATGTGTGAACTTTGGATCCTGATTGAAACAAACCATCTATAAATAGTCATTAATGAGACAACTGAGGGATTTAAACAAGATGAAATATTTGATGATATTGAGGAATGAGTATTGACTTTCAGGAGTCACACTAACATGTGGTTATGTTTTTGAAGAAAGAGTTCTTACTTCTTAGAGATACTGAAGTATTCTCAGATGTAATGATATGTGTCTGGAATTTGCTTTAACAATCCAGTGGCCAAAGGCAAGGAAAAGAGTGGGAGTGGGAATTGGAGATGAAACAAGATTGGTCATATCTTAACAACTATTAAAGCAGGTCATGAGCACATGGAAGATATGACTATTTTCTCTACTTTTGTGATTGTTTGAAAATTTCCACAGTGAGAAGGTATTTTTAAGCAAAATGGTACTATTCTTGGGCTTCTTAAATAATGCACATAATGAAATCCAAATACATAGTAATCGTGTGGTTGGCAGAATTAAAACAATGTATCAAATCTGAGAAGTAATTAATCCTGTTGAAGCAAAGCTTATTTTTCTATAGGTTGTGGGCATTCCATTCCTAAATGGCATTTGGGAACATTTTGTCCCACGCCCATACCTAAGCAGGTGGTCTGCTCTTAATTTACTTTCTGGAAATTATTAGCATAAAGAGAATGTAAAAATATTATTACTGTTAATCACATGATTAACAGTACTACCAGATTTTTTGATGTTTGATGTCAAAGGAGTTGATACTCTTGGAAAGATTGGAACCCACCAGACGGGAGTAAGCAGGAGGGGGCCCTCTCGGGTGCTGTCTCAGCTCCCTCTGCCCCATCTCTGAAGCCACGGCCCCCTCCCTCTGCCTCCCAGCCTGCCCTGCAAGCCTGCCACTGGGCCCAGTGGCGCCCAGCTTGCTCGCGTTGGTCCTCCTCCTCTTCTCTCTCGGGTTGCCCCTGTCTCCCCAGCTCCTGTCTCAGGCCTGCAGCCATGGGTAAGTGGCACAGCATGGAACAGGGGCAGATTCCTGGGGAAGCCCATCAGGCTGGACCCAATGCCTAGGCCCTCCCTGTCCTTTGCAGGCTGCTGCCCTGGATGGAAGGAACGAGGAGGTACGTACGGACGGGAGGAGGCAGAGTGGAAAGTCAGCACAGGACAGCATGTGGTAGAACCACAGGGATGGACTCACAAGCCCCGAAGTGGGCGCGATCTGCAGTATTGAAGAAGTGAAGGTGAGTGAGTCCAGAAGACGGTCAGCAGCAGGTAGGCGGCATTCACTCAGAGACCGTCAGTGTGCAGGGCAGCAACAGGGGGGTCAGGAATCCTGGCCTGATAAGGAGCAGGGACAGCCGGGAAGGCAGTCAGCCACTTGCTGATTCCATCATCCAGAAAACAGAGACTGCAAGTCAGACGGTGGCCCAACAGCTGGGACCTGCAGTGCCTGGACATGGCCCTGCAGCGGAAGGCTCCCTGTATAGAAGATGTCACCACGTGATACCTGAAGGACCACCATCAGAGCAGAGGCCTGGGAAACCTAATCAGGGCTCAGGGCCTGAGAGAGCAGGTGCTGGAGCTCAGGGCTCCTGAGGGCTGGCCCTGGGAGCTCCACGGCTGGAAGCAAGCTACCTGTCAGTGTCGTCAGCATTTCCAACCCTTCCTGTTAGCAGGACCAGAGACCCCTCTGCCAGGACTCGAGTTCCTGCCCAGGAAAGTGTGGCTGGCAGTGCAGTGAGATCAGGCTGGGGGAGAAGAAATGAAGAGCCTCCCCAGGACTCTTGCCTGTGACAAGCAGCTGGGCCAGCCTGCCCTTGTAGGGAGGAGAAGCCATCAAACAGGAACCCCCCCGACCCGAGACAAGGGACTGTGCATGTAAAAGTTGGCAGAGGACTGCCCCGAGAGGCTCTGACGCCCCTGCTCCTCGACCTCCCTTGTCTGAGCGCTCCTCTGCTGCGGCAGCACGGGCGGGGACAACGAGGGCCAGCACCAGGTCCCCAGGAAGAGCCTCGTGAGTGCAGCCACCCCAGTGCACCTCACTCAGAGGCACTTGGAACCTGATGTGAACTCATGTGTCTCTGGCCTCACCCTGCTTCTGGCTTCTCTGGGGCAGAGTGGGGACATTGTCCAGGAGTCAGATCTGAGAACAGACCAGCCAAAAGCATGAATATTTTAATCAGACTGGCAAATGTGCACACTCTGTCCTATGCTGGTCCCGTGGATCTGCTCCCCTGCCCCACTGGATCCTGCACACCCTCTGTCACGGCCACTCAGCTCTCTGTCATGCACGAGGGTGTGCTACATGCGTCTGCCCATGGGGTCCTTGACTCAGCAGCAGCATAGGGCCTGCCACAGAGGCATGAGCGACAGAAGTTGAATCAATAGAGGAACAAAGGGATGGATGATGCTTGTGGCCTTGGGAGCTCTCCAGGAAGTGCCCTTGGCGCCACAGCTGCAAAGGAAGATGGCACTTGGCCAAGCCCAGAGGGTTGCACAGCCAGACTTCCAAGGAAAAATGTTCAAAGCACTGAAATTCCTCAGTCCTAGAGCGAGAGGCTACACAGGAACTGGAGTCAGATCCCCCCGAGACGCACTCAGCTTCCATCCAGATGTGTAACCAAAGGTCTCAGATACTCCCTGGTTCTCCAGATGGCCCCGTCAGTCAAGCTGGGCATCGGGAGGTCACTTGGCAGAGGCCCCAGTGGCTCAGGGCCTGAAACCTGCACCTGCCCTGGGGATTCCGGTTCCGAACCTCCTGCAGGTCAGCAAGCCTGTGCCAGAGGGCGGGACGGGGCAGCAGGAAATCGGCACCATCCAAACCAGAGGTCCTCAACCTGAGTGGCACATCAGAGTCACCTGGGGCAGGAGCTACTACTAAATACTACCAAAACATGGTAATAATCTTGTCCCAGCCCAGACCAACTGAATCAGAATCTCTGGGGTGGGGCCCAGGTGTTGATAAGTTTTAAAAGTTCGCCAGGGGATTACGATGTGCAGCCAGGACAGAGGATCCCTGGCTTAGCTCCAACTGGCCCTCACTTCTCCTGGCATAAAATGTGAAAAAGTAGCATGAAGAGGGGCTGTGCGGTGAGTCTCTGGCCACGACCTCCACGGCAACCTGCTTAAGCTTCACTGCCATCTCTCCTGGACCGTGCATTACAGGCCCTGCTGACTGGTCCTTGTCCCCAAGATAAAATGCACACCCTGAGCCTGGCACATCACAGAACGCCCATTGCCCAGAAAGCCACCTTCAGTCGTGCAGTGTTTGCTGTGGGGACACTGCTGGGTCTCCAGCTCCGATGGTGTCAGAGGAATGGGGAGGGGCGTAGACTGCGGGGGCAAGAACATGGGCTTTGGGGCCAGTTTGGTTTCAAATCAGACACTATGACCTTGAAAAAATAACGTAACCTCTCTGAGCCTCCTTTTCTTCTACAAAATGAGAGCAATAATTCTGGCTGCCCCAGAGATTGAGGTAAGAGATTTAATGAAGAGCCCTCAATTTTGTCTGGCACCAGGAAGGGCTTAATGAAAGAGAAGTGTCATTAGCATTAATGTGGGCCCACCTATGCCACCTGTGGCAATGGGGAGCTGTCTAGGTGGAAGGGGCTATGGGTCTTTCAGTCTGTCTCGCCTGTGACTGGCCAACAGAGTTCCGATTCGTACCAGGCTGGCCGCGAGGGCAGTGCGGCTCGCACCCAGAGCTCTTGCTGTAAAAGTGCCCCACCTCACTCCACTGAAGGCTGAGTAAGAGGTCTGCCTAAGGGAGGTGAAGTCTGAGGGCAGTTATGGAACCCACTGAGTCACCGCCCAGGCTTTTGCAATACCTAGACCCCAGAGGCTGCAAGGGTGACACCACAAATGTCACCTTCCCCATCCTCAGGAGCATCAGAAGACTTGAAGGTAGACCGTGCAGTCTACCTTCTGGGGGAAATGCTCACATTTCGAAGGCTGAGAGATCTGTGTGCAAATCCAGACTTGGTTTCCTTCTAAACTGCGTGGCCTACGACAAAACCGAACCCCTCTGAGCCTCTGTTGGCTCATTTCTAGAATGAGGTAATAACACTGACCTCACGGAGCAGCACTGAAGACCCGGGGACCACACACGTAACGCACCCAGCATGGTGCAGGGCACACGACGGACCCAGCTCCCTCGGACTCCCTCCTCCCACCAGGCTGGGGAGGAGAGAACCACACTGTGGGCCAGGCTTCTAGCCGAGGTTGCTGACTCACACAGGATGGTCAGGTGACATCGGCGTAGGTGTGGTACGAAGTGGGTGACAGTGCTCAGCTTATCACGACTGTCAGAAAGGAAATCCTCTGAGTTTCCCACTCCACCCCTAAAGAAATCAATGAAGTCTGGTGCAACATTTATTCTTGAGAAACTGGGGTATGCCTTCCCTGGAAGACTTCTCCGATTGCCTCCCGCAGCCCCAGAGTCAGATGGGCACCCTCCTTCAAGTGCCTGCTGCTCGAATGTTTGTCCCACTGGCCACTTGCATGCCCGTCTCCCCACTACATGGTGAGTGCCATGAGGGCAGGGCTGCATCCCATTCATCACGGTGTGGCTGGCACCCAGCACAAAGGTCCTGCCGGTGCAGCCTCTGGAGCCCCAAGCATGGAGTGAGAACATTCAACACCAAGAAGGACCTTGTCCTCCAGATGGCATAGGCAGACACCCTCCTCCTCTGCAAGCCACGGAGGCTGCAGCTGGATGGCTCTGACTCCAGGACCATCTAGAGACGGCCTCCCTTGGAGACTAGTGTGTGCAGTGGCGAGGACTCATCCTCTTAAAGAGGGAACAGGAGTTTGGGTGAGCAAGAACACACTTCCTGGAGGACAGGGTGACCCTGCAATGGAGGACAGCGGGGTGACCCCACAATAGGAGAGGGCAGCTTCCCCTACATGTTCCCAAAAACTCACACGAGGCTTTGGCAGCACTACTGCACCCCCTGTAGTCTGCTCCCTGCAGAGGAAAGTGTCACTGAGCCCCTCGGCCGAACAAGCAGGCTGCTGTAAGGTCTCTGGGCCAAAAGACTTTGGCTATTGTTCTGAAGGAAGTGGGAACCAGTGGAGGGCTTCAAACCGGAGAGTGACATGTTCTGACCTAGGTATTAACAGGATCCATCTGGCTGCTATGTTGAGACTGAAGGGGAACAGGCTGGAAGTGGGAGACCACTTAGGGGACTACTTGACACTGACACTTAGTATGCACTTTGCATGAGCCAAGGTTTACTCCTCACCCCCCAAATCTATGAAGTAGATATAGTTGTTATCAATCTCTTTTTAAAAATCAGAAACCTGAGTCAAAGAGGTCAGATAACTGCCCGAGTGTAAACAGTCAGTAACTGGTAGAGTCAGGATTTGGACCCAGGCACTCTGGCTCTAGATCCGTACATTTGATCAAATCACTATATGGCGTGCCTAAGTGGTCATCAGCAGAGTATTTTTAAATGACAACAGTGGTGGTCTGTGCATAGTAGGAATATAGGTAATTTTTGTTTGTTTGTTTGTTTTTGAGACAGGGTCTTACTCTGTCACCCAGGCTGGAGTGCAGTGGCACAATCATAGCTCACTGCAACCTGGAACTCCTGGGCCCAAGTGATCCTCCTGCCTCAGCCTTCTGAGTAGCTAAAAACTTACAGGCACCATCACACTGGGCTACTTTTTTTGTTTGTTTGTTTGGTAGAGACTAGGTCTCACTATGTTGCCAAAGCACTGGTCTCGAACTCCTGGGGTCAAGTGTTCCTCCCACCTTGGCCTCCCAAAGTGCTAGGATTACAGGTGTGAACCACCATGCCCAACAAAGATTGCTTAGACAGGACACAAAAAGATCTAACCATAAAAGAAAAAATGATCACTTAGATTAAACCAAAGTTAAATACTTCTCTTCAGAAGACCCAATTGAGAAAAAGAAAAGACAAGCCACAGACCAAGAGAAAATATTCATGACAGGTAAAACAGACAAAGGATTTGTATTCAGAGTATATAAAGAACCTTTTCAACTCAATAATAAGATGATAACCCAACTTTTTAAAATGTGCAAAAGATTTAAACAGAAATTTTACAAAAGAAAATATACAAGTGATCAGTAAGCACATGAAAAGATGTTCAACATCATTAGTAATCAGGGAAATATGGATTAAAAGCACAATAAGATAGTACTACACATCCGATAAAATAGTTAAAATTTAAAAACCGAAAACATCAAAGATTGGCAAGAATGTGGAACAACTGGAACATTCATGCGTTACTCGTACACGGTGAGAGTGTAAAATGGTAAAGCAGTCTACAAGTTTCTTGTGAAGTGAAATACATTCTGGCCATCTGACTCAGCAACTAGACTCCTAGGTTTTGAGAGAAATGAAAACATATATCCACAAAAAGACTTGCACACGAATACTCCTAACAGCTTTGTTCACAATAGCTCCAAAACTAGAAAAAACCCAGATGGATGTCCATCAGTAGATAAATGGACAAAGTGTAGTATATATCTACCATGGAATATTACTCAGCAATCAAAATGAACCAGCTACCAACTCTATACAACATTATGCTGAACAAAAGAAGCCAGATGCCAAAGGCTACATACTGTCCTATTTCGTTTATATGGAAGCCTAGAAAAGACAAACTAATTGATAGCCACCACAAGCAGCTCAGCAGTTGCCTGGGGCTGGGGTTGGGGCAGGCTTGGCTGCAAAGGGATCTGAGGGAAATTTCTGGGGTGATGGCATATGTTCTGTATGTTGATTTGGGTTGTGGTTATCTAAGAGCATACATTTTTTTAAAAATCCATCCAAATGTACACTTAAAATGGGTACATTTGATTACATATATAGTACATAAAAATATAATCATGTTTTGCTTAACGAAAGGGATACGTTCTGAGAAATGCATCATTAGGTGATTTCATCATTGTGCGAACATCACAGAGTGCACTCACATACACCTAGAAGGCACAGCCCACTACACACCTACGATACCTGGCTGGCATAGCCTACTGCTCCTTGGCTACAGACCTGTACAGCATGTTACTGTACTGAATACTGTGGGCAGTTGTAAAACAATGTATTTGCATATCTAAACATAAAACATGACGAAGGTACAGTAAAAGTACAGTGTAAAAGACAAAAACATGGTACACCTGTACAGGGCACTTACCATGAAAGGAGCTTGCAGGACCGGAAGCTGCTCTGGGTGAGTCAGTGAGTGAGCGGAGAGTGAGTGGGAAGGCCTAGGACGTCACCGCCCACTACTGTAGACTCTATAAACACGGCACACTTAGGCTACACTAAATTTATTTAAAAGTTTTTCTTTTTTCAATAATAAATTAACGTTAGCTTACTTATATTTTACTTTATAAACATTTAAATTTTTTTAACCTTTTTACTCTTTTGTAGGAGCACAAACACATCATACAACAGTACAAAAATATTTTCTTTCTTTATACCCTTATTCTGTAAGCTTTTTTCTATTTTTAAAATTTTTTATTCCATTTTTTTACTTTTTAAACTGTTTTGTTTAAAACTAAGACACAAACACATTAGCCCGGGCCTACACAGATGTTATTATACATTCGATGTTACTATATTAGCAACAAAGAAGCCCGGTGTAGCTCCAGTCTGCCCCCTCCTCTACTCTGAACGTGACCTAATGAGCAGTCCCTGGCTTCTGCCTTCCTGTCCTCTGTTCCTGACATTCTCTGGCTGCAGAAGGCAAGGACAGCCTCCCACCCTGGGTGAGGGTATGCTGTTTGTTTCTCTGCGGCTGCCCACGGAATAGGGATGGGGGAGCTGCCTGCAGTGTCTGGTGGGGCCCAAGGCCTGGCTGATGGCCTCCCGATGTAATCTCGCTATTCTTCTCAAGGAATGTCTGAGATTCTTCAGAGGGGCCTGGATAACAAACAGGACTTCCTCTCTGCATATACTGTTTGTCCCAACATCAGAGGCCTCTCTGGAAGCAGGAGCTCCAGACCTCTGTCCTTTGCCCTATAAAACCTCCAGGATGATTTTTTGGTCCACAGAGAAAACAGCAAGCAGTGAATAATGACCGTAGGGGTACTCTCCGAGTCTAGGCCACATTCTCCTGGGAAGCAGGAAAAGATCGGGGTCACAGAAGCATCAAGCTGGGAGGAGCCATGGGGTCACCTGGTCCTGCATTTTCCAAGTGCGACACGAGATCACTGTAGTAGTACAGGATACACACTTGCTATTCCAAGTATGTGTGTATTTCTTCTTATGGACACTTTCTATTTGTGTCAGGTTTCTCATTTACCACAGGCATACCTGAAGTTTTCTTTTTAATAGGCCCTTTGAAAGAAGAATGTTAAGCAACTAATGGAACCACTTCTATGCAAATATAGCAAAAATCACAGACAGTATGCAAACAACTGAAATTTAGAGAACACTGATAGACCAACTCCCCATCTGTCAGATGAGGGAAAGGGGGACCTCTGAAGATCACACACAAGTCTTTTTCTTTTTTTTTTTTTTAGCTTGAAAGACAGGCATTAATTTCTCCCAGTTCTAGAAGCTGGGAAGTTCAAGATCAAGGTGCCAGCAGATCCGGTGTCTGGTAAGGGTTCTCTTCCTGGCATGCAGTCAACCACCTTTTTGCTCAGCGGCAAACCCAAAGGCACCGTGCAGCCCTGATCTGTGGAGGCAGTAGACGAAGAGCACCCATGAGGTGTGCTGAGCTGATCAAGGGTGTAGGAGGAGGGGCGCAAACCTAGCTCGGCACTGTCAATTTCAAGGCTCCTTCCAAGAACCCCAGAGCATTTCCCAGGGTTACCTCACCCTGATCCTCAGCAGCTCAGCAGTTCTTTAGCAAGCATACTTTAGCCACAGAAGAAAAAGGCACTTGTCCTCAAGCGTCTCTCCTTTGTCCCCAACCCTGGCATTGCTGAGCCAAACCCTAGGCTGGCAGGAGCAAGGAGAGCTTCTTGCCCTGTATACCAGGAACCCACCCCTCGCCTTGCATAAGGGCCCTTGTGTAAGTGTGCCAGCACCGACTAGAGGGCCCTTGTGTCCCCAGCTCCAGCCCAGGCCCTGAGAGACACCTGTTCATTGATTCCATGTGACACGCCTTTGAGGTAGGCACCATGGTTATGCTCCTTCAGAGTTGAGGAAACTGAGTCTCAGCAATGTTACAAACTTGTGCAAAGTGCAAGTACAGCCAGTAGGTGACAGAGGAGGCATCTGAACCCTGCTGCCTGAGGTTAAAGGCTGCCTCCCTCCAGCCTCCGCCTACTGCATCTTGCAGCCCTGAGCTCAGTGCAACCAGGGCCATTCCCTGCGCCTCTCACTGGCTTCTCCTAGGGCCAGTCTAGCCTGGTGGGTGTTTGCTGCACCTGCTCATCCTGAAGGCTAGGAGCAATATCCCCCTTTGACACACCAGGAAACTGAGGCTCAGAATGATGAAGGGATTGGTCCAGGGCCACACACCTGTAAGTGAGACCAGGGACTCAAAACTAGTGTAGAAAGTTTTCTCCCAACCTCAGGGATTCCTACAGGGGAGGCGGACCCTTGCTCAGAGGGTTATCATAGGCTGGAGAGAGAAGTTGTGTTACCTTTGAGGTACTCACTCTCTGCTGCCTGAGTGTCTTGAGACCCAGAATCCTCGGAGACCACCCCAGATCAACCCTACTTTTTTGGGCTTATCTTCTATAGTATCCCAAGTCCTTAAAAAATTAGCATCCAATTTAGGGGGTCTCTGAAGACGGTAGTAAGACCTCCCAAACCACTGGTCCACCCAGGAAGAATCTTGAGACTGCAAAGAGGCCAGCTTGGGGGTCACTTTGGCCTGTGCTTGAGTTCCAGCTGAGACTCATCCATTGTGTGTCTATAGTCACACATTGTAGAGTTAAGTGACCTCTCTTTATCAGTCTACCTACCTATAATATTAGAATAATAGAACCAAACTCAGAGCGTAGTTATAAAAGACGTGATCCCCCTAGCATGACTCCTGGAACAAGGTCTGTGCTCAATGAATCAACAGTAATAGCAATCACTGCAACAATTGTCATAGGGTTAGTCTTTGAATAGTTTTGCTTCCACAGCTTCCAGACCCCGTACCCTCACTCTGTCCTAACTGGTATCCTGGGTGTCTCTGAACAAACTTTTGTTGGGGGGACTCAATAGTAGTCCACCTTTTATCTGCAGGGGATATGTTCCAAGACCACTAGTGGATGCCTAAAACCTCAAATCATACGGAACCCTACACATTATGTTTTTTCTTTTATATATATATATATACTTATGATAAAGTTAATTTATAATGTTGGCACAGTAAGAGATTAACCACAATAACCAATAATAAAATAGAACAATTATAACAACACACTGTAATGAAAGTTATGTGAATGTGGTCTTTCTCTCTCTCTCTGTGTCTCTCTTTCAAAATACCTTATCGTACTGTGCTCCTCTTCCTGTGATGATGTGAGATGATAAAATGCCTACGTGACAAGATGAAGTGAGATAAATGACGTAGGTATTGTGATATAAATGGAAAATTCCAGAAATAAACTCCTAAGTTTTACAACGTGCACCGTTCTGAGTAATGTGATGGAATCTCACGCCGACACACTGCTTTTCTTTCGTCTTGCTGTCAGTCACTGCAGTAGCCCTCTCGGTTATCAGATTGGCTGTCTCGTGAGCAAATAACCCTTATTTTACTTAATAATGGCCTCAAAGTGCAGGAGGAGAGATGTAGTATTTTCAGACCACGGTGGACTGAGGGTAATTGAAACCATGGAAGGCGAAACCACGGATAAGGGGAGGATCATTGCATATCTTTGCTTATGCTCTATCTTTTCCTGAAACACCACCCACTCCCTTTGTATGTGCTGAAGTTGTATCCATCCTTCATGGCACAGCTCTTTATGGATCTTCCTTAGGGCAGAAATTGAATTGGAATAAAGCAGCCAAGAACCTGGACATTAGTCAGGCAGCGTACGAGGGACCAAAAACCAAGGCCCAAGGCTCTGGGAGAGCATGTGACCTGGGGATAAGGGTGCCTGCTCCCCCATCCACGTGTGCATCCCCCATCCGCCGGCCTACTGATCCAGCAGTGTATGTTTGGGATAGGCTACCTGCTCTAACGACCAGTGCCAAGATCTCATCTGTCCTTTCTTCTCTTTTCCCTCTATTTTGTGTGCCTTCTTTTGGAGCAATTTAGAATTTTTCATCTTCTCCTTTGCCAGCTTATGAGCAATAAGCTCTAAGCTATTTTAGCCGCTGCTTTCGAGTTTATTACATACATACAAGATTCGTCACAGTCTATTTTCAAAGTGATATCAAACCACTTCGTGTATAGGTTAAGACTTTACAATAATATATTTACAGTTTTTCCCCTCCAGGCCTTCGTGCTGTTTTTGTCATACATTTTATTTCCCCATATGTTGTAAACCCCACAATACATTGCTTTTATTTTTGTTTTAAAAAATTCTTTTTTAAAGATTTTAAAAATAGTTCTTATGTTTATCCGTATGGTTATTATTTCTGGTACTCTTCATTCCTTTGTGTAGATCCAGATTTCTAACTGGTGTCATTTTTATTCTGCTTGAAGGACTGCTTTTAGTGTTTCTTGTAATGCAGGTCTAATGGTGATTAATTCTTTTTGGATTTTTACACCTGAAAAAGTCTTAATTATACCATTTTTGAAAAATATTTTCACTAGGTAAAAGATTCTAGGGTGACAATTCTTATCTCTCAATAGATAAGATGATTTAAAGTAGACTTAAAGATGTTTAGACTATTTCTGGTTTACATTTATTCCAACAAGAAATCTACTGTCTTTTTTTGTTCTGGCTACTTTTAAGATTTTTCTCTTCAGCTCCTATTTAGGGCAATGTGATTAAAAAGTACTTCTGTGTAGTTTCTTCACGTTTCTTGTGCATGGGGTTTGTTGAATTTCTTGAGTATCTAAGTTTACAGTTTTTATCCATTTTAGAAAATACATAGCCATTAGTTTAAAAAAATTTTTTTATTCCCTTTCCTCTCTCCTCTTCAGGGACTCCAGTTACATATATACTAAAGTGCTTGAAGTTGTCCCACAGTTCATTGATTCTCTCTTTATTTTATTATTACTTTTTGGAGTATTTTTCTTCTTTGTGTTTCATTCTGGATAGCTTTCATTGTTCTGTCTTCAAGTTTACTAATCTTCTCTTCTGCAGTATCTGATGTGCCATTTGTAACATCCAATGTATTTTTTATCTCAGACATTGTAGTTTTCGTGTCTGTAAATTCAATTTGAGTCTCCCTATACTTTGTATGTCTCTGCATAAGATGTTCAATTGTTCAGCTATCTTCCTGGACATATGGATTATAGTTCTAATAACTGTGTTAAGGTCCTGGCCTACTGATTCTATCACCTATTTGATCATTTGGGTCAGTTTCCTTTGATTGATTTTTCTCTTCACTATGGATAATATCTTTCTACTTCCTTTCATATCTAATAATTTTTGAGTATACACTAGACATTTAAATTTAACCTTTTTGGGGACTGCATGTTTTTATGCTCCTATAAGTGTTCTTGACCTCTGTTATGGGATATGATAAGTAACTTAGAGCCAGCTTAATTCTTTTAGGACTTGGTTTTAAGCTTTTGTTGTTATAGGACCAGAGTAGTGTTTAGTCTGGGGCTAAATTTTTATCCATTACTGAGACAAACTTTTCTGTGTGTTCTACCTGGTGCTGTGTGAAGTATAAAATTTTCCACCCTGGATGGTGAGAAGAGGCATCATTTTTTTCCCTGTGGGAGCTACAGGGATTTTCTCTCTAATTCTTTTTAGGGGATACTTTTCCTTGCCTTGTGAAATTTCTTCATACACATGTACTGGTCAGTACTCAGCTGAATACTCCAGGGACTTTCTGCAGATTTCTGGAGTTTTCTATCTGTACAGATCCTCCTCTCTGACGATCTCCCTTGCAAAATCAAGCTACCTTGGCCTCCCAGCTTCATCTTCTCAACTTGGAGGGACATCTGAGCTCTCCCTAAGATCTCCTCTAGGCATTAATCTGGGGCATGATAGGGATCACAGTTCTTTATTGTCACAGTTCTTTATAATCTTTATTGTTTTATTCTCTAATGTCCAGTGTCTTAGGAACCATTGTTTCATATATTTTTCCAGTTTTTAAATTATTTTGGGTAGAAGTAAACATGATCCATTAATCCATCTTGTTCAGAATTGGAAGTCTCAAATGTTTCCCTTTTGATATTGTAGGTTTGAAATGTCTATTACTCATCCAAGTGGAGATATACATCCCAAGATTTTATGAGTCAAAGACTTTGTGTGGAGTCAACATGTTCAGTCCATTGTGAGTTGCCTGTTTCCTTGGAACTCTCTGCAAACACCCTGGCTGCTGACAGATAAGAGAAGATCCCAGGATGTTCTGTGCTTGGAGGAATGTGGGGTCCAGGCTTGCTTCCCACTTTACCATCACCACCACGCTGATGATTGTTTTGTCTTGAACAGTCAAAGCCGGTTTTTTGTCCAGGCTTGTGGTGGCTTACAAAACGTAATTCCCTCAAACACTTTCTGGGTTGCTAATCCCTTTGCTTTCAGTTCCATGTATTAATCATAACCAGAGTTCTTTCCTGGTCACAGCTCTCAGATCTCAAAATTTGCTTTCTCACCCTCCTCCTTTGCCTCTCTCTCAGTGTAAAGCTGAAGGGAGAGGAGAAAGGGTGTTGTCAGAAAGGAGGCATACTTTATGCTCATCCAAGATGAGCGTGGTGTGGGCTGATGGATAACCCCAGAAAAAGAGGAAAGCTGTTTGGCAACATAATCTAGACTCCGAGCGTGTACTGGATCATCCCAAAGCAAAACCTTACAGAAATGGATTCCCCCCTCTGGTTTTCCAATGTTATGGGCCATAGACAAGGAGTCACCAGAGAAATTTTGCTAGTATTAGATCTGGTGATGCTGAACTCAGATAAGAGCCCAAGCAAGTCCCTTAGAGCCATGATTGGATCTCTCTGGAAACCTTTACTGCTTGGGTAGCATCACAAGACACAAAGAACTCACAAAAACCACCTGAGGGCAAACTTCTCCAACCAGGGAGCCACTGTCACAGGAAGAATTGGTGCCTCCCATCTCTCCTGTGGCACTTGGCAGAACACTACATGTGTGCCTCACCAAACAGAATTCCCCAGTAACACTCACGGAATGTGGATGGCTGGCTTAGTCTGCTTGTGTGGCTATATCAAAATACCACAGACTATGTAATTTATAAATAATAAAAATTTATTTCTCACAGTTCTGGAGGCTGGGAGGTCCAAGATCAAGGTGCTAGCAAAATTGGTGTCTAGTCAGGGCCATTCTTTGCTTGCAAGATGGTACCTTGTTGCCACTGCATCCTCCACAGTGGATAAACACCACGTCCTCACATGGCAGAAGGGACAGAAGGCAGAAAGGGCCTAGCTTGCCTCCAGCCCTTTTACAAGGTCACTAATCCCATCCATGAGGGCTCTGCTCTCATGACTTAATCCCTTCCTAAAGTCCCCACCTTTTAATACTATCACATTGGTGATGAAATTTTAACACCTGAACACAGATCATAGCAGTGGCTATAGTAGGGGTGTGGCTAGTTTTAACACTTCTCAGTGGGAGAAAACTTTTGTAATATTGACAAGCCTTTGCACTTTGCGTACTCCTGAGAGGAAAAGGAGACACCCACAGCTTTATTCCTGTGATATGGTGGGAGTCGGGACATCAGTTGAAAAAAAATCTCTGGAAGTTCCATAAACTGGAATGGACTATGTCATCCTTATATGGCACTATGCCCTAACTGAGGTCTTGAATATGGGCGAGGGATAAAATATAAGCCGTCTGTGTGAAGAGGGTGTCTTTGACAAAGCCCCACTGGGGCATGGTGGGACTGACTTCAGACTGAGGCCCAGGAGACTCCCCACTTGGGGAATGGGTGGTCTCTGGGAAGTTGCCCCATTCCTCTAGTTCCTGGGACTATGGGCCTTTCCCTCCACCCACTGCCTCCCTGCCCCTAACCCCTGGCCCCTCTCTCAGCCCCAGCCTCATTCTGGTGCCATATCTGTTTCTTTTCCCCCCAAAGGTCTGTCTCAAAGCCCTGGTGCCTACTGAGAACACAGACCCTCCTGCACACACAGGTGAGACTGGCTGGCTCTACCTTAGCCTGCTAAGAAAAGTTTCCCCTCTGCCTAAAATGCCCTCCTGCCCCATCCTCCTTTTGTCCTGTAACACCACCTCACCCTTTAAGTAAAATGAAACAAATAACCAACCAAGGCAGTATACAGCAAAACCCAAAGATCCTCCAAGGCAGTGCATCCCAGATTTTAACGTGCAGACAAATCACCCAAGGACCTTGTTAAAATGAAAATCTGGATTCAAAAGGATCACCCAGGTTATACTGATGCTGCCAGACTACATGCCACATGTTGAGTAATGAGCCTAAGGAAAAGCAAAGCAGGCAGCTGGGAGCATAGTAGGGCCTCCCTCCAAAGACGTGAGTGGACAGGGCCCTTCCCTGAGCTTAGCAGATGCCACCAGGTGAGCAGCAGCCCTGGCAGAGGGGCCACTGGCCCCATCTGGAGGGTGTTCTCCAGGGCACTTGGCCCTGATGCTCACATAACTCAGCTCTTTACTGATACCTACTCCTCAGTGCTTCTAGTCCAAACTCCCTTCCCTTAAAACAAATTCTGGCTGGGTAACTTTTTTGTCCCTGTCCCTGTTTTTCTATCCTCTACCTCCCCTCCCTAATTATTAGGTCCTCCAAAAGAGACAGACTTGCCAATCTGATTGGTCAGAACTCAGACTATCTGTTAGTCTTCAAGGTTATCTTTGGCTGCACTCTGTTTCCTCCATGTCCCTTGCAAACCTGGCACCACTTCTCTGCTCGGGGTGGGTCTGGCCATAACTTTCTGTTTCACCTCCTCCCCACCTGCAGTGGGGCTGGGGAGTCATCTGGGCCTGCTCTGCATGACCAGATAACTTAGATTCAATGGGACCTTGAGGCCTGAACCACCTCCTCCAACATTATTTTCTCAAAGGCCTTGCACTGGGGTGTATCAGGTACTTGTCCTGTGGTTCCTCAGGATTCTTTTGGTTGCAAGCGACAAAATTAAACAAAACAAAAAAAGCCTGACTCATCTGGCTTAAATAATCCAAAAGACTTTATTGGGTAACAAAGCAAAATGTCTAGAAAGTAGGACTGGACCCAGAACTAGGGAAGCACATCAGGACTGGGGGAGGGAGCACAGAAAATGGAAATGGAGGGCTGCTGAGTGAGTGAGGAGCACCCTGGGCATCTTTGTGAACATACTCAATGATGGAGATGGGCAGATGGCGCAGCATGTAGAAGGTGCACCAGCCAGGGGCACGGGGACAGATGCCCAGTGCCGCAGCAACAGCTGTTGCTCACCAGCTGCATGGCCTCAGCCGCCCTGCCTTGCCTCCCACTGCTGCCTGTAAGCACCTGGATCCAGCTCTGCTCCACTCCACATTTGCTGTACCCTCTGCCTAAAATGCCCTCCTGCCCCTTCCTCCTTTTGTCCTGTAACACAACCTCACCCTTTAAGGCCTCGCACACATTCTTCCCTGATCCCCCAGGGAACACCTGGGCCTTGGTCACCTGCCCACCATCCTATCCCCACCACCATCCCCTACTTCCAACATCATCTGCCCGGTGAGTTATGCTTGTATCACCTGGTGGATCACCGACAGTCTGCCTCCCTCACCACAGCTGGCTCCCCCAGACAGCACGTTTAATCCACCCTGATCCCCAAGGCTTGGTGAGCAACCAGACACACGTCCATGCAGCAACGAACAAACGAGGCGTGCATCCAACCACAACTCTCATTACCTAATCAATAAAGTGGACACGTTGATGTTTGCCCTGTCCACCTCACAGGGTCATTTCAGTAAGTAAAGAGATGGTACCCATGAGTGTACAGTGTAGGTGGAAGGCATTTTTTATAATGATTGGACTAGGAGCGAGGGAGTTTAATGAAGCCATCTGACGCTGGTTTCTGGTTGAAGGCCCTAGTCTCATCTCTCCCCAGTCTCCACCCACTCCTTTCCAAACCAACTGTCTGATTATCTAACATGCAAATGTTGTTCCAAAGACCAGAAGTGAAGGTGTTGGTTCTGTGGCACACAGGTCCTTTGTTGTAAAGGAAGTGGAGATAGAAAAGAAAGTACAAACTGTACTATTTTGATCCTAATTATACAGATTGATCAAATCTAAGCAATGAGAGTATGATTAAGCCCATACTGTCACAGGGCCATCAACCAATCAGGATGAGAGATGGCATTTGTTGTGATCATTTACTACTGCCAGGTTAGGAAAACTCTTGAAACAGCTTTGCTCAGCCAAGGCCCAATCTACCATTCCTCCTCCCCAGGCCCCACTCCCAGGCTCATAGGGCAGCGAACATTGTTCTGGCCAGTAAATCTGGCTTAACTCAATGTGGCAGAGTCAAGGTAAGTTGTGTGTGTGCGTGCGTGTGTGCATGTGTGTGTGTGTAACAGAGACAGGGAGACATAGACCAAAACAGTTATGAGGGTAGAGAAAAAGAAATGAAAACAAAGGCCCAAGATAGCTAGGTAGCAAGACACATTGGAGGGACAGCACATATTTGGGAAAGCGCTAGAGACAGAAAGAGACAGAGAGAAAGAGAAAAAGAGCGAGAGAGCGCCAGCTTGCTTTATTGTGTTGATGTCCACAAGTCAAAGTCTACCAGGAACACAGCTCTAGTTGAACAAAAACGGTTGGTCTTTCTTGCAACACACCATGGGGCACTTCAGGGTGTTGCCCTTGTTGCAACAAGTGCAATGAACCAATTTTTGTTTGATCACAGGTACATTTCTGATGGTCTTTGGCTGGTAGGCATCAGCAACTGTGATGAGGTATCGATAATCATGATAAATATAACTGGGATAAATTTACCTATTGTCAAAAGGCTGTCAGGTTATATTTTTAAAAATGAAAATTACATTGTTTTTAGCATACTAAAGCAGTGCGGGAAGTTTTAAATTAAAAGGATGGGTAAAGACATAACACACAAATGCTAATAAGAAGAAAGCAGGTATAGCAGCATTAGTACCAGTCAAAATAGAATTCAAAGCAAAAATCATAAACTGAGACAGAGAAGGAAATTTGGTAAGAAGTATAATAAAAAGATTATAGCTCTTATTAATAAGAAAACAAGGCAGTCATAAACCTTTATGTACCAAACATGTTTTGGAATACATGAAATAAAAACTGGCAGATAGAAAAGACTAAATTTACATATCTGTTATCATGGAAACATCCAACTTCCAGAAATATTCATCAGTTTCTCTCACATTTCTCTCAGAAAGTGGTGAATTGGTGATTTAAAATAAGAAGTAATAATATAGAGAATTTATAAAGCAAAATTAAGAAGCTCAATACAAAAGATAGTTAGGACTTTGTATTCCAAAAAACAGAATCCAGAAATGTACCATGTAATAGGCCACAAAGGAAATCTCCAAAAGTTCCTAGAAAAAGAAACATATATGCCATATTCACTAATCATAATTCAGTGTAATTAGAAATTAGAACTAAAAGGATAGCAACACACACACATGCACACACGCACACGCACGCACACACACACAAACACATATACACACCCCTGGGCAAGTTTTTCAATTTTCCAAATTATTTGGGGTTTACAAAAAGTCTCACCAAAATCATGCCTTAAAACTATTTAGAGATGAGGGAAAGTAACATTAGCAAGATGGTGGGCTAGAAAGCTGCAGGCTATCTTTTCCCCCACAGAGATACTGAATTATCAATAATATATGGGGTGGGTACGGTGGCTCACAACCGTAATTCTAGCAGTTTGGGAGGCTGAAGTAGGAGGATCGCTTGAGGCCAGGAGTTTGAAACCAGCCTGAGCAATGTAGTGAAACTCCATCTCTACAAAAAATAAAAATAAATAAAGAAAAAAAATTAGCTGGGCATGGTGGCATGTGCCCGTAGGAGTCCTAGCTACTCAGGAGGCTGAGGTAGGCAGATCACTTGAGCCCAGGAGTTTGAGGTTGCAGTGAGCTATGACAACGTCACTGCACTCCAGCCTAGGTGACAGAGCAAGACCCTGTCCCAAAAAACAAAGCAAAACAAAAACAAAAAAACCAATATATGAACCAGAATACCTCTATGAGATCTCTAGAGAGCAATAGAGAAGCTGCAACACCCAGGCCATTATAAAATCAAAAAAGAATTCCAGTGAAAGGAGGAGGAAAATTTGTAGTATTTGATGGGCCTGTTTGTGCTTCTCCCCCTGTATAACATAGCACATTAGCAGAATGAAGGACAAAAATCACACGATCATCTCAGTAAGTGCAGAAAAAGCATTTAAAACTATTTACCATCCTTTCATGATAAAAAAAATTTAACAAACTAGGAAAAGAAGGAAACTACCTCAATATAATAAAGATTATTTATGAAAAAACACAGCAAACATCATACCCAAAGGCAAAAGACTGAAAGCTTTTCCTCTAAGATAAGGAACAAGACAAAGGTGCCCATTCTCACCACTTCTATTTGACACAGTATTGGAAGTCCTCTCCACAGCAATAAAACAAGAAAAAGAAATAAAAGGCATCCATATTGGAAAGGAAGAAGTTAAATTGTCTCTGTTTGCAGATGACATGATTTTATATATAGAAAACCTTAAAGAATCCACAAAAAAACCCTGCTAAAATTAATAAACTAATTCAGCAAAGTTGCAGGATACAAAATCAGCATACAAAAATCAGCTGTATTTCTGTACACTAATAATGGACAATCCAAAAAGGAAATTAAGAAAATAATTCCATTTATAATGGCATCAAAAAGAATAAAATACTTAGAAATAAACCTAACCAAGGAGGTGAAAGACTGGTACACTGAAAACTACAAAACCTTGCTCAAAGAGAGCCGGGTGTGATGGCTCACATCTGAAAGCCCAGCACTTTGGGAGGCTGAGATGGGACCATCACTTGAGGCCAGCAGTTTAAGACCTGCCTGGGCAACATAGTGAGACCCTTCCTCTATTAAAGTGATGCCGGCAATTTGGATATGCCAAAGAAAAGCTATAAAGTGCTTCCTTTAAGTGAAAAGGTGAAAATTTCAACAATAAAATGGCAATAGTAAGTCTTTACACAGCAATAATTTCTTAAAATGTAAATAGATTAAATTCTCCAATCAAAAGACATAGAGTGGCTAAATGGGTTTTTAAAAAAACAACAAGATCCAACAATGTGCTGCCTGCAAGAGATCCACTTCAGCTTTAAGGATATAAAGACTGAAAGTGAAGGCAGGGAGAAACTGGAGCCCTTGTACACTGTTGGTGGAAATGTAAAATGATACAGCCATTACGGAAAACAGTACGAAGGTTCCTAAAAAAATTAAAAATAGAACTACCACACAATCTAGCAATCCCACTTCTGGGTACACATCCAAAGGAAATGAAATCAGGGTCTCGAAGAGATATCTGCATCCCCATGTTCGCGGTATTATTTGCAATAGCTAAGATATGGAAACAATCTAAGTGTTCATCAACAGATGAATGGATAAAGAAATTGTGGCACTTATATAAAGTGGAATATCATTCAGCCATAAAAAAGAAAGAAATCATGTAATATGCAACAACGGATGCAACAATGGATGAAACTGGAGGACATTTTGCTAAGTGAAATAAGCCAGAGACAAAAAGACAAATATTGTATGATCTTACTTATGTTTTCTTAGTCTGTTTTGTGATGCTATAATACTTGAGACTGGGCAATTTATAAAGAAAAGAGGTTTATTTGGCTCATGATTCTTGTGGCTGGAAAGTCCAAGATTGGGCAGTCCATATGATGAAAGTCTCAAGCTGCTTCAACTCATGGCAGAAAACAGAAGAGAAAGTGAGTATGTACAAATAAACCAAACACAAGAAGGAACAACTCACTCTTGAGGTAACTAACCCAGTCCCACAAGGGTAAGGACTCACTCCCAAGAAAATACATTAATCTATTAACTGTCTCATGACCAAAATACCCCTCACTAGGTCCTACCTCCCAATATTGCCATATTGGGAATCGATTTCAGCATAAGTTTTGGTGGAGACAAACCATGTCCAAGTCACAGCATATGTGAAATGTAAAGAAACGAAACAGAAACTAGGGCAGTGGTTACCAGGGGCTGGGGTGCAGGGGATATGAGGGGATGTTGGTCAAATAGCACAACCATTCAGTTATAAGATGAACAAGTTCTGGGGATCTAATGTACAGCATGCATGGTAAAGGATGTGCTAATTAATTTGATTGTGGTAATCATTACACAGTGTATACATATCAAATATATCAAATCATATTATATACCTTGAATATAGCCAATCTTTGACAAATAAGTATTTTAAAGTTAAAAATGAAATGTAAATCCAAACGCAATGAGATATCACCTCACACCCATTAGGATGGCAACTATCAAAAACACAGAAAATAAATTTTGGTGAGGGTGCAGAGGAACTGAAATGCTTAAGCACTGTTGGGATTATAAACCGGTCTAAACACTATGGAAAACAGTATGGGAGTTCCTCAAAATATTAAAAATAGAATTACCATATGTTCAGCAATCCCATTTTTGGGTATATGTCTGAAAGAATTGAAAGCATAGCCTCAAAGAGATATTTGCACACTCATGTTCATAGCAGCACTATTCACAATAGTCAAAAGATGGGAGCAACCCAATGTCCGTCAATGAATGAATTGATAAACAAATGTGGCACATACATATAGTGTTATTCAGCCTTTAAAAAGAAGAAAATTCTGTCATATGATAAAACATGGATGAACCTTGAGGACATTATGCTAAGTGGAATAAGCCAATCAAAAAAAGACAAATTCTCTATGATTCTATTTATAGGAGGTACCTAAAGTAGTCCAATTCAGAGAAAAAGAGAATAGAATGGTGGTTACCTGGGGCTGTGGACAGAAGGAAAAGGAGAGTTGTTTAATGGGTATAGAGTTTCAGCTTTGAAAGATGAAAAATTTTTGGATATCTGCTTCATAACAATGTGAACATGCTTAACACTACTGAACTGTACATTTGAAAATGGTTAAGATGATAAATTTATGTTATGTGTTTTTTGCTGCAATTTATAAAAACTATTTAGAAATGAATAAAAATGAGAGTACTACATTTCAAAACCTATGATTTGCAGCCAAATGAACACTCAGAGGAAAATTTGTATCCTTAAATGTATTTATTAGCAAGAAAGTTTGAAAATTAATGAACTAGGCTCTAAACTCAGTAAGCTAAAAAACAAAGAACAGTATAAACACTAATAAGAGAGGCATACTAAAGTCAATAAAAAGCAGTAACTAATTAAAAAGAAAAAGTTTAAAAGCAAAAATGATCAATAAAACTAATAACTGGTTATTTCAAAAGACCAATAAAAAAGACAAATCTTTGGCAACTCTGATCAAGGAAAAAAATGAGAAAATAATTTAAAAAACAATATTAAGGACAAGAAATGGGACATAATTTGTGAAGAGGAATTTTTTAAATTATAAAAGTATTCTAAGTACAATCATGTATCAAATCAATGTGAAAACCTGAATATATGGATGAGTTTCTTGGAAAATATTTTGAGTGATGATTACGCAAGTATATATAATTACCAAAACTCATCAAAATTTCAGATTTCAGATTTTCAGATTTGGGCTGCTCTATCTATATAACCCTGAAACCAAATATAGTCAGTGTAGTACAATAGAATGAGCATAGAGGGTTAGTGTCTTCATAAACTTAGTTTTAATTTTTTTAATGATTAGAAAATAAAATCCCAGATTATATTAAAAGAAAAATACTTTATGACCAAGTAGAGTTATCCCAGAAATGTATAGGTGGTTCAAAATTAAATAATTTAAAAATAAACTCATTATATTGAGAGATTAAAGAAGAAGTGATCTTCTCAACAGATATGACGTAAACTCATTTTAAAAATTCAAATCTGTTTTTGACAGAAACTTTATTATATATTAAGAATGATTAAATTGACAAAAAAAAGCATTTCACAGAAAGCTACAGAAGATATTATAGTAAGTGGTGAAACACTGGAAGTGTTCCTATTAATGTAAGGAACAAGGCAAGAATGAAAGTTATCATTGCTAATATTGATTGTCCTGGAGGCTTTGCCAAGAGATAAAAAAGGAAATAACATATATTCTTATCAATAACATATATTCTTATTAAGAAATAAGAATATAAACTCATACAAAATATGAACAGACAAGATTGTTATTTGTTGGCAATGTAATCATATACATAAAAAATTCCATAAAACCAACCGATAAATTGTCAGAACAAGTAAGAGTATAGCAAGGAAGCCTAATACTGAATAAAAAAGAAGTCAGTGATTTTCTTTTATACCAGCAAAAACAATTTTAGAACTATAATAGAAAAATCCCCACTCGGTTTTTCAAAAAGCTACAAAACTTCTATTTCTAGGTTCATAATGTATTAGTATAATATAATAATAATAAAATATAGAATTGTTAAAGACCTAAATGAAGTAAGCTATAAAATTTTGGATATAAAAAATTCATTACAATGGGAAAATATACTATGATACTGAATAGGATGACTCTGTTAACATGTCAATCTCAAAACATAATTATTAACTATAATTACAGTACAAATGTTTAAGGAAATTTTATGAAATTCCAAAATTAATCTGAAAGAGAAAATGTGCAAGAATAGCCAAGAAGACCTGAAAAGAAAAGAAAAAAGCAGTAAGGGAGGAATGTACCTTATAATGTAAAAAAGCATGCTATCAAGCTATAACTACATAGTATTGA
Organism: Propithecus coquereli; assembly: GCF_000956105.1. Lineage (NCBI taxonomy): Eukaryota > Metazoa > Chordata > Mammalia > Primates > Indriidae > Propithecus > Propithecus coquereli. Next base: position 10,795,592 of record NW_012136080.1, read on the forward strand.
TTCAGGTATAAATAAGTAGATAATTAAACCAAATACAGAATAAAACCCACACATTTATAAGAACTGAGTATATTAAAAGTGGAATTGCAAATGAATTTTTAAAAGGATGGTATATTCAATCAATGATTTGGGGACAAACAGCTATCTACTGTAGAAGTGAGAAATAGAATAAACTTACCTTTTCCCTTTACAGATATAAATTGTGGGTAGATTATAAAGCTAAATATAAAACAAACAAATAAATCTATAAAAGTACTGGGAGACTTGCAGCCAGGAGTTCAAGACCAGCCTGAACAATATACCAAGACCCATCTCTACAAAACATTTTAAAAATTAGCCTGGTGTGGTGGCACACACCTGTAGTCCCAGCTGCTTGGAAGGCTGAGACGGGAGAATTGCTTGAGCCCAGGAGCTGGAGGTTACAGTGAGCTATGACGACACCACTGCACTTCAGTCTGGGTGGCAGAGTAAGATCCTGTCTCTAAAATGATAAAAAAAAATTTTAAAAAGTACTGTGAGAAAATTTAGGCTGTTTTCATAATTAGCAGAGAAGAAGGAGTTTTTAAGACATAATGCAAAAATTACAAAAGGAAAAATCTGATAAATTTGACCATAAATTATGGTCATATAGTTAATCAGACCGAAACTAAAGTAGAAAATACTAATGACAGATTGAGTGAGAATATTTACATAGTAAGAACAAATATGTATCCAGAATATGTAATAAACTACAGTGAAAAAAGAGACAAAAGAGGTAAGTCACCCAAGAGAACAATAGTCAAAGGCTATGAACAGGCAATTTCTAGGAAAGGATATTCAGGTGGGCCTAAAACTTTGAAGGAGGAGAATCTTACTCTTTTATCAGAGAATCCATGGTCCCCAAAGTGCCCCAGGAGAGTGAGGCAAACTCCTATTGCTGTTATCTTTCTGTCTTTCTGCCACTTGGCCTAAGATTTGGGTGCAATTGTGGGAAGTAGGGTAAATGGAGCCCTAGTGTTCGTTTCCTAGCCAGAGAACCAAAATGGGGAGTCCCGGGGAAACAAAGTATGAGGGAGATTGCAGAGAGGTAGGAACTGAGAAATCAACCCTATAATGTTGTTTATGAAATTCTGTGCTCACTTCTAACTACGCATGCATGGATTTGATCCTAAAAAGAATACCAAAGAATCTGAGAACTAAATTAAGAAATAGACTACTTCCCAGGACCCAGACTGCCCACTGGGTGGCACACATGCAAGATAGATCCGAACAGCACTGCAAAGGTTTTGAAAATGGATTCATTTAAAACCACCAACCACAGAACACTGGTCAGAACTTGCAGCCTGAACCCAATTGAATTGATTGCCTCTAAAAATCAAAATATCAACATTTGCCAGAGAATTTAAACAAGACTCAGAATCTCATAATATTCAAAACAGCCAGGACGCAAATTATTTGGAATACAAAAAACTAGGAAAATCTCAACTCTCATGGGAAAAGGTAGCCAACAGATGCCAACATCAATATGACATAAATATTGAGATTATCTGACAAATATCTTAAAATAGCTATTATAAAATACTATACGGCCGGGCGCGGTGGCTCACGCCTGTAATCCTAGCTCTCTGGGAGGCCAAGGCAGGCGGATTGTTTGAGCTCAGGAGTTCGAAACCAGCCTGAGCAAGAGCGAGACCCCGTCTCTACTAAAATTAGAAAGAAATTAATTGGACAACTAAAAATATATAGAAAAAATTAGCTGGGCATGGTGGCACGTGCCCGTAGTCCCAGCTACTCGGGAGGCTGAGGCAGTAGGATCACTTGAGCCCAGGAGTTTGAGGTTGCTGTGAGCTAGGATGACGCCACGGCACTCTAGCCCAGGCAACAGAGTGAGACTCTGTCTCAAAAAAAAAAAAAAAATACTATAAAAGTAAGGATGAACACTCGAAAGTAATGGAAAGAAATTTGTTTCTCAACAAAGAAATAAAAGATATAAAGAAGAACCACATGGAAATTTTAGAACCAAATACTACAAGAAGCAATATAAAAGCCTCACGGAATGGGCTTAGTAACAGAATGGAGATGATAGAGGGAAAAGCAGTGAACTTGAAGATAGATGAGTAGAAATTATTCAATCTGAAGAACAAAGAAAAAAAATTGAAAAAAACAGAAAAAAAAAGAACAGAGCCTAAGAGGTCTGTGAAATAATACCAAATGGCCAAATATTTTGTATCATCATAGTTGCAGAAAAGAAAAAGTGCAGCGCAGAAAAAAATACATGAAGAAAAAAGGCCGAAATCTCCCCAAACTTGGTGAAAGATTCAAGAAGCTCAGGGAATCCCACAGAAAACAAACTCAAAGAAATCCCTGTCAGATACCTCATAATCAAACTGCGGACAAATAAAGATAGAGAAAAAATCTTGAAAGCAGGCAGGAAAAAAAAAACATGCATCATTTTTGTAGGTAAATAAAAGAATCAAATGACTGGGTTTCTCATCAGAAACCAACAGGGCAAGAAGGAAGTAGAACAACATTTTGAAAGAGCTGAAAGAAAATAACTGTTCCATGTCCTGATTGTGACAGTGGATACAAAATCTATACATGTGCCAAAATTCATAGAACTATTCACCAAAAAAAAAAAAGTCAATTTTTCGTATGTTAACTTAAAAAATAAAAACAAATTTAAAACAATGCAATTCCAGGAGTAGATGTCTTCATCAATCAAAACGTTATTTTAACACAGAAGGAAATGTCTTTGCGGCTTCTTCATCTGTACTCTCAGCTTACTCAGGTACCTTAAAGTTACCAAAAATGACAGAGGTCCTTGAAGCCACTAAACTAATGTCATCTTGCACTAAAGTTAGGCCCTTCTACAGGAATTTTATCTTATTTTCTAAAGGTCTTCACATATCACTAAGGCTTTGTCTTTAATTATAAGAAAGCTTACCTCTCATGGGTTCAAAACACTAATGTGCAGGGGAAAATCACACACAAACTAGCAGAATTTATGAGTTATACCGACACCACTGTTTATCAATAATGTATGAACTAACTCTCATGAAAGAAACGTATTATATAATGGAACAGACTGTATTTGATAACAGTGGGGAAAGAATACATGGGATTAAATGGTTCTAAGATCATTTCATCATCCAGGAAGTGGGGGAAGGTATTGATTAACATTAATCTTTGGCAAATCAAAGATGAGTATTGTAATTTCCTGGGCAAAAAGTGTATGACTTAGAAGCTAGTTGATGGGAAATGAAATGATTAAAACATATACCTAGTCAAAAATAAGGAAAAAGAGAGAAAGAAGTATGAGACACATGAGACAAATAGTAAGCATATAGATTATGAATTAAATTGAAATATACTAGTAATTATCATACTGTAAACTGAAAACAAAACAACACAACTGATGGTATTTACAAGTGATGTATTATAAAGACGTAGAAAGACTGAAAGTAAAAAGGAGGAAAATATATCAAGTAAATATTAACTAAAAGAAAACTGGCTTAGCCAGTTTTTCACATACATCTATCTGTAATTAACAGAACAAGCACACTAAAATCAGCAATATTTTTGAGCTGATTTGACCAATGTGATCAACATACTTGACGTAGGGACATATTTTGTTGTAACCAACAATTGCAGACACATTCTTTTTAAGAACATATGGAACATTTACAAAAATTCACCATTAAGCCATAGAACAACTTTTAACACATTTCAAAAGAATGAAAACATACAGAGCATGTTCAGTGACCACTAGGCAATTATTCTAGAAATTGTTAACAAGATATAACTAGAAATTTTTTGTCTATTTGGATATTAATGAATACACTTCTAAATATGAATAAGTTAATGAATCATAATGGAAATTAGAAACTATTTTGAACTAAACAGTAATTAAAATGGTAAATAGCAAAACTCATGGGATTCAGGTGAAGCAACATTTAGAAGAAAAGACAGGCTGGGTGTGGTGGCTCACACCTGCAGTCCCAGCACTTTAGGAGGCTGAGGCAGGAGGATGGCTTTAGGCTTAGAGTTTGAGACCAGCCTGGGCAACATAGTGAGACCCCCCCCCCCAAAATCTCTACAAAAAAGATTTTAAAAATTTGCTGGGCATGGTGGTGCATGCCTTTAGCCCTAGCTACTTTCGAGGCTGAGGTAGGATGATCACTTGAGCCCAGAAATTCAAAGGCTGCAGTGAGCTATGATCATGCCACTGCACACATGTGCTCCAGCCTGGGTGACAGAGGAAGTCCCCGTCTCTAAAAAAATTAAAAAAAAGTAATGACTGCAATAGATACAGTATAGAAGAAAAAAAGAAAAAGACTGAAAATATGAAAATAAACAAACATGAGTGTAGAAAATGCAAATAAATAAAAGAATTTATGAAACAGAAAGGATGCAATAGAGAGGAACAGCATAGCTAGACGTTCAATATCTGAAAGATTTTTAAAACTGATGAACTTTGCTAAGATCCATCAGAAAGAAAAAATAGGAGAAGGCACAAGTATTCAATATCGTGAATAAAAAAGATGAAATAACTATCAATGCAATAGTCATTAAAATATAATAAAATTATTAAAAATGTTATATAAATTTGAAACTTTATATGTTACAGAGAAGTTCCTAGGAAAAAATATAACTCAAAGAGAACTAGAACACTAGAATAGTCCTACAGCCTCTAAGAAACTGAATCGGTAATCAAAGATCTTGCCACAAAGAAAACTCTAGACCTAAATTGCTTCAACAGTGTCCACAATTAATCAAAAAATAAATCATTTCAATCCTTCATGAACTCTTCCAGAGGAAAGAAAAAGAAGAAATATCCCCAACTCATTTTTCCTTCTTGGGGGTTGATATCATAACCCCCTCATACCATAATCTGACAAAGGAAGTACAGTCATATGCCACTTAACCAGGCTGAGGTCAATGACAGACCACATATACAACAGTTGTCCCATAAGATTATAAGAGTTGAAAAATTCCTATTGCCTCATGACATAGTAGCTGTCATAACATCATAGAGCAATGCATTACCTTTTCTATACTTAGATACACAAACACCATCGCGTTACGGTTGCCTACAGTATCCAGTAGAGCAACATTCTATATAGGTTTGTGGCCTTGGAGCAATATTAGGCTATAGCATCTAGGTTTGTGTAAGTACACTCTGTGATGTTCACACAACAACAAAATCACCTAACGACACATTTCTCAGAATGTATCTCCTTCATTAAGTGACACGTGATCATGTAAGAACAAAAAATTAGAGACTGCTATCACTCATGAACATAGATACAAAAATCCTTTTAAAGATTCTACCATATCAAATTCAGTAATATATAAAAAGAATAATATATCATGACCAAGTTGCATTCATTCACAGAACAAAGATTGGTATAGTTTTAGAAAATTAATCAATCTACTAATTTGTTAAATAATAGATTAAAAAGAAAAATCATATGATCATTTTAATAGCTGTGCCTATAGTACAATTCAATATCTATTCGTTTAAAAAAAAGAAACCTCTTAGCAAACTAAAAATTGAAGGAAACTTCCTTTATCTGATAGTTAGTTATCCTTGCAAAACCTACAGTAGACATCATCTTAATGATGAACTGTTCACAGATTTCTCTTTGAGATCAGAAAGAAAACAAGAATGCCTGCTCCCACCACTTCTGTTCGGCACTGGGTGGGAGATTCTAGCCAGCACGGTAAGGCAAGAAAAATATATAAAAAATGTAGCCTTCCGATTTCTGGACTGACATGTAAAGAGTTTGGAAGTCATTACTACTAATCTCACAAGAAAAAATAGTGCTGAACAAACTGAAAATCAACAACTCTTCTTAGATGCACCAGAGAATTGTGGTCACAGGGCAATCTGACACCCTCCAAACTAGAGAAACAGGCAAATACAGAATAAGAATTTACCAGAAGGAGAAGCTGGAGCCGGAGCCTTTAAGGAACCCTTAAAGGATAATTAACTAATTGCTGGAGACAGATCATGGGTTGGCTTGGGAGAGAAAACTCCCATGCGCCCAGCCTTACGGGGGCCCCCATACTTTTGCGAGTTTTATCTCCAGGTTCTCAGGGTGAAGATCAGAGAAAAATCCCCTCATGTTTCAGGCAAAGAGAGAGGTAAAATAACCTTTCTGAAATACACCCAGAGCATTCTGTTCTCATCAATAAAGGCCTGACCTCAAAGGAACTGTTTTACAAGAGCCTGACCAAATGGGTTTTAGCAGAGCTTAACCGATGTAGAGTAACAGCAATTCCCAGCTCCAACCCCTCTAGCTTTCCTGTGTCATCTCAAGGGGAGGGGAGGCCAAGAAACACTTGTGAGGGTCCCAGCCTCGGAGCACAGGTCCACTAAAAGACTGAGATGGAAACACAGGAATACAGAGTGCTTTCCCTCTTCCCACACCTTACACCACATTAGCAGGGCTCCTATACAGTAACAGGGGACCACAGCTGAAAAGAAACGTCAGACTCTACTTAAAAAGGAATCCAGGAAAATCCAAAGACAACAGAGGACAAAGATGTATTGAATGGACCTCATACCCGTTAGAATGGCTATTATTAAAAAAACCCAAACAACAACAAAAACAGAAAACAGGTATTGGCAAAGATGTGGAGAAATTGGAACGTTTGTGCATTGTTGTGGGAATGGAAAATGGTATAGCTGCTATGGAAAACACTGTGGCAGTTCCACGAAATATTAAAAATAGAATTACCATATGACGCAGCAGTTCCACTTCTGGGTATATATCCAAAAGCATTGAAAGCAGGATTTTGAAAAGATATGTGCGCACCCATGCTCACAGCAGCTTTACTCACAGTAGCTAAAGCATGGAAGCAACCCAAGTGCCATCTAGATAAATGTATAGATAAGGAAATGTGGTAAATACATACACAATAGCTGATTTTTCAGCTTTAAAAAGGAAGAAAAATCTGTCACGTCACAACATGAATGAACCTTGAGGATTTTACGGTAAGTGGAATAAACAAGTCACGAAAAGATAGATGCTGCATGATTCCAGTTACATGCAGTATCTAGAGTGATCAAAATTATAGAGACAGAAAGTAGAATGGTGGTTTCCAGGGGCTGGGCAGAGGACAGATGGTGAAGGGTTATTATTTAATGGGTATAGATTTTCAGTTTTGCAAGATGAAAGTAGCTCTGGAGGTGGATGATAGTGCTGCTTGCACAACAATGTGAATGTACCACTGAACTGTACACCTAGAACTGGTTAAGATGGCAAATTTTATGTTATATATATTTTACCACAATAAAAAGAATGAAAGAAAAAGTGTTGATAGAAAAGATGAAACAAGATTGTCATTGTTTTCAGATAATACTATTATTTACATAGAAAATCCAAAGAATCTATAGAAAAAGTAATAGAATAAATAAGATAGCAAATTTGCTGGGTACAAACAATATAAGAAAATCAATTACATTTCTTTAACAAGGTTGCCAGATACAAGATCAATATACAAAAATCAATGGTAGGCTGGGTACGGTGGCTCACTCCTGTAATCCCATCACTTTGGAAGGCCAGGGTGGGAGGATTGCTTGAGGCCAGGAATTTGAGACCAGCCTGAGCAAGAGCAAGACCTCCATCTCTACAAAAAATAGAAAAATTAGCCCAGCGTGGTTGGGCACACCTGTAGTCCCAGCTACTCAGGAGGCTCAGGCAGGAGGATCGCTTGAGCCCAGGGGTTTGAGGTTGCAGTGAGTTATGATGACACCACTGCACTCTAGTCTGGGAAACAGAGTGAGACTCTGTCTCAAAAAAAGAAAAAAAAAATCAATGGTATTTTGATACGCTAGCAATAAAGAATCTGAAAATGAAATTTCTTTTAGTGGGCCTGTGAATGATGAATGGATAAACCAAATGTGGTAGATGCATACCAAGGAATATTATTCAGCTATAAAAAGGAATGAAGTACTGGTACATGTTGCAAAATGGATGAACCTTAAAAGCATTATGCTAAGTGAAATAAGTCAGTTACATATTGTATGATCCCATTTGTATGAAATGTCCAGAATAGGCAAATCTGTACAGACAAAAAGTAGGTTAGTGGTTGTCTGTGGGAAAAGAGAGGAGAATGGGAAATGAATGCTCACGGGTGACAAAGACTCTTTCCTCAACCACACTCCAGTCTGCTCTGAGCCCTCTTCTCAACGAGGCCTTCACCTTGGCCCATAGAGACTTGAACTAAACACTGACAGTTTCCAACAGTTCAAGGCCATATCCCTAGGATGACCCTAGACCCCTTAAAACGCCTACCTGAGAAAATTCGAGGTTGCCAAAAGAATTTACTACTGTTCCAACAACACCTGAAGACAGGGCCCATCTCCCAGCCTCTGTGGGAGGATAGAAGTTTAACTTCAATAAGCGCCAGTTAACAAACCCAGATGGGTTTCACACGGACCCACTGCTCCTTAAAGCTTTTTATAACTTTTCACTTCCCTGACTCTACTAGCCACCCCTACTGAGAGAGTAGGGGCCAGGGGCCCCCCTTTAAAATGCCCAGTCACCTCTGGACCAAGCACGGTGGCTCATGTCTGTAATCCCAGCACTTTGGGAGGCTGAGGCAGCAGGATCACTTGAGCCCAGCATTGAGGCTGCAGGGAGCTATGACTGGGCCACTGCCCTCCAGCCCGGCGACACAGCAACACCCCATCTCTTAAAACAAACAAACAAACAAACAAAAAACAACCCCCAAACAAAACTCCTATATCAAACCATAAATAAAAAATCAATTCCAGGTGGACTATGAACCCAAATGTAAAGTGCAAAACAATAAAGATTTTAGAAGATAATATAGAAGAATGTAACTGTGGATAAAGATTTTATTTTAAAATATGGCACATATATCATATTATCAATACTATCATACATCAATACTATCATAAAGGCAAAGGCTGATACATTTGACTACATTAAGGAAAGGAATTTATACATCAAAAGACATCTTAAGGCAATGAAAAGGCACATACAGTAGCAGAAAATATTTATGATACATGTAACTGGCAAAGGGCTTGCATATCTGCTATATAAAGAATTCCTACAATTCATAAAGAAGAAGGCAGACAAAGAAAAAAACGAGCAAAAGAGGCAAACAGGCATTTAGAAGAGAATATCTAAATGACAGAAAAAGAGACAAAAAGGTGTTTGACCTCAGTAGTGATTACGATGAGATACTATATCCCCACCTGGTTAAAATGTAAAAGTTTCACAAGATCATCAAGACGGAAAGATCATCAACACATAGTAGAATGTGGAAAGGTAAAGCTGCAGAACAGAAGACGTACTAAACAAAGCACGCCGATAACCTATGATGGGGAGAGCAAGGCCATGCTATAATCACTCACTGGCTTACAGCCAGTCTGTTCAATGGTAGAGAGCCCGGTGATCCCACGTGAACGCAGCTTCAAACGTAAACAACACTTCAAGAAACTGGCCTAGTTCCTGGAAACCACATCCCGAAGGCTGGGGTGGAGAGCCCTGAAATTCCCTCCCATTGCTTCTCTCCAGGGCCCTTGATTCAGCTTCTATGTAGAGTATAGAAATTCCCCTGACGTAGGCACTGGGGAGGGTCCCCTCCTTCTTTGTCCTGGGCACTGAGATAAGCCCTTCACAGGGACAGGCAAGTAGAACAAGGTAGCCTTTTATTAATTGCTTCAAACCAATTCATTCTTTGGGCAAAACTTCTGCTCAAAATGTGTGATGAGCTGATGATTCTTACTAATTGAACTAAAAGAAAAGAGCTAGTTATGGTTCTTTTAGGTATGCCAAGGCAATCTACTTATAAAGAAACCAGTGGGACCAGTTATTTTGCATTTTAATCCAATCAAATAGGCATCTTGTCATGCATTTGAAACATTCTTATCTCTTCCTAAAGTGTGTGTTTGAGAGGGTGGGAGGTATCTAAACACTCTGGAAGAGGTTTCTCATTTTTGGAGGCAAGGCACAAATGTGGGCCTGACAGGGACCAGACCAACAGGAGGCAGGGAATTGTAGGACAGGCAAGAGAGCAGAGAAGAGCTAACCCAGGCAATAGTTGGAGAGCATTTCCCACAGCACAGAGTGCAATGAGCACTGAATGGCAGTGATGACTATGATGAGGGTGATGAGGGTGCCAGTGGGTGGTAGCAGGTGTAGGGAGAGAAGAGGGTTTGGTAGCAATGATAGCGGTGATTGAAAGGCAGCTTTACTAATAACCTATCTAAGAGAGGAAAATAAACTAACAGAAAGTAATAGAGATTCACAGCACATAATTGTCCCTTTAAAGAGAAAACTCACAACACAACTACCCCCTTTGTTTTGTTTACTTAAAACACCGGTGGCCTAACTCATTATTGCTAAGAGTTTCCTTTTCTCAGCCTTGAAGAGCCCTACGCAGACAGTAGGGGTGTGAACTCCCCACTCCAGCTCTCTGCCTCGGTCCCTGCCAGAAACACATTTCAAGAACTCAGGTAAGCTGGCCTCACAGAGAAAAGAGAAAAAAAAAGAGCACCTGCAACAGCTTTGCAGCTGCTTCTGTTATCAGTCTCCTGAAGCAGAGAAAAAAAAAATCGATTTTTACCCTTAAAAACTCCAAACAGCTTTTCCTCAACTGCCCAGCGCTTCCTTCCTTCCTCCATGTGCTGTGCCCACTCCCTCCTCTTCTCTCTCTTTCTCTGTCTCGCTTTCTTTCTCAGAAAAATAAACTTTTTACTTTCATCCTAATCTCTGCATGAGAAATCTTTCTCCACCTGCGGCACGAGCGCCTAGTGAGCTTTCCACGCTTACTGTGATGGTTAATGGTGACAGTACAGAAGGCAATGTTGATGACAATGACAGTGGGGTGGGGCAGGTTACAGGAGTGGAGGCCAGTCAGGGCAGGTGGCTGGTGGTGGTAGCAGCAGTGATGGTGACGGAAAAGCCTTTACCCCTGGTGGGAAGAACGTGGCTGGGTCCATCAAGGCCACAACAGCTAGGACAAAGAAACCCAGAGAGACCTACACCGCCATGCCAAGGCTCTGTCTTAGTTCAGGCCCCACTGTTGTTCACGTTGGCATCCATACCCCTGTGGTAGCCCTTTGCTTGCATGGTCCACAGCCCTCCAATCTGCAGTTTGCTACAGCTGGGAATCTAGCCAGGAGGCTTGCAGGAAGATCTGGAGAGGGAAAGGAGACCCTTGCACTGGGGTCCTCAGACACTTGCCTGGGGAAGAAACAAGAACACCCAGCACCTCTTCTGTGTCCCACCATGAGTCACAGACTTCACAGTCCAAAGGGCCTGGGAGGAAGGTAGTCTGAGACTCTAGGACCTCACCTATAAAGCCATTACACCTCTGGACAGGCACACCTTCATGCTGAACTGCATGGCCTGGCACAGTGTGACCTAGCTCGGCCCTCCTGGGCCACATGGAGCTCGCCTGCTAATCCCACAGGAGCACACTGCCGCAGCTTGGTGCTGGCAGATGTGACAGTCTCATCGCCAGGAGCTGAGATTGCCAGGCTTCCCGGCAAGCCTGGCATGGCAAGCTCCAGGGAGGGCTGGGCACCCTGCATGGGCAGGAGGAGGAGCTCTGCACCGTCCTTCAAGGCTTGGCCATGCCGCCCAGGGAGTTCCACTGAGCACCTGTTCCATCTCTCAGGTAAGACCTGGCTAGTCTCTCACTCTCACACCTTCTCTCTTCTGGGTTGTAGTAATAAACCAGTCAGCAACATGTGTGGTGCTTTATGGCTTGGCAAGGCCCTCCCATCACTCAGCTTCCTGGACTGGGCTGCCCACACCCCAGGGCCCTGCCCCGGCTCTGTGCTCAGGGCACTTTTTAATTTTGACATCGGTTTTTGCTTGAAGATTTGGGAGGGGGACAAGTTGAGTAATTTAACATTTTTACGTTAACTACAGATATGAAGAAAAAGCAAACTTCCTTGAATTTAGATAAAGCAAGAGACTTTGAGAATTCTCAAGCTTGCCAGGGATGCTTAGGATCGTATCTCCTCACCCCGAGGGTTCACCCCACTAGGTTCTTGGGCTGCTCAAGGAAAAGTATGAGAGTGCTGTTTGACACCACCACACTGAATCCTATCAGAAATCCAGATGATCTGCACCACTATATCCATGCTCCCAATGAGGACAGGTTGGTGGTCACAGGATTTGACCAAGGCCCCAGGGCCAGCGGAGTCATGATCAGTCTGCATGCCTCCCCGCCGGCTTCCTGCCAGGCCTTGGCCTGGCCTCCGACAGAGCAGGCCTCACCACCTCCACCCATGGCTGAGTTCCACAGCCAGCTCAGGGGCTGTCGCATCTGCTGTCTTCAGGATAAGGCTGGGCTAAGGTTCAGTACCAAAGGGCAGCCAGAAGGCCTCAAGCTCCCCATCTCCATAACTGCTCCCAATCCATCCCAAATAAAAAGAATCACAGGGGACAACGGATGTTTCCTCGGTGTTATGTAAGGCATGAATCAAACACATTTAGAACACTTGGCTATTTTTGTGAACCCATGGGATCAACCAGAGAAAGAACAGAGTGCTGCTATGTGAACCCAGCTTCGTGACAAGTCCCCCAGGGCCCTCCCCTCCGAACGCTGCAGATGTTCTGTGCTGACACGGGTGGCTGCGATCCTTCCACTTTTTGTCCTCAGAGCACTGCATACTTTTCAGTGGTATTTATTACTTGTAATTAATTTCCCTCTTACTTTGAACAAGTGGGACAACAGAGGGTATAAGCAAAAAACACCTTGATTGCTGCCACTAGATGAAATCTCCACTAGGTCCCACAGCGTTCCAATCACTCTCAAATAAAAAGCCTTCAGTCACTTCTAGTCTCAAAAATCCTGCAATGAAGATGAACAGTCCAGTGCAATAACACCTCAAACTCTGCTGAAGGTTAAAGCCTCTCCCTCTGCCCCACTCAGGCCTGCTGTACCTTGAAGAGCCTGCAGGGGGCCCAGGTCTCTTTACTGTCGGCTTCTACACTGCCTGACAAATAGTGGGGTTCTAGAAGTGTTTTGTGAGCCTCAGTTTCCTAATCTGCAAAATAAAGGCATTACCGCTCGCACTGCGTGCGCATCTCAAAGAGTTGAGACGTAAAATGAGCGGGTAAGGCGGCACAGCGAGTCATTTCCTGAATGTGTAGCCCTGCGGTGTCTCTACAGAACTGCGCACACCACGCCGGGCACTCTCTGGCTGGAAGACTCCTCCAAACCCCCTTCTTCTGGCCAACTCTACTCTTCCTCAAAACTCAGCTCTTGGGAAGCCTTCCTGACAATCCCATGCTGAGTTTGGAGTCCCCCTGCCAACCTCTGCCCATGCTGCTTGACCACTGTTTGTGCTTACCTGTTCTTATTTTCTGAGATCCACCATCACTCCCAGAAGTGGTGTTTGTTGAGTTAAAGGAAGGGAGGGAAGGCAGCAAGGAAGGCAGGAAGGCAGGCAAGCAGGAAAGAAGGAAGGCAGACAAGTAGGAAGGAAGACTGGAAAGGAAGGCAGGAAGGAGCACAGGAAGGCAGGAAAGAAAGAAGGGAAGAGTATAACAGTTCTGTATAAATCATGATGAGAATTTACCACTCTGAGGTTGGTATTATTTGCAATAAATGAGAAGGGGAAGATGCCAGGAATAAAAGCAGGTAAAAGGGCTGGGTGCAGTGGCCCATGCCTGTAATCCTAGCACTTTGGGAGGCTCAGGGAGGAGGATCACTTGAGGCCAGGAGTTTGAGACCAGCCTGAGCAACACAGCGAGACCCCTGTCTCTTAAAAAAAAAAATTGGCCAGGTGTGTTGGCAAGCACCTATAGCCCCAGCTACTTGGGAGGCCGAGGCTGGAGGATTGCTTGAGCCCAGGAATTTGAGGCTGCAGTGAGCTACGATCACGCCACTGCACTCCAGCCTGAGTGATAGAGCAAGACCCTGTCTTAAATAAATAATAAATGGTGTTGGGAAAACTGAGTATTTACATACAGAAGAATTAAACTAGACCCCTATTTTCCACTATATACAAAAGTCAACACAAAATGGGTTGAAAATTCAAATGTAAGACCCTAAACTACAAAACTACTAGAAGAAAACATAGGGGAAATGCTTCAGGACTTTGGTCTGGGCAAAGATTTTATGGAGGCCGGGTGCGGTGGCTCACGCCTGTAATCCTAGCTTTCTGGGAGGCCGAGGCGGGCGGATTGTTTGAGCTCAGGAGTTCGAAACCAGCCTGAGCAAGAGCGAGACCCCGTCTCTACTAAAATTAGAAAGAAATTAATTGGACAACTAAAAATACATAGAAAAAATTAGCCGGGCATGGTGGTGCATGCCTGTAGTCCCAGCTACTCGGGAGGCTGAGGCAGGAGGATCTCTTGAGCCCAGGAGTTTGAGGTTGCTGTGAGCTAGGATGACGCCACGGCACTCTAGCCCGGGCAACACAGTGAGACTTTGTCTCAAAAAAAAAAAAAGATTTTATGGAGAAGACCTAAAAAATACATGCAACAAAAGTAAAAATAGACAAATGGGATTACATCAAATTAAAAAGCTTCTGTAGTCCAGGCACAGTGGCTCACACCTGTAATCCTAGCACTCTGGGAGGCCAAAGTGGGAGGATCGCTTGAGGTCAGGAATTCAAGACCAGCTCAAGCAAGAGCGAGACCATGTCTCTACTAAAAATAGAAAAAAAAAAAAATTGCTGGGGTGCTAAAATTAGAAAAAATTAGGTGGGCATGGTGGTGTGCGCATGTAGTCCCAGCTACTCAGGAGGCTGAGGCAGGAGAATCGCTTAAGCCCAGGAGTTTGAAGTTGCTCTGAGCTAAGCTGACTCTGAGCTAGGTTGCTCTGAGCTAGTACTATGGCATTCTAGCTGGGGCAACAGAGCAAGACTGTCTCAAAAAAAAAAAAAAAAGGCTTCTGCACAGAGGAAAGAGATAACCTGCAGAATGGGAGAAAAGATTAAATTATTCATCCAACATGGGATTAATATCCAGAATATACAAGGAACTCAACAGCAAAAAACCAAATAATTCAATTAAAAAAATAGGTAAATGGTCTGAACAGACATCTCTCAAAAGAAGACATACAAATGGCCAACAAGTATATGAAAAATCCTCAACATCACTAATCATTAGGGAAATGCAAATAAAAACCACAATGAGATATCATCTCACTCCAGTTAGAATGGTTATTACCAAAAAGATAAAAAACAACAAATGCTGGTGAGTGTGTGGAAAAAGGGGAACCCTTATACACCGTTGGTGGGAATGTAAATAAGTATAGCCATTACGGAAAACAGTATGGAGGTTCAAAAAACAAGAAATAAAACTACCATATGATCCAGCAACCCTACTACTGAGTATTTGTTCAAAGGAGAGGAAATCAGTATGTTGAGGAGATACCTGCACTCTCACTGTTTACTACAGCACTATTCACAATAGCCAAGATAGGGAATCAACCTAGGTGTCCATCCTCAGATGAATGGATAAAGAAAATGCAGTATATATACACAATAAAATACTATCTAGCCATAAAAAAAAATAAAATCCTGTCATTCGCAGCAACATGAATGAACCTGGAGGACATTATGTTAAGTAAAACAAGCCAGGCACAGTAAGACAAATACTTCATGTTCTCATTCATATGTGGAAGCTAAAAAGGTTGATCTCATAGAAGCAGGGAGGAGAACAGTGGTTACTGGGAAGGGCAGGGGGAAGGGTGATAAGGAGAGGTTGGTTAACGGATACAAAAGTACAGCTAGACAGGAGGAATACATTCTAATGTTCTATAGCACTGTAGAGTGGCTAGAGTTAACAATTTATTGTATATTTTCAAATAGCTAGAAGAGAGGATTTTGAATGTGCACAACAACATAAAGAATTGATAAATGTTGAAGTGCTGGATTTCTTAATTACCCTGACTTCATCATTACACATTATACACATGTATGGAAATATCACACTATACCCCATAAATATGTACAATTATGTGTCATTTAAAATAATAATAAAAAAGAAAACATCACTGAACCCAAGCACTATGAACATCGGCCCAGATTTAAGAAATGCTATGAATCACAACTAAGCACACAGTAAAACTAGTGAAAACCAAAGATAAAGCGAAAAATCCTAAATGCAGACAGACAAAAAAGATACATCACCTTCAAAGGACCAAAAAGAAGACAAACTGTTGACTTCGTAACAGAAAGAAGACTTGGGTTGTTTATTGTAAAGTGAGAATGATGTCTTCAAAATGATGAAAGAAAATAGGTAGCAAATGAGAAATCTATACTTTGTGAAAGTATCTTCAAAAATTGGGAAGAAATCAATACATTTTACAAGGAATAAGTGAGAGAATTCAACAGCAACAGACCTGCACTAAAGAAAGCATAGGCAGGAGTTCGTCACGCAGAGAAGGAAAAATCACTCTAGACAGAAGCATGGAGACAACATGTATTGAATCTCCCTAATGAAAATAGTAAATATGTGGGCATACCTAAATAAATATTAATTGCATAAAACATTGAAAAAAGTGAAACCAGTTGCCTAGATGTGTAATTTTCTCCAGAGATGTTAATCTGCTTGTACTGACAAGTACAGAGAAGGCAGGCAGGCGGTTGGGTTCACCAGGGATGGGATTTGGCCAGGTGAGTGTTTAAAAGAGATGGAGATGGAGCCATGACAGAGTTGAGAATATCTGCAATGGAGTGACTATTTTAAGAGACTAAAGCTGATCAAGGTGGGAAGAAAAGAGCAGTCAACATAGATATGAAAAGTGGTAAAATCAACTAGGGGTTTGAGAAAGACAAGGATGGAAAAGGCCAGAGTAGCAAGTACAAGTTAAAGTCACTGCAACAGGAGTTACACCCTCAGTGGAAGGATGGACCAAGAAAAATAATGCATCCCTGGCAAAGGGAGGTAAGGAAACATGTCTCTTTTGGCTTGGGCTCTGGTGGTCAGGAAAAAGTCTTCTCTAAGAATTAATAGTCATAGGCTGGTAGTCCTGTGGGCTGGAGTTTGAATTTATACCAACCATGTGGTTGTGGTCTGGAGAAGCTACCAGCTAATAAATTAGTATTAACAGTGATATTGGGTTGGTTATTCTCCTTGGGAATAAATACACCACCTATTCAGAGGCACATATGCTCAACCCAGCCCCACAGGATTTCTACAAATAAGGCCAAAAAGAACATGAAGTTACAATCCAAATTTATGGACCAGATGAGCAAAGAAACCACCATGAATGAGTCAGCAAAAGCACATGCAGCTTTAGACTTCCAAGAACTTTAAGAAATATAATTAATAGGCCGGGCGCGGTGGCTCACGCCTGTAATCCTAGCACTCTGGGAGGC
>NW_012136080.1:10813214-10852879 GCF_000956105.1 Propithecus coquereli
TATATAAAAAGATAATTTTAAAAAGACTTAGGAATAAAAACTTTTAGGACTAAAAAATGTAGACATTGAACTTTAAACCTGGCTGTGGATTAAACAGCAGAAGGGCCACAGCTGAAAAAAATAATTGATGAATCAGAAGGTAGGTTAGAAAAAGCTACCCCACATGCAGTATAGAAAGTAAAAAAGAGGAAAAATACTAGAGGTTAAGAGACATGGAAGATAAGGAAAGGAGCAATATTAGCCTTAAAAAATATTTTCTCTCTCTGTTATTGTCGGGGTTTAACAAAGCCCTGATCCTGTATCTACAGCTTGGCATTTTCTCCCAGACAACAGGAGGTGAATCAAATACTAATTGTAGCAATACACTAGTTATAAAAATATATTTTGCTTGGATCTTCAAAAACAATTTCAAGGAAACTTCATGGTAGCCTAGATGAGAAAGTATATTTGTAACAGAGGTACTGCGTAATTTCTAGTTTCACTGCAAAAAGATTTTTTAAACTTTAAAAAAATGAAATCAAGGAACCTAATTCCCAGGGTGGGAAAAGTAAGGGAAAGCCAATTGTCATGAAATCACCTTGGCAGTTGCTGGCGCCTCCCTTTCATGGTAGGTCAGCCAACAGTGTCAACTCTTCAGAATGCCATTCTAGGTGATGTTCACGCTGGTGAATTAGAACAGGGAGGTAGTGATGTCTAAGGTCATGGGTCATTTCCTTAGTGGCTCATGGCCACAGGCTGCAGCCCAACCCCAGCAGGCAGCCTGTGGTCTCAGGTCTGGGTCCAGAGGTCAGGGCCATGGGGTAAAGTTGTCACCACTACCACAAAAGCAACTCTGGGGACTCTGGCTGGATCGTGTACATGCACAAGTGTAGGTTGAATAAATAAACAGACATTATGAGCCAGACCCTGTGCAACGCCATGGGAACACATCTGGGGGAAAGGCACTCCATCAGCAGAGTTGACACAAAAAATCCCAACACATGGCCGGCCGTCTTACCCTGTAGGTCAACATTAAGGATAAGTCCATCTCTCGCTGTTTCTTTTGGGAGTGTGTGTCTTAGAAACCAGACCTGTCTCTGGCATACCTTTCTCTAAGCCTTCTGAATACATTTAGGTTTTTTTCTTGTCAGTAGGAACTCTTGGAATAATGAATTCCACAGGTGTCTGTTTCTCAGTGGGCAGCCATAGGATTTACCTTTTTTGGTCAGTAAAATTACTCTCTCACTCCAAGAAATCATCATATTTAATAAAGCTAAGTGCTAGAGGAAATTGCAGAGGAGAGGGTGGAGTGGTCCTTTGCATGGGGAGCTTACAATGTAATAGGCAAAAAAACATGCGTCTTTGCTCACATGGTGTTGAAGGAAAACATGTTTCATCACAATTTTTAAGAAAGTTTGAAATAAATGCTTCACTGGTATTCAAAACAGGAAAATGAAGGTAACTATGGCAGCCAGTGTAGCACTGGGAAGAAAATGTGAGCAGGAGGCCCAAACAGGATGTTATTGCCAAAGTCTGGGGGAGGGAGTGTACGGAGAGGAGAGTCTGGCCCCATCAACCCTGCAGGGAGCTGTGTGGCTGGAGAGGTCTGTTGGAGAGACCTCACCTTCTGCCCCTGGATGACTCAGTAAGAACCACAGGGGTGAGGGCGGCTCCCTGGGTGGCCCTGGTAGAGGGCTGAGAAGATGGAAAGGATGAGTCTAGTGTTAGCTGTTGGGGTTGAGGTGGCAATGTCCAGGAAGAGATGTCCAGAAGGTCCGGGACCACAGACACAGGTGTGGGGGAGAGCAGGTATCTCGGCACAGATGGGATTCCTGAGGGACAGATGTGGAGGGAGAAGGCAGGGATAGGAACCTTAGGAACCCCCTACATTTTGAGGAGTGGGATAGAGATGGAAGCCTGTGCAGAAGGTGAGAAGAAAAGACCCAAGAGGGAAACGTTGGAGGAAGAAAGAGTTTTAAGCAGGGTGACTTGTTCAGCAGGGCCAAGAGGATGAGAAAAGACCACTGGTGGCTGTGGAGCCTGAGGCATGCAGAGGGCACAGCCCTGGGCAGTGAGGGCACTGGGCTCAGCTCTGGGGAGACA
Organism: Propithecus coquereli; assembly: GCF_000956105.1. Classification (NCBI taxonomy): domain Eukaryota; kingdom Metazoa; phylum Chordata; class Mammalia; order Primates; family Indriidae; genus Propithecus; species Propithecus coquereli. Next base: position 10,815,297 of record NW_012136080.1, read on the forward strand.
CTGAGTGGAGGGTGGAGGCACCTCGTGGCCGCATTCACATGCAGATCCAGGAGAGCAAAACCACAGGAGAAAAATCACAGGTAGAGAAGACCACACATACAACAAGGTCTGGGGGATCCAGGGCAGGAGGGGGAAGTAGTATTCACAGGAGGGAGAGTGAGATGAGAATGCTCTTCTGAAGGAAGGGAAGGCGTCCCAGGAGCTCTCCCGAGAGGGGAGCTGCTGACTAGAGCTGAGACAGGACAGGGTTAAAGGGGAAGGGCAGGGTCAGGGGAAGAGAGCAGGGGTGTTGAGGACAGTGAGGATAGTCCATAGGACACCAACTGGATGGACCACTGCACACAGTTTAGAGGGCCCCTGGTCTAGCCTGCTGCTTAGAAAATGAGCATGAGGTTATGCCAGAGTCAGCCCTCCTTTTTTCCTGAGCTGTGGGGACCTCAAGGCCTACAGGTGATCAACCACCCAGCTAGTGGCAGCTTGTCTTCTGGGAATTCTCCCCAAACCCCCCAGAGCCCAGCGAGTGCTTCTGCCTGGTGTAACTACCCTGGCCTTGGTTTGTTTCCTGAGGCTTTCTCCTCTCACCAACTTCCAGAGCAGGGAGGTGATGCTTCTTGTGCAACTCCTTCTGGAATTCCTGCCCAGGCATGTGGGGGTCTCTATTTGTCCATCCTTGCTCCCTGTGATGGCCCAGACAAGCCCCTGGTCAGGAGGATCACCTGTCGCAGGATGGCTCAGGCAGAGTGAGCACGGCCTGGAGCAGGAGGCTGGAGGGCAGCCCTGTTAGAAAAGACCGTAGTCGTCCAGGCAGGAATGATGGGGGCCTGGACCACAGGGATGGTGGAGTGAAGAGAAGAGGGAGATGCAGAGACAGACTGACAAGCAGTGGATTGAGTACGGGTGAAAGAAAGAGAGAAACCAACGATGGTCTATCACACCAAGTGGCACTGGATTGTCATCTGAATGGAGACTTCCAACTAAGACATGTACTAGGTGAACATGTGACATCTAAGAGTGTTTTCTCCATGCCTGGGAAACCTCAGGGAAGAGAGCAGCTGTCTGTTTTCCTGAGAGGGGATGAAAGGTGAATAGGGCTTCTGGACAACAGGATGGGAGAATGACAGGGACTGCTTCTTATGAGGACTTCCCTGAGAGATTCAGGGCCAAACTCTGTGCCCAGCCCTGGGAGGCTGTGGGAGGGACCACCTCAGGCCCAGCCTCCCAACTGCCAGCTCCTGCCCTGGAAGCAACCTCAGCTGCCTGGTCCTAAAGGCCTGGCCAGATCCCTCTCACCAACCCGAGAAGGAAAATTCCTCCTTGACCTAATGTGATGCAGTTTTCCACAATATAGGCATTTTTGATTTTTGCCTCTGGGAAACAGAGCGTTTGCTTCCCAAGAAATATTCCTGGATAAAAAGGATGGGGTTTACAAATAAGTTTTCATAAAAATAGGGAGGGCAATGAAGGGTGGAAGGCTGACTGATTCCAGTGGATGCCACAGTAGTTTCCTTACTCTCAGGATGAGGCTCAACTCCAAGGTGTGTGCAAAGCTGCAATCACACCCTGGGACCAGGGTGGTACGAGGTTCAGAGATGGAGTCTCTCACCACACCACTGGGGCCAATTATAAAACCAAACTCAAGGACAGAAGGGATGGCCAGTCATATGAACAGACGGCCATGCGTGTCCAATTACCACACATGCAAACCCTAGCAGCACTCCCACCCACAGGCAGTGGCTCAAGCAGTTCCCCCTTAGGGCAGGGAGCCACTTCCCCACTGGGGATCACCATGTCTCTGGAGATGCCATCCCTCTGTACAAGAAGCTTTTTCGGTTTCACCAGTCCTTTTAGGAAGGCTCTCTGGAGCTGCAACCTTGGGGGTGGCCACAGTGTCAGAGCCTCTCCTCCTCCCACATGCACTGTGCCATGCTGGCTGGTTATGTGCCCCAAGCCACCCTCCTGCTCCTCCCCACCACCCCACCAGCCTGAGGACAGGGCCTAGCAGAGCTTCCCAGTCGTGCTAGTTTAATAGACCAAAGGCTAAATCCTCAACCAGCTGATCAAATCCCCTTGGAATAGTATAAACTTACTGTTGGTGAGCAGTAAGGAGAAATAGCCAACTTGCACTGCATCTCTCTAAAAACCCCTCCCACACCCAAGGCCTGGCAGGAAGATAAATCAACGATAGGGCTGTATTCCCTTGTGCCTACTGGGTCAATCCTGGCACTGAACCCAGCAGGGAAGAAGCTAGGTTAGGGCCATGTCTGCCCATTCTGTTCAGTGTGGGACCTCATCAGCTGATGATGCTAAGCCACAGGCTAGCTATGATCTGGTGTGAAAAGATGTGGTGAATGGGGTCAATCAAGTTGCCTGTCTTGTGAATCTGACATGAAAATAGGCAAAGCAGCTATGAGGTCGCAGCAGCTATGTTGTGTATATGTGGAGGGTTAGAAAGGCCCAAACTGGCCATACATAAGCTTAAGTTACAACTATAAAATAAGCAGGGGAAGAAGCCGGCTGGTAGCTGGAAACAAAGAAACAAAGAGGATGCTAGGGATCAGAACAGCCTCATGGGAGGTGGGGGGGGGAGGGGTTATAGGTGAGGGAGAGTTACCTAGACTGACAGGAAGTGCAACATTACATGAAGAGGAGAGAATACATGTGAAGGCACAAGGGATGTGTGTGTGAGGAAAACTGATTTATCACGTTGAGTAGCCAGGAAGGTCCGTAGAGGAGGGCCATGTGGTAGATGGTGAAGGGTACTGTGTGCTAACGTGGAAGTCTGACCACTGTGCAGGAACACCAAACATGCTCTGTGACTGCCTCAATTCCAGAAGCCTTCACCTCGTCAATCAACCTCCCCAACTGTCTTGTCATCTCCCAGAGAAGCCACCTCTAGACGTCAACCTAGATTCTACTCTAGCCAAAACCCATTAATCCCATTCCAACCACTTTCTTTTAGTCCCACACTGCTCTGCAATCTCCTAGGCTCCAGGCTTCCAGATCATAAGTATCCTGGTCTAACTACCCTGCCCAGCTGGAGCTCATGACCAGCCACCTGAACATCTCACCAACACCCCGAACTCTCTCGCACTGCTGTCCTTACATCTGTCCAGAAAAACTCCAATCCTCCATTAACCCCACGATCAGCCTTCTCTTCTGTGGCAGACTGCTAGCTTGCCCCCTCAGATCTCTTCTCTTCTTCCATAGTAACAAATTTCTAGACAGGAACGTGGCTGCCCAGCTAGACCCCTTTCTCAGATGTCCTTGCAGCTAGGTGCCTAAATTCTTGTCAATGGAATATAAGCAAAAGTGATATGTACAACTTGTCTATCATTTACCTTAAAGGAAATGATTTGCTTTTCACTTCTGCTCTTGCCTTCTTCTAGAAGCTAGAACACTGATGTGGTGGAGAACCAGCACCGGCCATGCCGCCACAATAACACAGCTGACTGGGTGGCAGAACAAGATGGAAGGGAACCTGCACCCCGAATGGCTCTGCAAATTAAGTCGCCCCACCAGTCTGGGCCACCCTCCTCCCTTTGTATTGTGACAAGAGAAATAAACATTTATCTTATTTCATCCAGTGTTGGTTACAGCAGATTCTACTACAGCCAAATTCATGGAGAAAAATGCCATAACCAAATCAGGGCAGTACCATTATAAAGTCCTTGTCTCCAACCTCAGTTGATCCCATTTTTACTCATTTTGGTGAGCTCCCTTTCGAATTTCCCTCAGTTATGGCTTCAAACTCTTATGATGCTTACCGGTCCCTACCCAGCCTCCCACTCTGAACCAACACACCAGCTCTCATGTCATTATAAATGCTGAGACCACCAAGTAGGGTCTCATAACACATCCTGCCCACCCCTGCAATCCTTTCCTCTCATCCCAATGGTACAGCGTCCTCCTCTCTGTGCTCAGACTCCATCCACTATGTACCACCTGCGCAACCTATCGCAACCTCCATTTCCTCAGCTGTAAAATGGAAATGATTAACAGTACTGCTTCACTTGACTGTCATAAAGATTAAGCAAGATAATGCATGTAATTAGTACAATGCCTGGTGCACAGTAAGCAACAGCCACCTGCCGATAACATTGCTAAAACAACCCTTTTACTGAATTTCCATATCCTCCAGAACAAAGTCTAAACTTCTGAATATGTTATGCCATCATGGCTTATCTGCCATTTACTCCTTGAATCTTCTCTCTTGCCACACTGCCTTGAACACTATGTTCTGATAATACCAAACTGCCCACGGATCTAAAATAAATAAATAAAATTAACTTTTGCTTGTTTGACAGATATATATTAAAATGTCCACTACGGAGTGTTAGTGACTACTCCAATAAATTAATTCCCCTTCCTGGAGAACACTTACCCCATAAAACATGCCAACGTGGAAAAAAAAAAGAGCCTATTTTCCATCTTGTGTCTGGGAAGTGATACTGACTTCAGTTTCCTTATTTGTAAAATAAAAGTTAGGTTACCCTCATTTTTAAAATGTGATGCTATGCTAACATGGCTGTGGAAAAAACAATCTTTATATCTACTTTTAAACATTATTATATTGTTTAGATGCACTAGGAGTGTCTCACATCCTGTGGAAAGAGAATGCAGTTCCTTTAAGAGGGGCACATGCTACATGAGCCAGACGGCGAGGCTGGCAACAAGGAAGACATTGAAGAATGGGAGGGTCCCAGAGTGCCAAAGAGGAGGTGGAGGAGGGAAGCCCCGCAGTGCGGAGCCAGTCCAGGTTTCCACAAAGCCCAGCAGTGCCAGGCTCCTGTCTTCCTTTTCCTGCCTTCCCAGAAGAGGTGAGAAGGACCCTAAGGGAGTACTTACCACAAGACATGAGTCTGCTTTGCTGCCCAAGAATTCCTGTCAGGTCAAATAAAGCTGCCTTTCTCCTTTCAGCTAAGTCATCTGTGGGTCTTCCTGGGGAAGTGGGGGGAAGCAAAGGCCAGAGGGACACTGCCTGGAGAGTCCAACCCAGAACTTAAACACAGACTTATCAAGCGTTGCACTTCCTCATGAAGAGATTATGGTCAAGTCAAACCCATTCTGGCTTGAGCCAAGTTGAGGCTAGAAGAACTTTATTCAGCATATTAACTCTGGTGCTTTTCTAGAGCCAGGACCAAGAAGAATTCCTCTTCAAGCCCACCAGAGTCTCCAGCACAGTATCCTGTTCTCTAAGTTATGTATACAACTTCTAAAGTGGTCTTTAGATGTATATTAAGTAATACTGTGACCAAATAGCATCAATTCAAAAATTAAAAAATATTATATGAATGCAAATATTATCTAAATAAAGGCATATAACATATAATGTAATAAATTCATGTGACAGACCATTAACATTTAAGCTCTTTTAGTAAGACTTTCAATGGAGACATACAATCTCTGACTTACCTCCAAAGGTCCTAGATAATCAGAACACAGAAAAAAGGCACCTGGTGGTAGATACCACATGCTAAATATTGAGAACATAAATATCTTTGCAAGCCCAAATCTATAAAGTGGTGGCAGAATTATGAACTGGTGGAAAACAGTAGGGCCAGAGGAACAGGAATCACAACGGAATACAGTAGTAGGGTTTACGAACAAAGACTTGGAGACTAAAAGGTTAGGTAGTAATTCCTACCCGGCTTTCTCCTCAAACAATGGCAGTACTCACCAACTTAAAAACCAAGCTGACTGGGCACTTCCTACATCCACTAAGATTCTTCATAATCACTGCACTTCCTCTCACATCTGGTAGAACTTTTGAAGCATTACATATATTTCTGAAGGAGGCCAGATACCAGTACATTTCTGCACAGGGGCACATGCTGTTAGTTGTCTGCCAACAGTGATCCTCCTTCCTTACCAATGGAAGCTCAATTTTGTTTAGGGCATGAACATGATCAACTAAAAACTCAATTTCCTTAAATGTGCATCAACTAATGAATGAACAGTATATATCCATACAATGGAATATTTTTCAGAAATAAAAAAGAATGACGTACTCATACATGCTATAACATGAAGGAACCTTGAAAATTTATATTAAATGAAGGAAGCCAGACACAAAAAGTCACATATTGTAGGATTCCATTTAATATGAGAGGTCCACAATAGACAAATCTACACAGAAATAAAGCAGATTAGTGGTTGCCTAGAGCTGGGGCTGGGGGTGGAATCAGGAGTGACTGCTAACGGGTATGGGTTTCTTTTGGAGGTAATAAAAAATGAGTTAGATTGCAGTGATGATTCTACAACTGCATGAATACACTAAAACTCACTGAATTTATACACTTTAAATGGGCAATATGTGAATTATATCTCAATAAAGCTGTTCAAAAAACCTCAACAAAGCCAGGCATGGTGGCCTGTACCTGTAGTCCCAGCTACTTAGGAGGCTGGGGTGGGAGGATCGCTTGAGCTCAGGAGTTTGAGACCAGCCTGGGCAATATAGTGAGATCCAAAAAAAAAAAAAAAAAAAAGCCAAAAAACAAACCAAAAACACCCAACAACAAAACCTAATTTCTTGGCATGCCTAATGGCTAGGAGTACCCCTGTGCTGAAGCTCTGGCTAGTAAGATGTTGGTGGACATATCCTACAGGAAGTTAGTAGTCTCCTCACAAAATGGACTCGGATAACTCATGACTCTTGCCTTCCGCTCTTTCCCATTTTCCTATCTAGAGCAAGCTCTAGGCCCTGGGGGTCCCTAACAACCACAGCATGCTAAAGATGGCAGAGCAGAAAAAAGGGAAGAGACTGGTAATGGATGACACCCTGGCATCACTGCACCAACCCTGGTTTCTCTCTCTGGATCTGTTACTGGAGAAACACAGGCCTGCATTTGGTTAACTGATTATAGTTGGATTTCCAACACTTGCAGGTAAATGCTATCCCTAATGATGCAAGCCTATCTAATATCAGCCTTTGCTTATTCTTGGAGCCAAGAAGCAAAAGGCAAAAAAGTAGACGCAGAAACATGTAAAAAAGTTGATTCCAAATGTAACCTCAGACACCATGGAGTTAATCTTAATTTCTTCTTTTTTAAGGGTAGTTATTTTATTTTCAAACTCTATATGTTTTCCCAATTTTGATATCTCCACAGGGGAGTGCTCACCCCTCTAAAAACAAATCAATCATTAAAATATGTTTTAGTTTGGAATATTGATAAACCAAGCATGAACAAATGACATATTATTTGTTCAAAGAGGAATAATTTCAAGTATCATCAATTCCTATTTCTTGTTTTTTTAAAAAAGTTCTTAGCAGTATAACAAGAATATGTGGTCTTTGAAGGGTTAGGAGACATGTCCCATTAAATCCTCTAGACCTGGTTAGCCTTAATTTCTTAAAGAACAGCACGATGAGGGAGAAAAGAGAGGCCCACTGATATAGTTTACTTATATATACGATGCATGTAGTCAATATACTCATGCAGGACATCTGCATGTCTCAAAGAATTAAGTTCAATGTCATCCTGAAATACTAAGGGCAAAAATGAAGAAGAAGAATGGAAGAATAACACCTAAAGAACAATGTTCCACTAAAGTCAATTAATTACTTGATTTGCGATAATTATTTTCATGTATAACTCCAAATAAAGCTGACCTTGTGGAAGTATAAGACAGAATTTGCAATCAGGCTAATTATTCCTGTGACCAAAGAAAAAGCAGGGAAAATGAAGTAAAAAGGTAGGGGAGGGACAGTGGGAGAGGATTTATGCCAATTTGAGGATGGGATATGGTCTTCCCTAACAACCCGTCACTTTTCAATTTATGCTTTATTGGTTTATATTACACAGAACTTAAACTCTTCAACCATGAGACAATGCTTTTAAGGAATAAGACTTCTTTTTTGTGAGCCTCGCTAACTGCTGTCTTGTGAAAATTTAGGTATCTTCACTCATCCACGCATTAAAAGCACCACTTAAGCAATGGAGAGGCAGATCTGAGTAAAACACAAGTTTCTATCCTCAAGGAACTCACAGCTAAGTGGTAAAAGTAACCCCCCATCTTACCTTTGTCAGAGTGCAAACCCAGGGAACAAGGCTGAAAGGAGAAGGGTATGGTGTGAGAAGAGCCTTCTGGGCACCCAGGCACACTGGAGTGGAGCGCCGCATCCTACGAGAAGGAACAGCACACGCAAAGGAAAGCACACATGTAACAGCACGATGTGCTCAGACAGGAAGCAGCAAGTCAGTGAAACGGGAGAGATGAATGGAGACCCTGCATCTAGGAGTTCTGAACTCCACCCTGAAGGCTTTGGGAAACTACTGAAGGGTTTAAGCAGCGACAGCAGCTCAGTTTTAGGAAGTGTCACCCCGGCAGCAGCGGCTGGCTGGAGGGGTTCAGGGCCAAGGCCAGGGCAGCAGCTACGGAGGCAATCTGGGAAAGCACTACAGCAGCGACTGTCTGAAGTTTTAGGGAAGCCAACTCAACACAGGCAGACTTCCATATAACCAGACGGTGAAAGTTTTGCGCACCACCTCCCTCCCCCATCCTTACATTTTACCCTAATAATAATGAACCTTCGCCACAGCCAAAGAGACTGGGGGCCAGACAGGAAAGGCTTTCATGCTGTGGACGGAATGACAAGAAAGGGAGTGCCCCATACCCCAAAGGGATTTTTCTCCCTCTACTGGATCATTTCCATTAGGCTGTGAAACATTTTCTGGTACTGTATCTTCACCTGGAAAACAAACACGCTCTCCTCCCTGCCCCCACCAAACCCCCTTGATCTCTTGTTATTGCTCCATCCCCTTCACAGCAAAACTTTTCAACAGTGCTGAACACAGTAGGGCCTCCACTTCCCACCTATATCCATACTTCAACTCGCTCCGATCCCCATGCTTTGGTCAGTAATCTCCAGACTGCCAAATCCCATCAAGGCTTCTCTCTCTATTTTGAAACACTTTCTTCCCTGGGCTCCCACAACACCTCATTTTACTGTTTTTACTTTTGCTTTTACCAACTACAGTGGCTTCTTCTGGGTCTTTGTTTTGTTATCTCTTCTTCCTTCACTGGATGAAACTAAATGTTGGAGTGTTCAGGGCTCTCTATCTATACACTCTCTCCTAAGGCAAGATCATCCACTACCAAGGCTTTAAAAACAGTCTATGTTAACACTCCCACATTTGTACGTTCAATGAGACCTTTTCTCTGGGCAGCAAACTCTCATATATTAATTCAAAATCCCCACTTAGACGATCAGTTGGCATCTCAAACACAGCTTCCAGCCAATTGCTGACTCCTCCTGCCAATGCAAAACCCTGTTTGTCCTAGTTTTTCCCATCTCAGTAGACAGTCTGGCCATAAAACCAGATACTCGAGCCCCAGACCAACTATTAATAGTCAGGGTCCCTTCCCTTTTTCACCCCACTGCCAACATCCAGTGGATCCAGGTCCTGGTACACCTTCAAAATGTTATCTCTAATCTGCCCCTTCTCTATATATCCCCCACTACCCATATGGGTCAAAATTACTAGCTTTTCTTTCCTGGACTATGCAACAGCTTCTTAAAGGGTCTCACTGCTTCTACCTTTGCCTTACTATAATCCAATTTCCACAAAAAGAGTTGGCATAATCTTTTCAAAATGACAAATCAGATCATGTCACTCCTTATTTGAAAAACTCTTCAATGGATTCCCATTTTATCAGAATAAACTATAAATGTGTCCCGTGGCTCACAAGGACCTGCTTTGTTCATCTCCCAGACCTCACCTGGTACCACTTCTTTCCCTAAATACGTTTTAGTCACGCTGGCCTCCTTTTTCTTCAGACAGCAGCTGGAGAATGGATAGACAAGGCTGGCCTGGAGGCCAGTTTGTTTGTGTTTTAAGGCTTCTGCAGTTATGTCCCTTCTACCTGGATCTTCCATGGCTGGCTTTTTTTCGTCATTCAGATCTCAATTCAGATGCCATCTGCTCAGGGAAATCTGGCTAACCACGACATCTAAAGTTACTCTAATGCCACTCTGTTATTTCTATCACAGCACTTACCAAAATCGTATTTATGGTCATTATCTGTTTCTCCTAACTAGAATGTAAGATCTAGAAAAGGAGGAATGTCATCTGTCTTGTTTATCTGCATATCCTGAGAGCTGGGTATACAGTGGGCAATCAATAAAGATATATTAAATGAATAACTTAATTTTCCTTGCATCTACAAATAAAATTTTCTTACAACACGAGTGTTACAAGAAAGAACAGAATATAATGGACTTCTAGGTCACTAGTTCCAGCTTATAATATCATGTCTGTGCTTTGTCAATTTGCTTTCCTATAAAAATTACAGGACTTTTTATTAGAACCTGGAGGCTGAGTCAGCTATAATGTGTTAGGATTTTGGAGCCTGAGTGAAACACTCATGAAATAAAACATATCTAGCTGTTGCATGTTCAAAGACTTGACAGATGCAGGAACTATTCATTATGAGCAATATTTTCACTCCCGTCATAATATAAAACAAATCCTTTAATTTTTCAAGTGTTTTAAAAAACAATTTTATACTTAAGCCAGTCTTGAAGATAAGCACAAAATTTATCAGCTTACATTTTTTTTAAACCACAATAACACAAGCACCCACTCTGTGCATAGCACTATTCTAGGTGCAATAAAGGGAATCTTAACCTTAGAGACATGATTTCACTTTCTGGAATTGTGTTATCTCCTTTTCCAGAGAGTAAAAATAAATAAAATCACCATTGCTTACTATGGATCTTCTCCAATCGCCTTCTGGTTCACAGAAAGGCTAATTTCTGCCAAATTTAAGATGTAATGAACTCAGCTCTTGTTTCCCCCAAAAATAGAAAGCAGAAATCCTTTTCACTAAAAAAGTAAACAATTTTCCATGCAAGAGCAGTTTGTTTCTAGTAAGTATTAAAAAAAATTCTTTCAATTTTTTCCTCTAGCTTTTAAGTTTTCTTCCTCTGATGATATTGCCTTTTCTTGTACAAGGCAAACCAGACACCTTTTTACAATGTTTTCCTTTCTTAAGAAAAGTATTGCATCTTGAAGACAAACCATTTCCAAGAGTAGTGATAAAAATAATATTAAAAAAAACTTTAAAGGTGAGTCACCTACATTACCTCGAAGTAAAAAAATAAAAAGCAGTTGGCACTAAGATAGCTATTCCAAATATCTGTGTCTAAACAATTAAAAAAAACTGTTTATTTATTTTGTAAGAATGCACCCCTAGTCCGAAGTAACTATGTTTTAAAATAATTTCGGCCAAAAAATTTACAAAAACCCTTTCAGTTCAACCTAATAAAAGTGATATCTAGAAAATAGTCCACATTATTAAGTCTGTTTTTAAAAGTTCAGATTCTAAAGCATTCCTAAGGCACAGTGTTCTGGGAGACAAATGTGCTTCTGCTGGCGTTGTGATATATATGAAGTGTCCATGGCAGGCTCCAGGTGAGCCCCGACAGGCACCTTCCTCCTGATGCTACGGGATTGTGAGAGAAGAGTCAGACATAGGCTCCCAGGGCTGCATGGAACTCTGTAAGACACTGTACCAACTGCTGAAACTTGGGCCTCTCCTCTGGATCTAAGGCCCAGCAACAGGCCATCACGGCAAATCTGCAGAGAGACAAAAATGGAAAATTTGGCTAGTGATGACACAGTACTCCTAACCTTTTGGTTAACTGGATGCCAGTTATGTTTTCTGTTTAAATGTGGGTATGGAAATGATGATATATTAAAAATGGATCAATTTTACTGTCTGTTGACAGTTCTAGAATCAAAAGAAGCTAAAACAAATTATTTGGATTACATGTGTGGATTTCAGTTCTTCGTGAAGGCATATCAAAAGATTTCAGCAGATACGGAGATTTCATGTAAATACCTAAACCACATTAATAACCTATGTTATATTTATGTTCTGAGAGAAAGAACTTGGAAGAGGAGGAAATTTTATCTAAGTTCTAAGAACTTTGGATCTACAGTAAAATCAGTGCAAAAGCTACCACCTTGCCATGGTGTAGAAATCTTCAGAGGATTCAGAGCTGAGAACACACTCATCTGTACACCCCATCATCCCTGAAAAGCCTCCTGCCCCCGCCCCCATTCCCATTATATGGGAAGATTAGCTACGTGATGAAAGCAGGAAACAGAGAGCAACCGTCTCACTCACTAGCCCAGAACATCTTCCCTATCTATTAGTTGATACCAACTGGCAAGGCAAGATGACAATGAGAAAGGTTTTTTACAACTACTATACTATGTCCTTAAGGCTGTATAAACAAAAGTCAGGTCCTCACTCTATATAGAATAACTAACATAGTATTCACAACTGTGAATTCAAAACTCATGGTATTCAAAACTCATAACCATTTTCTCGCTACATGCATTAGTCCCTCAGACTAATTTGTAGTGCTTAGATTACATACTACCAATATAAGATGCAAGAAGTACTAATGTCAAATGCATGAAACAGTGAATGACTCTGCCTTGGTGGTTCTCTACAAGTATAATTAAATCCAAAGAATCATTATTCTCAAAAGGGAAGGCTCTGTCTGAATATGAAAATCTGCTCCTCTTCTTTTATCCCAATACAGTAAGTGGAATAAAACTCATGTCTTCAAGCTCAGAAAAACTCACAGTTCATCAGGACAGTTGATTGGCTGGGCGATTCGGTAACCATCTTTCAAGTACGCGGCCATTTCAAAGGGGTCGATGTCCACATAGGGTGTCTGGCCCAGGGTCATGAGCTCCCATAGCGTCACTCCAAAGGCCCACTAGGAAAGAGCAGCAACACAATGAGGGGACAGTTAAAACAGCTGTCACGGTGCTGCTGCCTACAGCCAACTATAGGCCAAAAATAGCAGTTCAGCTAACTCCTAAGAAAAGCTCAATTTTACTTACAAAAAGAAGTCTATCATACCCAGTTAGTTTCTCTTGCTGGGACAAAAGAGCATCCTTTAATGTGAATATTAAGTATTGTATATTCTGAGTAATTAGATCTCTTGGAAGGAACAGTTTTTATTGTTGATTACAAGCTGTACCACCCACAACCATAAATTATGTCTAAGATTTTTCTAATACAAAAATTTGTAACTTTAAATCTTATAGTCTGTATTATTGAGGAGTGGAAAATGAATATAATTTTAGTCTAATTAAAGGGAAGAGCATCCCAAGTAAGTGAAATATGCAAATTAGGTAAAATATAACTCATGGATTTTAACTATGTTTAAAAATTTAAATTAACAGATGAAAAGATCTTTCAACTTTGTGTAAGTAAAAGATCAGATTTATTTAAAATCAGCATGTGAACTACCGGCAGGAGTAGGAATGGTAAGCAGTGGCAACAGTGCCCATTCATGGTCTGCTCAGGGTTCCCCAGTTCAGCCCAGCCCTGGCTGCACTGTGGCCCTGGAGAGCATGTGGAGGGCAGACAAAATGTCTACACAGACCTTCTGCCATGTGCTGGGAAGGACTCAGATTGGGGACTCCCACTTATATCCTGCCATATGTGAACCCCAAGATCAGAACAACTGAAGCTAGATAAGGAAGAGGAGACCTGTGTACCATGGTATCAGATTATGAATGGCTACAAGTTCTCGGCATTTTGTATCCTTTAATGCATTTAATATTCTCAATAGAACTGTGAGAATCATTGATATTACCCCAACTTTATAAGGTGAGAAAACTGAGGCTCAGAGAAGTAGCTTGCCCAAAAATACATTTTTTAATAAGTGAAAGAGAAAAAATGGAAAAAAAGGAAAAAAGAAAAACATCAAACACAAGTCAAATACAAGTTTATAAAATCTAAGCACGGTGCATTAAATTTTAGGTTATTATTTTTCAATAACAAAATCCAGAAATACTTTGTAAAACATACGAGATTTTTTAAAAGACTTGTGACAACAGCTACATTTCTTATCAGAATCTATATAAACAAGAAAATAATGGACTGTTATCTTTCAAAACATTTTAAAAACTGTCAAGGAAAATTCTATATCAAGACAAAATATGTGTCAAAAATGAAGACAAAATACAGAGTTTTTCAGACAAACAAAAGCTGAGAAACTATGTCGCCAAAAGACCTGCACTGTGGGGGAGGGGGGCAAAACTGTCCCCGGTTAAGAACCACTGAACTAGACTGAACAAAGACAACAAAATTAGTACCAGGAATGAAAGAGAAAACATCATTTCAGATCTTATAGACATCAAAAATTACTATGAACTCAATTTTATGCCAATACATTTAATAACTTAGATGAAATGAACAAATTTCTTAAAATACAAATTACTAAAACAGATAATAGCAAATAGAAAATGTATATAGCCCTATATCTATTAATGAAATTGAATTCATAATTTAAAACCTTTCCACAATGAAAACTCCACATCCAATTTGCCTGGTGAATTCTATCAAACTTGAAAGAAAAAATAATAAACAAATCTATTAGTTTCCTAGGGCTATCACAACAAAATACCACAAACTAGTGGCTTAAACCATAGAAATTTATTGTCTCACAATTCTGGTGCTGGAAGTCCAAAATTAAGGTGTCAGTAGGGCCATGCTCCCTCCAAAACCTGTAGGGCAGAATCCATCCTTGCCTATTCTCAGTTTTTTGTGGTTTCCAGCAACCCTTGGTATTCCCTGGTTTGTGGCTGCAGGACTTCAATCTGTCTTCACATGACATTCTCCCCTCATGTTTCTGTCTCCCTTCTCTTCTTAGAAGGATGCCAGTTATGTTGGATTAGAGCCCACGCTAATTGATATGACCTCATCTTAATGTTACATCTGCGATGACCCTGTTTCCAAATAAGGTCACATTCTGAAGTACCAGAGGTTAGGGCTTGAACCTATTTTTGGAGGAACACAATTCAGCCTACTATAGAATCCTACACAAACTGTTTCAGAACAGAGAGAAGGAAGGAACACTTCCCAATCATTTTGAGAGCAGCATTATCCTAAATATTAATACCAAAACTAAAGTATTCAGCCTTTTGGAACCTAATATTGTTTTCATTAACAGCTCCACCATTCAGGTGGAGCAATGTCCAACATTAAGGTCTACGCTTTGGGAGGAGGAGATGCATGGGGGACAGGTGGAGAAGGATGTATAGTTTTAAAATCTCCATAGAGACTTGGAGCCTAAATTTCTCTTAAGCCTACTGGGATGTTCCATTCTGCTTAAAAAGGGAAAAATGATTTCAAATTAATAAAAGTTAAATGACAGTGCCTGCTCACATCTAGTTATTTGCCTATCTTAAAACCTTACTTCTGTATGAAATCTTAATGTTAACAGTATTGCTTAATTTTAAAAATAGTGTCCAATTTCCAAAGAGAAGGTAATTTACTACATAGATGGAACAGAGCCCAAAGAAGTGAAACTGGTTGGTGTTCCCATCCCTTCTTCCTGAGATGAAACAGGCCTGTTCTTATTCACTGATTGTGGCAGAGCTGTGGGGAATAAATAATCAAACTAGATTTTGGAGAAAGAAACAATGGGAATTGGTGAAAAGTAGATACTGCCACTTTGTACACAGGGAATAACTCCATGCACTGACGAGAGAAGTACATTGTAACTTCTGACTGTAAGGGACTTTGACAGTAATGTTGGTGGTATTTGAGATCTGGAGTTGTACACAGCTACCGTAACAGCACAATGTGCATAAGCTGACTTTTAAAATTTACTTCTTTCGCATTGTTTTGTCCACATTATCACTAAACATTCACCTAATGTTCTCACATTACATACATATTGTAACACTAAAAGACACCATAAAAAAGAACAATTAAGCCAAAGGGTACATTGCAGTTTCATTTCCTTAAAAACCAACAAAAGTGATTAATTACATGTTGGCTAACCAACCCTTAAAAAAATAAACAAGACAAAATGGCACAAGGATGATTTGTGGAAAACTTTTTCTCTAAAGTCTTCTGATACCTGAATGATTAAAAATTTAGAAAGACTTACTCTGTAATTTCCTCCTGTTTGACGTCGTTGGAAAGGGTGCAATAAGAAGGGCAAGCTGTTCTTTCCAGAGTTTTATGAAAGACTGCAGCTACGTCCATTTAAAGAACATTTAGAGAGTAACAATGTTCTTCTATTCATCTTATTCCTCTCCTCCCAACTTGTGTTATTTTATAGCTTTTTAAGATAGAGGACATAAAACATTTTTTCCACTAAAACATACATGGATGTGGCTTGTCAAAAGTGCATACATTCTTTTTTTCTTTTAATGTAGTGCTATATAAAGTTGGGGCTACTGAATTAAGAGATTTCTATTCATTACTTCAGGAACTTACAATGCAACGCTCACTTCAGTATACTACATACTGCCAAGAAAATAATTCCACCCAAATTTAAACTATCTTATATGACAATAGTAAATGTATAATCAGGTGCTTCATAGCTAGGCCTTTCTGTTAATACTAGAAACCTAACCTCTGTCACATACGGACATGGGTTCAGATAACCAAACTGCAATTAAATGAACCTAGGTCATGTGCTTTCCAAGCTTGACCAATGAGAAGAATCATCTGGGGTGCTTGTTAAAAGTATAGATTCCCCAATCCTATCCTAATAATTCTGAAGCCTGGAACATTTTAAACAAGAATCCTAAGAGGGTCTTAAGATCCAGTAAATTTAGCAGCTAGTCTTAGATATGTTAGCAGTAGTGATCAGGTAGCAAAGACAGTTTTGGGGGGTTTTTTTGTTTGTTTTTGAGACAGGGTCTTGCTCTGTCTCCTGGGCTAACGTGCATTGGAGCATCGCCATAGCTCACAGCAACCTCAAACTCCTGGGTTCAAGCAATCCTCCTGCCTCAGCCTCCTAAGTAGCCAGGACTACAGGGGTACACTACCATGCCCAGCTAATTTCTTCTATTTTTTGTAGAGACAGGGTCTCATTCTTGCTCCCGCTAGTCTCGAACTCCTGGGCTCAAGTGATCTCCTACCTTGGCCTCCCAGAGTGCTAGGATTACAGGCGTGAGCCACCGTGCCAGCTGCAAAGACAGCTTTTATTTATTTTTATTGTAGTATAGCTGACACACGATAAACTGTTCATAAAGTAGTCAATTTGGATAAGTTCTGACATATGAATACAATCCTAAAACCACTGCCACAATCAAGTTAATGAACATATCCATCACCTCCACAAGATTCTTCCTCCTTTGATTCCTTTCTCCCTCCACCCACCACCACCTCAACTATTCCTGAGTACCCATTAATCTGCTATCTGTCACTACAGATTAGTTTGCGTTTTCTAAAATTTTATATAAATGGAATTATTCAAACTGCATACTTTTCCTAGCTTCTTTCACTCAGAATAACCACACCGAGATTCACACATGAGGTAGAATGTATCAACAGATTCCTGTTTATTGTTGAAGAGTAGACCACTATATGAATATAACAGTTTACCCCTTTATCTGTTGATGGACATTTAGATTATTTTCAGATTTGCTACTACAACTGCTATGAGTATCTGTATATAAGTGTTGGTAAGGACGTATGTTTTCATTTACCGAGGAACAAAATGACTGGATATTGGGGTGGGGGATGTGTGTGTGTGTGTATATATATTTTTTTCTTAACAGTTTAAGAAAGTACCAAACTGTGCTCCAAAGTGAATGTACCACACGTTCCCACCAGCGGTGTAAGAGAGCTCCAGCTTCTCCATGTCCTTGCCAATACTTGGTATGGTCGGTCTTTTCAATTTTAGCCAGATTAATGGTTTTGTAATGATATCTTACTGTGGTTTTATTTTGCATTTCCCTAACGACTAATGCTGTTGATAATATTTTTCAAACTTGGAGAGAACATCTTAAATTTTCTGACCAATAAAAAAAGATATACCTCTCCACTTATATATGTCTAACTTCTCTCAGCAACGTATTGTAGATCTCAATGTACAGTTCTTTCATATTTTTTGTCAGATTTATTCCTAAGAATTTCGTATTTTTTGATACTATTAAATGTTTTAAAATTTTAATTTCCTATTGTTTATTGTTAGTGCACAGAAATACAATTGATTTTTGTATCCTATAAGCTTTCTAAACTCACTTATTAGCTCTAGTAGCTTTTTTGTGTATCATAATGGGTTTTCTGCATAGATGATCACATTGTTCCACAAATAAAGAGTTTTACTTTGTTCTATCCAATGTTTTCTTGCCTTAGTGTACTGGCTACAACCTCAAGTACAATGTTGAACAGAAGTAATGAGAGTGGGTATCCTTGTCTTGTTCCTGGTATTAGATGAAGAGAATTCAGTCTTTCACCATTAAATATAATGTTACTATAGGGTATTTTTTGTAGATGCCCTTTATCAGGCCCAGACTGGATGGCCAGGGGGACATGGCTGTCTCAACTTAGGTTTCAAAGGGTGGGGCTTCCTCTCCAGGTCTGGTGGGCCAAGATGCCCCTGCCCAGTGCTTCTGAGGTGGGGTCTAGCAGAGAGCCACTGAGGTGGTTTCCCACCCAGCTATGGGAGTGCTACTGCCACCCCAGTAGACCTGGAATAAATTATTCCAGCCAAATAATTATTCTTGAGTCTTATGATTTAATATGGTTTGCCCTGTTAGGTTTTGGACTTACTTGGGCCCATTATTTCTTTCTTCTTTCCTATTTCTCCCTTTTAGGATGAATATGTCCATCCAATACCTGTCCCACCATTATATTTAGAAGCACGTAACTTACTTGGTTTCATAGGTTCAGAATTGAAGAGGAATTTGCCTCAGGATAAATTGTACCTTGAGGCTCATGCATACCTAATTTAGATGATATTTATTTATTTATTTTTATTTCAGGGTATTACGAGGGTACAAACATTTTGGTTACATTTTATGTCTTTGTCTCACCCAGGCGAGGGTTAGAAGCATGCCCTTCCCCTCGACAATGGTCACCGTGTCCTTTAGTTGTGAGTTTAACCCCCCATCTCCCTAATCCCTGGAGAATATTATTGCCATGTGATCACCACAGTGTTGAGTTAGTGCCAATTTGATGGCGAGTACAAGTGGAGCCCGTTCTTCCGATCTTGTGATACCTCACTTCGGATAATGGGCTCAAGTTCAATCCAGGAAAATATAAGAGGTGCTAGATCACTGTCATGTCTTATAATTGAGTAATATTCCATTGTATACATGTACCAAATTTTAATACTCCACTCATGAATTGACAGGCACTTGGGTTGTTTCCACATCCTTGCAATAGTGAATTGTCCTGCCATAAACATTCGAGTGCAGATGTCTTTATTATAGAATGTCTTTTGCTCTTTTGGGTAGATGTCTAATAGTGCTATTGCTAGATCGAATGGTATTTCTATTTTTAGCTCTTTGAGGTATCTCCAAATTCTTTTCCACAGAGGTTGCACTAATTTGCAGTCCCACCAGTAGTGTAAGAGTGTTCCTGTCTCTCTACATCCTTACCAGCATTTGTTGTTTGGGGATTTTTTGATAGAGGCCAATCTCCCTGGGGTTAGGTGATATCTCATTGTGGTTTTGATTTGCATTTCTCTAATGATTAGAGATGTTCAGCATTTTTTTATTTGTTTGCTGGCCAGTATTCTGTCTTCTTTTGAAAAGTTTCTGTTCATTTCCTTTGCTCATTTATTGATGGGGTTGTTTGATTTTTTCTTGTTGATTTTTTTAAGTTCTAGATAGATTCTTGTTATCAGCCCTTTATTGGATGTGTAGAGAGCAAGTATTTTCTCCCATTCTGTAGGCTGTCTATTCACTCTAATGATAGTTTCCTTGGCTGTGTAAAAGCTTTTTAATTTGATCAGATCCCATTTATTTATTTTTGTTGCTGCGGTGATTGCTTTGGGGGTCTTCTTCAAAAACTCTTTGCCTAGGCCGATGTCTGAAAGGGTCTTCCCAACATCTTCTTCTGGAATTCTTAAGGTTTCATGCCTTAGGCTTAAGTTTGTTATCCATCTTGAATTGATTTTTGTGAGAGGTGAGAGGTGGGGGTCTAGTTTCAGTCTTCTGCATGTAGCTATCCAGTTTTCCCAGCACCATTTATTGAAAAGAGATTCTTTCCCCTAGTGTATATTTTTGTCTGCTTTGTCAAAGATTAGATTCCCATATGCAGATGGTTTCATCTCTGGATTCTCAGTCCTGTTCCAAAGGTCTGTCTCTGTTCTTGTGCCAGTACCATGCTGTTTTAGTTATTATAGCCTTGTAGTATAGCTTGAAGTCTGGTAGCCTGATACTTAGATAAGACTTTGAACTTAAGAATTCAGAACTGACGCTGAAACAAGTTAAGACTTCTAGGGCTGTTGGGATAGAATAAATGTATTTTGCATGTAAGGACATGAATTTTGGGGGGTCAGTGGCAGAATGTGATAGATTAAATGTGTCCCCCCCAAATTCATATGTTGAAATCAAAACCCCCGAGTGATGGTACTAGGAGTTGGGGCATTTGGGAGGTGATTAGATCATGAGGGGGCACCTTCATTAATGGAAGTGGTGCCCTTATAAAAGAGACCCTCAGAGAGCTCCCTTGCTCCTCATGTCCTGTGAGGACATATAGAGAAGACAGACATTTATGAACCAGGGAGGGGCCCCCCAATAGACTGAATCACCTTGATCTTGGACTTCCCAGACTCCAGGACTGTGAGAAATAAATGTTTGTTGTTTAAGCTACCCAGTTTATGGTAGTTTGTTATAGTAGACCAGATACACTAAAACACTAACAACTTCAAAAATCGGCAATCTTTAAACACAGAGTGTCATATGCGACTGAAAAGAGAACAGTTCTGCTATGAATCTGTCCTAGGTTCCGTGATTAGGAAAGACAGAGGAGCCATTACTGGATGCCTACCAGGCCAGCACACGTATCTGTTATTTATGGCACTTTTCTCCATTGTACCAGATGCTTAGACATTACTCCATCAGAACACTGGGGCTATCTGAAGGGAATACTGAACAGAATGATGAGGGCAAGGCTCTAAAGGAATGGAAAGGAAAGAGATGGTCACAAGATTTTGTGAGTAAAATATCCTGAGGAAAGCCAACTACAGAAAATACACCCAGAGCAACTATTTGATCAAAGGACAACAAGTGCTCACTTCTGAAAATACAGTAACTATTCTTAAAGTATTTAATAAATCCATTTATTTCTCATTCCAAGGAAATACTAGGATGATTAAAATACTATTAAATAAAACTAAATATCTTCTTTATATTAATATTACATTTTAAATCTTTATTTCCTAATGTCTGAAATGATCCTTGCACCTGTAGACTTTTCTTAATGTCTTTAATATTAATTCCTCTTAACATGAACTAAATACTTAAATAATAGGTCTAAGATTATTAATATGTAAAATCTACAACCATAAAGGAAAAAAGTAACTATCAGGAATCTAAGCATTACTCTAAAATTAATAATGAAAAAATAATTAAACAGAAAGTTTTCTGTACTTTTAAAAATAATAAGCATTCTCTGATAACTCTAGCTTTCTCTTCAATACCACAGTAGTTCAACAGAGCACTCTTCATAGGTACATTATAAATGTCAGGCTATCCTGCTCAAGTCTGCTCAGGGTACGGCAACGATCTTCCACAGCACTGGGCAAACAGAAAGTAATATGAAGCAATGTGTTGCAGATGTAGCCTCTGGATAACTTTACAGATTTCTTTCCTTTTTCTAGGTAATTGTTAATGTTCACAAAATAAACAATGCAAAGGCACGAGGAACACATTGTTATTTGCCCTACCCCTAAAAACTATTCAAATACCTTAAAAAAGGATCTCTTCATTGACATAAAGCACTCTAATAAGACTGGCATGGAAGTCATTTCCTTGACTTGTTTTTCCCAAGAAAATGCTTTTTTACGTAAAACCAAGAAAACCAACAAGAAATAAACTCTTAACTATGCATTTCTGATTGCATTTAGTGTCTTAAGAGAAGGTAGTCTCCTAACAGTAGAATGACGTTAGCTACTATAATTAGCTAAATAATTCAAAGAAGATATAAATCAAGAAATGCTTTCAAATAAAGGAAAAGAAAGTCACATTGAAAAAAATCTATGGTAGTATCCACATTTGATGAAAACAGAATAAAAACAATATCCAGAAATTCATAAGAATGTCTATGATGACGTCGTATCTTGGAATAAAATTAGAAAGACATTTATAACTAGTCAAATCTAGTTGTGCATATTTCCTAAGCTCAACAGTTAAAAGTTGATATTAACATTATAAGAATCTTGACGCATTGAAATACTGAATCCTTCCAGTAAAAACTGTGAAAACACAACCCAGACATGCAATGTATTATTTTTATGATGGAAAACATTAATGTGTTTCTAAACAAATCGTGTAGATTTTTTAACTATAAAAAATGCAAAAATTTTAAGGATCTTTTAAAGGACAGAGAAAATGTTCCCTTCAAGGCAGCCCTATCATTTGTTGGGTGCTACATTTCCACCTAAAAATATGTATTTTACACGTATATAGACTCTAGTGGGAGTGGGGTTACATTACTTATTTTTGCATATGACTCTGCAAAAGCTTTTCAGCCCCAAAACAGAACATTAAATGTGGTGTTTAAACCCCCAACTCCACCCATAAAGGAAAAGTGGGAACAGAACATAATGACTATTGTACACATTTTCAATCCAAATGTTAAAAAGCTATCTTTAACTCTTGTGCTTTAAAAATACTTTAAGAATTCAAAAAATATTCAATCCCCCAAAAATAAAAGGCAGGATTTTTACACTAACAGTCACATCATAGTCATGGAAAATAGAAGGGTGCTCCTATTCCCTTCAATTTCAGTTATCTAAGGCAAAAGATATTTAAAGGATATGTGTGTGTGTGTGTGTGTGTGTGTGTGTGTATACTTAAAGGGAACAAATTTATAAGAATCTAAAGAAAAATCTGAGCATTTTAGGAGTTAAATATAATGTTAAATGTAAATCAAAGGGTATTCTTACCACCACATGCTTACTAAGTACAACTCAGAAGAATTTGGGTCATACAGACATTTAAATATGTTTATGCCAAGAAACACTGAAAGTAATTATGATTTTAAAGTAATTCTCCTGTTAAGTTGCTCACCATTATGTTAATGGCGATTTTTAAAAATAAAGCTGTCAAGTGAACAAGCAGGAACAATGTATTTGGTTTAACTGCATTATGATGAAGGCAGATTCTTATATAAAATGTGAGGAAAGAAAGAACTTTCATCTGAGGAATGAGAGTCCGTTTAAATTATTAGGCCTAGAGAGACATTAAAATGAGACAGCAATTACATTTTATTTTTCCCTTGAGCTATGTATTTATCTGCTTGCTATTGTGACAAGTAGCTGTAAACTAACCTAAAAATACTGCAATAAACACTATTACCCACAAGCCATGGCTTAACAACGTATAGCCAATCGCTAATCAATGTTATTTCTATAAACCAATGAAAATTCCTGACAAACAACTTTGTATTAGCCTACTCCCTGGTCCCCTATTTTGCCTTTAAAAATCCACTTGTACTGCTGCTAATAAGAGTGTATGTTGAGGGCAACTGGAATCAATGCTCCCAGGTTGTGATCATTAAGTTTGGCTCCAGTAAACTCTCTACTTGTATTAACTTTGCCTCAGCTTCTTCCTTTTAGGTTGGCAAATATCATAACCGTAAAAATAACTAATTCTAATACAATTTTGAAATGTTCTGCTTAACTAACATGAACTTCACAAGCTAACACAGAGCAATGAATCCAGCTGAAGAGATGTCAATCACACTGCTTGAAGATGTATTATTAAATACAGTCTCATTTGTTGAAAGTCTAATTTAATTTTCGCTCTGGAATTCCTGGGAAATATTTGATCATAACTATGATAAAAAAGAATTCCCATCATTGCTGAATTATACAATGGAATACCTACACGGAAATAAATACATTAAATTAAGTAATGCATATTTTGGGGGCCTCCACCATGCAAGCAAACAATACTACTGGCCATCTTGTGCACTACTCTGAAATATCAGCTATCAATACTCCTTTTTCTAAAAGAAAAAAAACCTCTAATCTCATGAAGTTTCATGAAATACTTATGGACTGTCCTCTAAAAAATATCTTCTATTTTTTGCCCATAAAACTAGTTTTGGGTTCACCACAATGCCATCTCATTTCAGCGAAGGCAACTACACTACACTTCAATGAGTAACAAAATAAGATTTTAAAAATCAACCACTGGAAAAAAATATTAACATCTCAGAGAGATGACTGAATTCATCTTTTAAACTGAGTATGGAATGAGATTTTCAAAGTAATACTGAAAAAAGTTTCTTTTACATTTCTGCGTTCAAAAATGTTTAAATGTAGGCTTTTTTACTAAAAGAGTGAGTCTGAAAACCACATAGTTCTAATTCAACTGATACTATGTTTTAAAACTATGTTCCAAAACCTAAGTTAAATGCATTTTCCCCCCTTTGAAAACAGCTTTGTTTAATGTAGAAGCTGGTAAATGATTCCAGCTACAATTCAGAACTTCTGAATAAAGATTTGGCAACTCTAAAACCAAACACCTTATCAAAGAGTAGAATCGGTCCTTACTGTCATTCAATAGAGCAGCTGTATACTCACCTAAAATCAAACTGTTTTCCCTCTATATATTATTTGAAAAAAATCAAAATCAAAACCAAAAATGCAACCTCTTCCTCCCCAAACAAGCCCAGGTTCTCTTTAGATAACCATAAAAACTATGTAAGTTGCTTTGCATATTTCTATTACTTTACTTGGAATTTTAGCATCTAGATATTAATATTACAGAGTTTTATTTTTGTCATCAAAGTGGTGGAAAAAACATACCAGGCTTAGTTCCCCACTGCTATACAAGCTGAACCCTGGGGTTCGGTATCTAAGAGTCTGGATATATCTCCCTCTCCCACCACCCACCGCCTGTCATGCCCCATGCCTCTCTGGCCAGGAGATGCTGTGGGCAATGTGAAGCACGTTAACCTCTGCAGCTGCTCGGTGAAGCAGGTGACATACTTTCTCATAATCATTCATATTTACTCTGCCCATCTCACAAGTGTCAGATAAGTTATTTTCAGAGAGTAGTTGATCTTAAGTTAAAACAAAGTATTTTGAAGATATATACAATAAAAGACCTTAAAGAAAGTAGGAAAAAAACTATATAAGTAAATTGTTTATTCATATCAAGTGAACACATTTTATCAAGACACTTGGTATGTAAAAGGAGCAATATATCAAATAGCGCCTAGTTTCTAAAAAAGAAAAAAAATTAAGATTATAATTAATGAAAAGGTTTTCACCCTTATCAAATTATTCTCATGTCAAAGATTTTCAATTGGAATATCAGTTTTTTCATAAGGAAACCATAGATAATTTCAATTACTGAGTGTCATGAGCTGAATGGTTGCCCGAAAGATATGTCCATGTCCTAATCCCTAAAACCTGTCAACATTAATAACACCTAATATATGCAAAAGATGTGATTAAGTTAAGGACTTTGAGAGAAATTTATTCTGGATTATGTAGGTGGGTCCTAAATCCAATCGTATACATCC
Organism: Propithecus coquereli; assembly: GCF_000956105.1. Classification (NCBI taxonomy): domain Eukaryota; kingdom Metazoa; phylum Chordata; class Mammalia; order Primates; family Indriidae; genus Propithecus; species Propithecus coquereli. Next base: position 10,840,782 of record NW_012136080.1, read on the forward strand.
TTGTAAGAGGGACACAGAGGGAGTTTTGAGACAGACACACATGAAGGAGAAGAGGGTATGCACACGGAACAGAGAGATGTAACCATAAACCAAGGAAAGCCAACGGCCACCAGAAGCTGAAAGAAGCAAGGACAGTTTCTCCTCCTACAGCCTCTGGAGGGAGCATGGCCCTGCCTGCAACTTGATTTCAGGCATTTGGACTCCAGAACTGACCTGAGAGAGAATAAATCTCTGTTATTTTAAGCCACCAAAGTTGTAGTAATTTGTTATAGCAGCCACAGAAAACCAATACACTAATATTATTAGTGTATAGTAATACACTATTAAAAGAGTAAACCTTAAAGTACACAAATTTTGAAATGAAAGAGTAGCCCTAAATTATAAATAAAATATATCAAGACCCAAGATACAATAATATAGTAAGCTTTACAGTTGAAACTTTGAAACAAATTATAAGGTTTTACACATGACACAGCTTGTCATTGAGTGAACATAACAGAGGACCCTATAAACAGAAGTTTTACCTAATCTCTATATATTCAGCCACAGTAGTAAACTGTAACAGGCAAGAGATAGAAAATATATTAAATTGAGCTTAATCTTCCAAATAATGCTAAAAAGCCAAATGACAGAATTAAAAACAGCTGCAAAATACCCACAAGTAGATGTGGCTTCTGTAACTATACATCCTTAAGTATAAAGGAACCAACTATATAATCTGGTTGAGTGGGCAGAACCATCCAGAAACTGACAAAAAGAAGAGAATGACATGGGAATTACAAATCATATAGGCCATAACACTCAGAAGAGGCCATGTGAAAAAAGAAAACAATGTATCTTCATGATCTGGCAACCACTTGGTCATTCTGACTCTTAAATAAGAAAAGAAAAATAATCAAAGACTGTAACCTCTCTAAGTCCCAATATTCTCACCTTTAAAATTGGGATGCCAATGCCTACTTCATAGTGACGTACTGTGAGGATGAAATGAGGTTACACATAGTGCTGGCTTATGGTTTGGGTCATAGCTCCTCTCCATAACCTGGCTGACTGGGAACTAATTATACTTGCTTTCTAGATGAAAAAATTCAGGGAATAGTTACTAGATTAACCCCCATTCCCCCCACAAAGTAAAACAGAAAGCTTCTTCTCCATTCTGTTGATACCTGGAGGTCCCAGCACTTACCACATCACTAGCGCTAGAGAACTCATTATTAACCAGACTTTCAAGAGCCATCCATCGAACTGGCCTGTTTTCATTATCCCCCAAACAGTGATAGTCCATGGGGAATAAGTCTCTGGAGAGGGCATTATCTGTGATCTTAACTTGAAGTGTGTCATCAATGCTGAAAAGTAAAGACATGAACATCAGATGTAATCAGAGTATTAAAAAGTATAGATCACTATTACCCTTAAATACAACACAAGTCCCACTGTGACTCCTGGAGAGAACCCCAAGTCCAGGGAGTGCTACACATCAGGTGACAGTAACGAGTTGAAGGCACCTACACACAGTTCCTAGCAGCCAGGTCTTTGTGGATGACTTCCCTTCTGGCCAAGTAGCTCATTCCACAGGCAATCTGAATAGCCATGTGTACCAGGTCTTGCTGAGAAATTGCCTGTGGTAACAGAAAATGACATGGTTTGCAAATAGCAACAAAATTATGATGGTGGCTGCTTATTTTATTTCACAATCCTACTCCATCCAAAAATACGTCTTTACACCTACATACTGAGTTTTAAAAAGCTATTTCTTGACCAAGAATATGTTCCCATAGCTCCCTATACTTACACTATGATCCTTATTATTCTGTAATGTAATTGAACATTTACTTGACTGTCTCTGCTCATCTTTTAGATATATCTCCCTAACATCTAACACATCAATAAATATGTTTGATGAATGCTGAATTCTAAAGGCAATATTTCCAATGCTTATTATTCAATAACTTTTTCTTTTCTTTTAAAACAGTAGTTTTCATTAGCAGACTATCTTTTGGGGACCATTTTCAAACTAATACCAGTCTACAGCTCTCTCTACTGATATGCTCCTCTAGATGTATGCCAGCATTGTGAGCTGAGGAATAAAACTCTTCCCCAAGTGATGTAGATGGGCCACAGCATCCAACCACTTATTGGGAACCCCAGCTTTAATCCTGTCAATTTGCAAAGCATACCATCCATATTAAGCCAAATACTCAATGCAGCCTTTGAATCCATTTTCTTCCCGCAACTGTAACAAGTACATCATTACAAATCCTAAAACCAAGTTGATGGGGTTGCAAGATACAACAAACAGCAAAAAAAAAATACCCACCAGGCTTTACTACAGGTTGGTGCAAAAGTAATTGTGGTTTCAGCATTGTTGAAATTTGCCGTTTTATATTGGAATACATTCTTAAATAAATGTGGTTATGTTATACATTATTTTAATGTACATTTCTCACTTTATTTTTTTTGCTAATGACTTATTACTTGCTGTTTATTTTATATTTATTTTAGACTACGGAAATGATGTTAGACAAAAAGCAAACCTGAGCAATTTTCTTATTCAAGTTCTAAATGGGTCGTAAAGCAGCAGAGACAACTCGCAACAGCAACAACACATTTGGCCCAGGAACTGCTAACAAATGTACAGTGCAATGGTGGTTCAAGAAGGTTTGCAAAGGAGATGAGAGCCTTGAAGATGAGGAGTGCGGTGGCCGGCCACTGAAAGTTGACAACAACCAACTGAGAACAATCATCAAAGCTGATCCTCTTACAACTACACGAGAAGTTGCTAAAGAACTCAACATCAACCATTCTACAGTAGTTTGGCATTTGAAGCAAATTGGAAAGGTGAAAAAGCTCTATGAGTGGGTGCCTCATGAACTGACCAAAAATCAAAAAAATCGTTTTGAAGTTCTCCTCTTGTACACAACAACGACAAACCATTTCTCCATCGGATTGTGATATGTGACAAAACATGGATTTTATACAACAACCAGCCACGACCAGCTCAGTGGATGGAACAAGAAGACACTCCAAAGCCAAACTTGCACCAAAAAAAGGTCGTGGTCACTGTTTGGTTCTGCTGCCATTCTGACCCACTACAGCTTTCTGCATCCCAGCAAAACCACTACATCTGAGAAGTATGCTCAGCAAATCGATGAGGTGCACCAAAAACTGCAATGCCTTCAGCCGGCATTGGTCAACAGAAAGGGCCCAATTCTTCTCCATGACAACGCCTGACTGCATGTTGCACAACCAACGCTTCAAAAGTAGAACGAATTGAGCTACGAAGTTTTGCCTCATCCACCAGATTCACCTGACGTCTCAACAACTGACTACTACTTGTTGACTACCACTTGTCCAAGCATCTTGACAATTCTTTGCAGAGAAAATGCTTCCATAACCAGCAGGATGCAGAAAATGCTTTCCAAGAGTTCATCAAATCCTAAAGCACGAATTTTTACACTACAGGAATAAACAAACTTCTTTCTCGTTGGCAAAAATGTGTTGATTATAACGGTTCCTATTTTGGTTAATAGATGTGTTTGAGCCTAGTTATAATGATTTAAAATTCATGGTCCAGAACCACAATTACTTTTGCACCAACCTAAATACTACTGCATGTTTGGAGTCTGACCAAATGCTTCACAGTTATGGACACAGCAGTTAAGAGAAAGAAATTCTTAGATGGACTGACATCTTACAACCAAGCATATTAACAATATATCCACTTATCTCCCACAATCTAGACCTCTAGGCATTATCAGCTTTTGGTGAAATACGAACCAAATGGCTCTGTAAAGTCTGTTTCTATTCCTAGAAGGGAAATCTAAACAAGTGCCTTCAGAGATTTATCAAGAAAATGACTGAGATGGTATTACAAACGGTTTGAATTCATTATAAACAAACACACAATGAAAATACATGTAAGGAAAAACTTCATCATCAGCAAAGTGTCTCAAGACAGGAATCACAAACATCTTCATTTTCTTTTAAATCAATAGGTTATAAATATCTCATTTTGAGTTTCTTTTTTTCAGGCCTTTCAACAGTTTATATGTAAAAATGCTAATATCTACTTTCAAAGACATTACAGAAACTACCGGTAAATAATTGGTATTTGGGCAAATTTTTCTCACCTGTGGATTATTGGCCTCTACTAATTTGCACTGCCGTAAAAACAATTTAAGATTCCCCCAATTCATGTAAGGCAATATCACCATGGGCTTTTCTCCTTCTTCTATACACACATGAGTAATAGGAAGAAGATTCCTATAAAATAATAAGAAATTGAGAGAAAGACAAATGAAATCTAAAACCTCAGGGGCTTATTTTTAACGTAATAAAGATAACTTAAAACAAAACCCCAAATATACTTAAAAACATGATTACCACTAAGAGTGTAAAATTACAAATGATCTATATTTTAAACCAGACTTAAATGTTCCCCATATATGTACATTCTTGACAGAGAAAAATTATAAACTCAAAGTTGCTTCCTGTGTACTAGATTCTCTGAAGATAGACTCTAGCCACACTAAATCTTTCCTCCAAAGGGTAATCAGAGACACCTAAAAAATAACTTGACCATAAGTATATTATGACAATACTCCACTTACTCCATCATCACACTTATTTAAAAAACAAAGGCCGGATCCAGACTGTGGTCATGAATATGATAATCAAAAAGGTCTCTCGGAGGCTGAAACTGCCACAAAAGCCACAGTCTTTAGCTGGTCACATGGGATTTAGAATCAGATTTCTGAATCCCAGATTTACTGTTTACTACCTGTGTTATGATCTCTTTCTTGGCCTTACTTTCCATCCTTATAACATGGGGATCCCACCAACCATAAAAGGTTGCTTTGATGTGCAAAATAAAACCAAGCATGTAGTAGACAATCTTGCTCCTATTTTAATTTCTATGGCATACATACATACATTTCATCCTAGTGCCTAATGACACTGCTTCCACTGATATCTGGAAGTAAACTGCTAATTTTTCCCAAAGTCGTGTAACTTTTTACATAATTATCTCATCTTCCCCACTAAGCTGAAAATTGCTAGAAAGCAAAAACTACCATAGACTCCCTCTGCCCCGCCCACTGTAGACTCTTAATTTTTACACCCATCACTTTGTATTCTGTGACTTATAAAACAAACATTTAACCAACTTGTGATACAATATCCTTATGAACATTCCTACTCCTTAACTTAGCAAATTCTGCTTCTAAGGATGTTTAATAAGGAAATTATATATCCAACATAAAAAGCTACATAAACAAGGTTAATGCAATATTAATAGTAAAAAGTTGCAAACAACCTGAATGTCCCAAAGTAATAAAGAATAATAGGATAATATGTAACAATTAAATGGTCACAAAGATGTAATGAGAATATGAGTAAGAGCTTATCTTATAGGAAAGCAATATGCAAAATTCACGTTTGCAGGATAATCACAAATATGGAGAAAAAATAAAATTCCGCACAGAAATATGGCAAGAGTTAGGAGTTATCTTTGAGTTGTGGGAGTACAGACAATTTCTACCTCGCTTTTCTGTATTTCCTAAAAATTGTCTCAATTGAACATGTAACACTTTTTAAACTACAGTTATAAAATTGTGTCATGACCACCACTGCACGAGTGGCAAAGCTGTGGGCTCCCCCTCGTGTTTGCAGGAGTTACTAACAGGGAAAGCACTGACCCTGAGAAGCTGGGAAAATGAGGACACAGGGATCAGTAAACCTGTAAGAGGCAACCTCTCTGTGAGTGATGGTGATTATTAGTCCCATTTTATAGGCAAGGAAACCCATGCCAGGGAAGAAAGGTTAGGTAACTAACCTATCAAGGACAAAAAGCAAGTAAATGGAGAAAAAAATTCAGATCTTCATCTGATTCCAAAACCCTTATGCTTTCTCCTGGACTACTGGACAGGACATTCCCTCCCCAGGGAACAAGGCCAAGTACAGGGGAGACTACAGAGCATCCTTTCCACCAATTCCCATGAACACTAAAATGATTACAGGTTTACACTCAGGATTAAGCCGGGCATACATGATTTTAGGGTGAATATGAGAAATTGCCCAATCTCTTTAACCCCCAAAAGATGATTTCTATGCTCCCTTCTTCGACACTGAAATTCGTTTAGCAGAGTTAAAGGTATTTTATCCAGGAACAATAAGATTACCGGATGAGGTCAAATCTTCTATTGTACAACAGAGGATTACCCACTAGTAAAGACAACAAATCTCATGAAGATGTTTCAAAGTACAAATGGCTGTTTTTCATTCTGCCCATTTTATAAAGAAAAGGAGGATAAAGGGGAAGGTCTGGGATCTCTAAGAAGAGTAGGTAAGAGCCAAAGGAGGTGCTGTAGAGGAGGAAAAGCAGAGGAAGGGTAGCTTCTGTAGGCTTGACATGAGCACTGCCTCTCCTTCTCAGCCTTGCTGAGTGCACCTGCAGGGGAAGAGCTGTGAGGCATTCAGCCTAAGGAGCGCCACCATCAGGCATCTGCGGGCCAGTGGGCCAACAGAGGAGCCAAACTACAAGCAGAAATAGCTCGACAACTTTGATATGAAGCACTTCTGATGAAATTAAAATAGACTGATATTTTATTTGTACAGCTATTTTAACTTATAACAAAAATTAATTATTCTCACAAATTCTAGTAGAAAAAGGAGTGAAATGAAAGGATTTCAAAATGTTTTAAAGTATTTCAATACTTGTACAATCCTTATTCATGGAATGTTGAAACATGAAGCAAACATGTGAACTGCATGTCACAACCAATTAAAAAGGTAAAATCTGAAACTAGATATCATTTCTTGCTGAGTGTATTGTGTTTGCTTGATAAATTCTATTATATCATCTCTGAAGATAATTTCATTTTATTCTTTGTGCCTAACAGAGTTCCAAGTACAAAATGGGTACTTAATAAATTAAAATGGAAGAATGAAGAAACAAGTACATACACATAGCCCATGAATAGACATCAGAAGTCAAAAATAAATGTGTGGTAGGTCCTGGTTCCCTTAAAAATGGGATGAACTGCTATAGTGAATAGAAAGAATAATACACTTTCTACACATTGACAACGTATTTTGTTCATTATAACTAGGAGTTCAGGTTATCATTTCATAGCCAGGAAGAACAATTAACCATGACAAGCTATAAGCTAGCTTTGTAAGACTTTCCTCAATCACTCAATGTCCAGTATCAAATAACCCCAATTCAGTATGTCATGTCATTCCACTCTGTAAGGATATCCTGGGACCGCTAATTCATCCTGGTAGGATGTTGGAAAGCCTTACAGCTTAATGCTGCATGAGAATGCTGCAAGAGAATGCTGCAAATGCTTGTTCTGAACATTTTCAGCCAAGACATCTTTAGGACTACAGTGAATATAAAATTGCTTGTTGGGAAAATCCTGGCTTTGTCTACATTTATCCCTGCCACTCATTTCTGTGCTCAAGTGGTACAGAACTTCATCAGGGTAAGAATATTGGCTAGATACTAAATACTAAATTAATATTATATACTAGGATTAAATACTTTGATTCTTCCCCCTAGGGTCAGCATAAAAGAACATTGAATACTCCTAACACTGCCAAAAAGTACATTTCCAATATTCCAACTTTGTTTCTTTCCCTTCTGCTGAGATTTATCAACTTTTAGTGTTTCTTTCACCCAGAAGCTAAGAGCTGTTTTACGTTCAATCACAGCAAAAATACTTCTCTCTTTACTGTTTGCTTATTGTTTTCTTCTCTACCACCACAATGCCAAAAAACTCAGTTTCATTTTCATTACCATTTTATTGATCTTATTGTAGCTGCCTTTTTTTAGTCCCTCAAATTCTTTTGAATATAAACCAAAATAATAAAAAAATTCAATACTAAAGCTCTATGTAGTCAACTTATTTTTTAACAGAGCTCAAGGAATTACCTGAAGTACACACTAAAATATTTTTCAGAAGTCCATAAACATCTTCCAATAGGGATAGTCACAGTTTCATTTTTAAACATATGTGTTCAGACCGAGGGCAGTGGCTCATACCTATAATCCCAGGACTTTGAGAGGCTGAGGCACGAGGATCACCTGAGGCCAGAAGGTCAAGACCAGCCTAGGCAGCATAGCAACCCTGTCTCTATAAAAAAACTTTTTAAAAAATTAGCCAGGCATGGTGGTGCATGCCTATAATCCTAGGTACTTGGGAGGATCTCCTGAGCCCAGGCATTTGAGGTTGCAGTGAGCAATGATCGTGCCACTGTACTCCAGCCTGGGCAACAGAGCAACACCCTATCTCAAATTAAAAAAAAAATTAAAAATTAAAATTAAAAAAATTTAAAAATATAAACATATGTAATCAAATTTTCAGTAGGCAGACAAATTATATTGACTTTATATATTGCTTTAAAAAAAAAAAGCTTTGGCCCAATATTGATATTGCCACATATTATGATGTTATATTTAAGCCCCTCCTCAAAAAGTAGAATTTTTTGTTATAGTTCTGTGAATAGGATATAAAGCTTTAAAAAAATCTCTTCATATAGCACAAGTATTTTTTTTTAATCATACTATGACTTACTGCTCATATACAAGGAATTGGTTAAATAAAATGTGGTACATCCTTTCAATGAAATACTGTGTAGCCTTTTAAAATGGCAATATGGATTTATAGTTACTGACATGAAAAGTTAGACACATCATTTCATTAAATTCAGAAGCATGTTAACCTTGTCAAAGATAATAATGGTATTATGATTATATAGGAAAAAGTCTTCATTTTAAAAAATACATACTGGACATGCACTAAAAATGTTGAGATGTCTAATTTACTATAAATATTTCCATATACAAATATATGGATATATCTAAAGATAGAGATCTCTAGATACTGCTGACAGATACACATACACACGCACAAAGCAAATATGACAAAATGTTAACTATCACTGCATCTACAAAGTAGGTTTACTGGTGTTTGTTATTCTTGTCTTTACTGTTCTATATGTTCAAAAATTTCATAGCAAACACTTTTAACATATATATTTCACCATCCTATTTTTTAAGGGAAATATGCATATAAATATGTATAAACTATTTCTGGAAAGATTAGCTATGATTATCCAGATGTGGGCTTATACAGTGTTCTTTATACTTCATTGTGCTTGTAAATTTTGTGTAATGAGCATGCATTTCACTTTTATATTCAGAAAAAAAGATTAAGCTATTCCATAAAGCTTTCAATTCAGAACACATTACAATGTTCTTTAAATAAAAATGCAGCATTAAGCGTTGCATGCTTGACACTGAAATGCTGGAGGTTTGTTTCTCCTCTCACCTGTGATGAAGACCTCGCAGCTTACAACTTTCAGTGAGCATCATCGTCACCTGAATTTCAGAAGCTTGATCTATATAAAGAAAAGAAATTGTCTTGAATAATAATACTATATATATGACATTAATATTTTCTGCTATTAGTAAATAATTACCTTGGACTACATTTTCATCTTAAGTTACAGGAAAATCTAAATAGATCTAGCCTAAAGTTCTACTGCAGTAGATAAAGTCTCATCAAATAGGTTAACTTTCTGAGAAATTTTTATAAAAATTAGAAATTCAATAAAGTTCTATAAACAAAGTAGAAAAAGCAATAACAGACTGGAAAAATATCCGCAACAAGTCAATAAGGAAAACAACTAAAAATGAGGCAGATGATACATTCATATAGTTTACTGAGAAAAGACAAAACAAATGACCGACAAAATCACAAAATGATTCTTAGCCTCACTCCTAAGTAAAGAAATGCAGGCCAGGCGAGGTGCCTCATGCCTATAATCCCAACACTCTGGGAGGCCAAGGCAGGAGGACTGCTTGAGGCCAGGAGTTAGAGACCACCCTGAGCAAGACCCCATCTCTACAAAAAAAACAGAAAAATTATCTGGGTATAGTGGCATGCACCTGTAGTCCTGGCTACTTGGGAGGCTGAGGCAGGAGAATTGCATGAACCCAGGAGTTTAAGGCTGCAGTGATACTGCACTCTAGCCCATGCGACAGAGTGGGACGCTGTCTCAAAAAACAAAAACAAAAACAAAAACAAAAAAACAAAAAAAGGAAAGGGAAAGGAAAGAAAAGAAAAGAAAAGGCAAATTAAACTAGGAAATACCATCTCCCCACTCCTCGCAAGCCATCCTACCCGCAGTCAGCTTGAGAGACAAAAAATCCAGCTCCCTGCCAGTTTAGGCAAGAATATGAGGAATCAGCCTCATCAGTTATTACCTTGGATAGGTGGGGGAAGCAACATGTAACAAAATTTTAAAATGCAGATACACTCTGCATCATCAAGCCTGCTGCTAAGAGTCTACCCTACAGACATATTCACAAAAGCTCATCTATATATAATGTAACAAGAACACTGTTAAATTGTTAACAGCAAAAAACTCAGAATCAAAAGTATTTATTAACAGAGAACTAATTAAATTGGCACACTGGAATACCATGTGGCTACTTTTAAAAAATGAGATTGGCCTACATGTACTGACAGAGGAAGATCTCTAAGATATATTAAATTTTAAAAACAAAGTGTAACCTGTTTATACAATCAGTTATGTTTTAAAAACAAAATTATTTGAAAAATTAAATTTATTTGGGAACATTTTTTTCTTATTCATAGACAACATCATAATAAATTGTTTATGGATGGCAGTTACTTTTAGAGATAGGTGTATTTATATTTTGTACTTTCTGTTCTATTTACACTTCCTAACCATACAAACATACAACTATTAAAAAATAACTACAGAAGTTCTGATTGGAGATTACGGCCCATTTTATTGCTTTCTTCTTTTTACCTCTTTGTGGTTAAAAACAAACAAAAAGAACTAATACTGAATTAGTGGAAAATTAAGTTAACTTTCATAGATAGCCCAAATTAGGATATTATTATTCCATTTTATTTTTAGCTTCTGAACACATGAGTTTTGGTCCAAAGCAGCAAAACAGAACTAAGGTGGACTTTTAGGTCAATGTTTTTGAAACAAAACATGATAATGCAGTTTATCTTTACTCTGTACCTCTAAAATAATTTTTAAGCCATCAAATATTTGCACAGATTCACAAGGATTCCTTGTCTTATAGGGACCACTATCTTAATAATATAGAAGAATTTCTCCACTGTTTGAAATGGCCCAAAAACTTTGCTATGAAGCACTTTTGATGAAATTAGACTGATATCTTTGACTTACATAACTATTTTAACTAATAATAAAAATTAATTATTCTCACATTTTCATTAAGTGAATACTGTATTTCCACTATAAAATTGAAAATGAGTTTGAATTTTTAAAAAATAGTTTTTAAATATCAAAAACAAACGTAAGAGTATAGTGAATCATTTAAAACCCTTTTAAGGATACAAATAACTAATTTTTATGTCAACAATAAAAACAGTAATAATAATTTATAAAGCTCTGACCAATGCAATAAGAGGCAGAAAAAGATACAAAAGATTGGCAAAGCCAAGATCCACATTCCAGCCCACCTAGTTAAATGTTGAACCAACAATAAAACCAGTCCATTGAACTCAGGCACTATGATTGTCACATTTGCTCTTTAAAAGTGGAGCTGTCAAAACAGAGATCTCAAATTTCATTTACTTCCAAGTCTACCCATTTGAATATCATTCCCTGCCTCACTCCCTCTCCCATTACTTGCTAGTAGTGCTCCCTTTCCAGACAACTTCTCTTGGGTAAGACTTTTACAGCAATGTAAAATGGGTGGACAAAAAGCCAAGGTCTTAAAACACTTGGTATTTCTTTGGAAGAGGTGCTTCATACCAACGTCTGTTGGAATAAACTGTAGGTGTCTAAAAACTTCTTAAAATTTGGGATCATTTAGTAAACGGCAGAATGTGCCTTTATTACTCCTTCTAGAACCTAACTAATCTCTAATGAAATTACGGCCAAGACTATTGGGGACTGGCAGAATCTTTTTAGGTTAAAAACCAGTAATGGGGCCGGGCGCGGTGGCTCACACCTGTAATCCTAGCTCTCTGGGAGGCCGAGGCGGGTGGATTGTTTGAGCTCAGGAGTTCGAAACCAGCCTGAGC